>NC_138214.1:15103197-15365697 GCF_964194415.1 Vipera berus
GCAACCTGGCCTTCAGAAGGCCCATGGAACTGTATTAAGCTCCTGGTTATTCTATTTCTCTTTTCTAAAATGCAAAGAAGCTGAATCACACCTCTGCAGATTTTAGAGAGCATGGCTGGACTCTTAAGTGCCACTGACTTTCCTTAGAATAAGTCAGACTTCATTCCACCTAGCAATCCATCGTATTTTTGTTTCGTTGTGGCTTAGCATTTGCTTTACCTAGCCATTAATGCTTTAAAAGCTATGGTTCTTGACTTATCGTGTTGGGTGAACCCAAATAAAGCATGGCATCCCATGCATGTTTAAAGGATTGGGGTTTTAATCATCCCAGTGGCAGCTACTCTTTTGACACTGATGACCTATCCCCCGTTGTTCTGGATGGGGGGGAAATGTTTTTTGGGGAGCAAAACAGGAAAATGGGGACAAACACACTGGGCAAAAGGCCATGAGAATCCTCCTGAGTCAGTTTCTCATAGCTATTTATAGGGATTCCTCCTCTAAATATAACACTCTGGCTCACCCACAATATCTCAATTTTGTTACAGTTAGTCATAAAGACATATTCATAATAAAATCATATGTTGTTTTTCCCAAATGACTCAGTTACATAAAGAAAGGACTAGTGTTGTTGAATTCGCTGTTGTCTCATTCTCATGATTCCAGAACAACAAACGTTTGGGTGGGGCAGATGTGTTGAGCTTGTATTTTCTGGATTGATGGAGAGGCCACCACAGTGAAAACAGGACAGCCAATTCATCTGAACTGAACCAACATAAAAACACACGGTAGAATCACAGGGCCGGAAGGGAGCTTGGGAATCTTCTAGTCCAACCCTCTGCTCAAGGCCGGGAGACCTTATTTCATCCCGGACAAACGGCTATCCGATTTTTGAAAGCCTCCAGTGATGGAGCATCCACAACTCCAGGTGTCAAGTTATTCAATTGTTCTTGCTTTCAGGAAATTTCTCCTTAGTCTTAGATTCGGTTTCTCTTTAACAAGCTTCCACCCATTATTTCTGGTCTTGTCCTGAACAATCTGGTTGCCACTCACTAATGTTTTTGCCTGGTTTAACAGCTAATAACCATGGTTTCACTTGTTTCTGGGAATGGGCCAAAGAGTGCAGAGAAACTCAGGAGGTTTCCGGTGTTTTCCAAATGGAAGTTCAGCACGGGAGCTGCAGCAGCAAAGCGGTTCTGGTAAATTCCTGTCGGAGGACCCATTCAATTGCTCAGCTCTCCCTTAAAGCTGGTTCCTTGAAAATGCCGAATGCCCACAAATCTTCTTGAAGTTAATCCTTAACACTCACCGAGAGGACCTGTAGCAATCAAAGGCGGTTGCTGTGTGGATGCTCAGTTTCAGGTACCACCCAGCCCTCTTTGTGACTATGCTCTCTTCCAGGGCAGTCCACTCCATCCCGCCTCCGTGTTGTTTTGTAACACTATGTGGGAATGACCCATCGGAGACAGAATGGAGAACCGCAGAGCGCACAACTGGCTTGTAAAGGTATCTCAGCCCACAGAAGGAGGTATGGGAAGCGTTTCAGAAGAGTGTCTCTCTAGTTCTCCAGAGAGTAGAAGGAAGCAAAGGATAAATACTTTCAGTCTTGCAAGACTGTTCATGTGACCTTACAGTAGAATTAGTACTCATGATAGTATCTTTCTTTCTTTCTTTCTTTCTTTCTTTCTTTCTTTCTTTCTTTCTTTCTTTCTTTCTTTCTTTCTTTCTTTCTTTTTCTCTTTCTCTCTTTCTTTCTTTCTTTCTTTCTTTCTCTCTTCTTTCTTTCTTTTTCTCTTTCTTTCTCTTTCTTTCTTTCTTTCTCTCTTCTTTCTTTCTTTTTCTCTTTCTTTCTCTTTCTTTCTTTCTTTTTCTCTTTCTTTCTTTCTTTCTTTCTTCCTTTCTTCCTTTCTTCCTTCCTTCCTTCCTTCCTTTCTTTCTTCTTTCTTTCTTTCTTTCTTTCTTTCTTTCTTTCTTTCTTTCTTTCTTTCTTTCTTCCTTTCTTTTCTTTCTTCCTTTCATGTCTCCCTCCCTTGCTTTCCTTCCCACCTTCCTCTTTCTTTCTTTCTTTCTTTCTTTCTTTCTTTCTTTCTTTCTTTCTTTCTTTCTTTCTTTCTTTCTTTCTTCCTTTCATCCCTCCCTCCCTCCCTTGCTTTCCTTCCTTCCTTCCTCTTTCTTTCTTTCTTTCTTTCTTTCTTTCTTTCTTTCTTTCTTTCTTTCTTTCTGTCTGTCTTTCTTTCTTTCTTTCTTTCTTTCTTTCTTTCTTTCTTTCTTTCTCTTTCTTTCTTTCTTTCTTTCTTTCTTTATCTTTCTTTCTTTCTTTCTCTTTCTTTCTTTCTTTCTCTTTCTTTCTTTCTCTTCTTTCTTTCTTTCTTTCTTTCTTTCTTTCTTTCTTTCTCTTTCTCTTCTTTCTTTCTTTTTCTCTTTCTTTCTTTCTTTCATCCCTCCCTCCCTTGCTTTCCTTCCTTCCTCTTTTTTTCTCTTTCTTTCTTTCATTCTTTCTCTTTCTTTCTTTCTCTTTCTTTCTTTCTTTCTCTTCTTTCTTTCTCTTTCTTTCTTTCTTTCTTTTCTTTCTTTCTTTCTTTTCTTTCTTTCTTTCTTTTTTCTCTTTCTTTCTTTCTTTCTTTCTTTCTTTCTTTCTTTCTTTCTTTCTTTCTTTCTTTCTTTCCTTCCTCTCTTTTTCCTTCTTCCACCTTCATTATTTTTATAAACGCCTCCAGGCAAACAGGTCCAGGCAGAAAAGATATCTAATGCTCCTTTGTCCTCCTATTTCCCCCACAACAACCCTGTGAGGTGGGTTGAGCTGAGACAGAGGGACTGGCCCCAAATCACTTGGCCGGGTCTCATGCCTAAGGCAAAACTAGAGCTCACCGTCTCCTGCTTTCCAGCCTGGTACCTAACCACTAGACCAGCTGGAACATCTGGCTGATTGCACAATGAATCAACATCATCATAATAATAATAGCAATCATTTTAAAAAGTATGGGGGTGAATGGATGTATGCCAAGAATTTTGATTACAAGTATTACACAGTATGTGTACACACCACATTTCTTTTCTCTTTCTTTTTGTAAATCAGCTAGCATTCTGCCACTGCTGAGCATGATGTCTTACAATGGGCCCCCGACACTCTTTATCCCATTTTTTTTGTTCTTTCTACTTTGAACTTACCACCTTCCCTCTCTTACGTGTGGGTGTTGACATTCTGGTTACCCATGGATCAGCACTCAAAAACCTGATTTGGATGACAGCGTACACTTCAGGACCTGAAATAATGTCATACCAGATCTGTCATTTTATGTTTTCCAGCAGTTCCAATTAGGTTTGGAAGGAGCTGGATGTCTAGGCGGCCCTTTGCCATCGATACAGTCTGGGCTGCGTGTGTGTCATTTATTTCAGTCTTTCAAGAGCAGCACGTGATGCAGGCTAGAGGACCCTACAGTTAGCTGCAGCCTTAGCAGCTGTGACATTTTAGATTCTTTATTTAATAGAATGACCAAAACGTTGCAAAAGGAAGAGAAAAAAAAACAAAAAAATGATAGAGAGACAAACAGACAGACAGCTAGATGACACAGATAAGGATACAGATATAATTCATAGCACTGAGTTCCTGTGGGACTTCCAGATTCAGTTGGATATATACTGTAGCTCAATGTGTATCATTGCAAAAATAATAACAAAAATCCCCATTGGTTGATTGCAAAAGGCAGCTTTACTCAGAACAGATTTCATCCTGTGACAATACATCAATGTCTGCCTGTCCCAGGTACTAGAGGAGAATAGGATAGGATAGGATAGGATAGGATAGGATAGGATAGGATAGGATAGGATAGGATAGGATAGGATAGGGTAGGATAGGATAGGACAGAATAGAATAGAATAGAGCAGAGCTGGAAGGGACCTTGGAGGTCTTCTAGTCCAGCCCCCTGCTCAAGCAGGAGAACCTATACCATCTCAGACAAGTGACTGTCCAGTCTCTTCTTAAAAACCTCCAGTGATGGAGTGTCCATGATTTCTGGAGGCAAGCTATTCCACTGGTTGATTGTCCTCACTGTCAGGAAGTTTCTCCTTAATTCCAGGTTGCTTCTCTCTCTCAATACATGGATAAAAATGCCAGATCCAGTCTAAACACCTGGCTGACTGGGCCAGAAACCATAATTGACAAAATCACCATTAGTCAATTGCAGAAAGCAGCTTTACTTGGAACAGATTACATTCTGCAATGAGATCTTTGACATCATCCAACCTCAATATTTGGACATCAATATCAATATCTGGACAGCTGGATGATTGTGCAACCAACCATAACCACAACCATAGTCATAGCCATAGCCTTAGCCATAGCCATACCCAGTGCTTTTTTTCTAAAAAATGGTGCCGGAACTCTCATCTTGGCGGGCGCAGGAGGCGGGGGAGGTGGTGGTGGGGGTGCTGCTGCAGTCACAGGTGCGAAGGGTGTTTGTGGCGGGCTCCCCTCCCTGGGGCCGGAGCCAGCGCGGCTGGTGCTGTGGGAGCAGCAGAGCCCACTCTATATGGCGGGGCTGCGCAATGCGGGCAGCGGAGGCGGTGCGGGCCAGGCGATGTTTTAATCTTATGATTTTAAAAATATATTTTTTCTATTGTAAGTTTCCCCAAACCTCCCCATGTGGATTGCATACAAATATTATATAATTGGTAAATAAAGGTAGAACATACGTTAAATATACATCAAATGATAATATGCTTCCTTACGAGGTCAATTCTTGCTCAATGAGAGACCAAGGAGTTAACTCGGAAAGGCAAGAGGAAAATCTAGGTCTGTGCAGCTCTTCAACATCTTCATCAACGATTTGGATGAGGGGATAGATGGGGAACTCATCAAATTTGCAGACAACACCAAGCTGGCAGGAATAGCCAATACTCCAGAAGATAGGCTTAAGATACAGGAGGATCTGGACAGACTCGAACACTGGGCACTATCTAACAAAATGAAATTCAATTGTGAAAAAAGTAAGGTTCTGCATTTAGGCAGGAAAAATCAAATGCACAGGTATAGTATAGGTGGTACCTTGCTCAATAGTAGTAACTGTGAGAGAGATCTCAGAGTCTTAGTGGACAATCACTTAAATATGAGCCAGCAGTGTGCTGCAGCTGCCAAAAAAGCCAACACAGTGCTAGGCTGCATTAACAGAGGGATAGAATCAAGATCACGTGAAGTGTTAATACCACTTTACAATGCATTGGTAAGGCCACACCTGGAATATTGCATCCAGTTTTGGTCACCACGATGTAAAAAAGATGTCGAGACTCTAGAAAGAGTACAGAGAAGAGCAACAAAGATGATTGGGGGACTGGAGGCTAAAACATATAGAGAACGGTTGCTGGAATTGGGTATGTGTAGTTTAATGAAGAGAAGGGTGAGGGGTGACATGATAGCAGTGTTCCAATATCTCAGGGGATGCCACAAAGAAGAGGGAGTCAAGCTATTCTCCAAAGCACCTGAAAGCAGGACAAGAAGCAACGGATGGAAACTAGTCAAGGAGAGAAGCAACCTAGAACTAAGGAGAAATTTCCTGACAGTGAGAACAGTTAACCAGTGGAACCACCTGCCTCCAGAGGTGGTGAATGCTCCAACACTGGAGGTTTTTAAGAAGAGACTGGCCAGCCATTTGTCTGAAATGGTATAGGGTTTCCTGCCTTAGCAGGGGGTTGGACTAGATGACCTCCAAGGTCCCTTCCTCCTCCTCCTCCTCCTCCTCATTATTATTATTATTATTATTATTATTATTATTATTATTATTATTATTATTATTATTATTATTATTATTATTATCTTGTAGAAAGGAAAGGCCCCCACTGATCAATTAAAAATCTTTGTGGTCCGCAAAGGAATGCTGGTGGGCTATTCAATGATTTGGTGACTAGAGGAGCATCTACAGTGTTGGAGCTTGTGGTCATGGTAAGCCATGGAGGCACTAGGCAACATGACTTTCAGGGCAATGGTGGTGATTTTATTACTTTAAAAAAAAGTCTGTGCTCTGTCCAAGGGTGCTTGGTAGGCTGCATGTACAGGCCTGGTCTAAAATTTATTTTGGAGCATTCAACTATCTAGAGCAGGCATGTCAAACTCATTTTGTTATTTTAAATCAATTTTTCACTTGATTTCAAATTAAATGAATGAGATTTTTTAGTACAATTGCCAAATGCAATAAACTGGTTTTAGGTATATGTTACTGGAAGGAAAAAGCAATCCCTGTTGCGTTACTGATCCCAGAGAAACATTTGCATGTATGCAGGTATCCTTAGGGTGCCATAGTTATGGATGAGAAATATTGGTTGCAAAGTTGGCATTTCTGGATGTAATACAGATATTTTGGACTTATTTCTGTTTCTTTGCACATTTGATATTTTTAAAAAGGCATATGCTACTGACTATGTTTATGCACATATGTAACATGATTACTGCTTGTCCAAAATTTTACTATACAGATAATACCTCCAGAAATTATTTTAGCCTTTTTAATAAATGTTGTTATTGATGTTAAACTCACCAGGGAAAACATCATATATTGTTATATATATACTAGGTTAATTATTTAAAGACTGAAGTGCAACATAACTAGATTCTAAATAATCTATTTTTCAAAACACACAACAGTCCAGACAGTAAAAGTAAAGTCCAAATTAAGAATATTTCATTCTTAAGAATTGTTTAGATTCAAAATAGTTTTCAAGAGTGTACAAAAGATACTATTTTTTTCTAGAATCAGCTAAATTAGACATATTACATTGGGAAAAATGTTTCTCATTTCTTTCCTGTTACCTTTGATTTCATTGCAGAGATGTTAACATAAGAAATAGATTATTTTGTTATCTAATTTTACCTTCCAAAAGTCAGAAGCAGCTGAAAAATGTGAGGTTCTTTCCTGTTGGCTTTTCTGAATTAGCTGTTTTAGATTCTAAAAGTTTAGTTCCTAAAGAAGTAATCCTGTAAATAATTTTAATGTGCTCCTCTAGTGCAGGCTCTTTTATGACTCAAGGACTTCAACTCCCAGAATTCCTGAGCCAGCATGGCTCAGCTTGGAAACCTCTCCCTTTCCCCTCAGCATGGCTGGCTCAGGAAGTCTGGGAGTTGAAGTCTACGAGTCATAAAAAAGAGCCAAGATTGCTAGCCCTGCAATAGGCTTAGGAAAACCAATAAGGGAGCTGGGTTGTTTGTTTGTTTGTTTGTTTTTTGCAAAAAAAAAAGGTTCCGGAACGCCGTTCTGAGCGTTCTATGAGAAAAAAAGCCCTGGCCATACCAATAGCAATACTGTAACAATAACAATAACAATTCCCACCCCACCCCTGTATATACATTTTCTAAATAAACCAATAAGGTTGAGCTTAATTTGAAGGAGACTTTACCTTTTCAATGTATTTGAATAATCAGTTTTGATGATCATTCAGGCACGGAGACCACAGCAATTACGTTGATGGAAATTGGTCTTCTTCTGGCTTATGTTGTGGTCAGTTTGGTGGGAATGGTCACTTCAAATGGGCACTTTGAACAGTTGCTAAAAGAATGTTTGTAACTCAAGGACTACTTGTAATTGATCACTCATGGAATTAAAAGATCTTTGTGAGCCCTGATGAATGAAAGGGTTCACGTAGGCTGAGCTTTTGCTGCTGGGGTTTTACTGTAATGCATAGAGTAGGACAACAGAGTTGAAGGGACCTTGGAGATCTTCTAGTCCAACCTCCTGCTCAAGTAGGAGACCCTATATACTGTTCTGAACAAATGACTGCCCAATCTCCACTTTTGGAGGAAAGCTGTTCCACTGATTGATTCTTCTCACCATCAGGAAATTTCTCCTTAATTCTAGACTGGATCTCTCCTTGATTACCGGTAGTTTCCACCCAATGTTTCTTGCACGTCCAAGAAAAGAAAAGAAACTATAAATATTTGCAGAATATGAGCAGATGACTCCATTTCTGATTATATTATTTAAAAATGAAACTCTCTACAATCTTCCTCTTTCCTTTCTTCTTTTCTCCCCATTATTCACATAATTTGCCTTCTTTGTAACATGCTACTATTGTTTTTCTTCCTCCTCCGCTACCTCTCCTTCACCTCTTGGAAATGTTCTTTTTCCTTCAATGAATTGGGTCTTGCAAATGTCTTCCTGTTCACATTCATAAGCCAATGGCTATTATCCATTGCTGACTGAGATGGAGAACTCCAGAACCTTTTTTTTAAAGAGAATTCTATGCATTTTTATTACATTTATTTATATTTCATATTTCTAAACCACCCACCCACCTCAAAGAGGGGCTCATGTCAACCTTCTGACTGTTTTCATTCTTCCTACTGTCTTGTTATTCTTTGGTTTCTTTTTATGGGCTACCCTGAAATTGCCTTGTAGACCTCCAACTTTCCAAGCTCATTGCTTTGCCAAGTGATGTCTGAATTTCTGTTTGTTTCTTTATTTACAGAAAAGCACTTGACATCTATACAACTCTAAGGATGTAAGTGCTCATAACCTTGTGATTCTCACTTGAGTGATCAACAGAATGCTTGTTGGCAAAGAAACAGACTCTTTCCCGGCCTCTTAAAAACACAAACACAGAGATACATAGAAAGGTGCAAAGGTCAGTGTTTGAAGCAGATGGCCAGAAGAAAGAAGAAGCAGAGGTGGGTGGATGTCTGTTTTAATTGCAGCCATGCTGAAATCTGATTTTTCAAGGTTCAGAGAGGAATGCATTCTCAAATAAGTTAACACTTTGCACTAAGCCATGGTTTCACCATGCTTTGTGGAATAATTCCTCCTGAACTGCAATTCTCCTGATGTCTCTCACCATTGATCAGTGTGGCTAAGGCTCACAGGACATCGAGTTCACCAAAATTGGAAGAGTCACCCATTGCTTGTCCATAATCTAATGGACATTACCTGGCATGGCCATTTTCCCTTTGAAAATGGTTTGCTTTTGAGAAACTGAAGAAGCTTCTTGGATGAGAAGCAAAATGTTTTCAAAGGAAAACAACAACAACAAGAAAGTCCAGGTGCCTTTTGGGGAAAAAAACCCACTTTTGGGACAAACATGACCTGGATGATTGAAAAACTCAATTGTAGTGTATGCAGCTAAAGCATACACAGGCTGTCAGCACAGCAGGAGGCGCGGGGCTGGACAGCTCCAGGCTATAACCGCAATTGGCGGGGAAAGCCTGGTTTGAACGAGTTTGACAGCCCGGGGCTATAGCCAGCCCTGGCGGGAAGCACTGGCGGGAAGCCCAGGTTTGAATCCATTGGCTGGTATTCACCTGGGCAGGCCTTCGCACAGGTTCGCCTGGTGCGTCAGTTGCGGCCCTATCTTAGCCGGGATGATCTATGCACGGTCACTCATGCGCTCGTGTCCTCTCGTCTGGACTACTGCAACGCTCTCTACATGGGGCTGCCCTTGAGGACCACTCGGAAGCTCCAACTGGTACAGAATGCAGCCGCGAGAGTGGTGTTGGGAGTCTCCCGATACTCCCACGTTACACCTCTGCTCCGTGAGCTGCATTGGTTGCCAGTTGTCTTCCGGGTGAGATTCAAGGTACTGGTAACGGTATTCAAAGCACTCCATGGCATGGGGCCGGAGTACCTCAGGGAACATCTGCTGCCGGCATCAAGCTCCCTACGCCCTGTGCGTTCCCACAGAGAGGGCCTCCTCAGGGTGCCACCGATCAGAGAATGTCGATTGGTGGCCCCCAGGGGGAGATCCTTCTCTGTGGGCGCTCCGGAGCTGTGGAATCAGCTACCGGTAGAGCTCCGGACGGCGCCCGATCTTCGCTCCTTTCGTCGCGATCTCAAGACATTTCTGTTTGTACAAGCCGGCCTAGCCTGAGGGGGGTGTGTTGGGGTTGTTTTATCTTTCGCTTTTTAATTTTTCTGGGGGTTTTTAGCGTTGTATTTATATTGTTTTTAACTAGGGCAATTGTTTAATCTTTTTTAATGTTTGTATTTGCTATTTTATTCTGCCCTGTGAACCGCCCTGAGTCCTCAGGGAGAAGGGCGGTATATAAATGTTATTAAATTAAATTAAATTAAAATTAATAAAGGTACACCAGATAACCCCCTTTCCCCAGCTTCATTCCTGACCGCAATAAAGAAGTCTTCTCACCCAAGCTGAGTGTCCGTCTCTGTGTGTGACCACGCTACGTTACATCAATATACACTTAAAAGGGCATGTTGTTTTTCTCTGTGGTCAACCAGATTCTTCTGGGGTGCTCCCAAAGAGGGTATGTAGATCTCTGCCTCTCCTGAAGTTATTTGGAGATGCCTGGAGATGCTGAGTCTTCAAAACGAATAGCCTTTGACAGAGCTGTCCTCTAGGAATTTAATCAATCTCCTTTTAAATCTAGTTAATAGCTCTCACCATATCTTCTGGGGAATGAATTCCACTAGGTGATAAAATTTCCATTGGAGCTTCTAGCGCAGATAACATCAACAAGTTGGCATGCTTTATTCAACTCCCCAATCACCGGGGATTCTCAATGTTAGAAAAAGAAATAGAATTAGTTCTAGTTTATCTCCTGGCATCGGCCCTGGCTCTTCATCTAGTTATTCAGTCCAGAAAGAAATCCAGGGCACAGAAAGAGTTAAAGAAAAAGCTTGTCGAAACTTTGCTATTGGTGCCACAGAGCATCTCTCTCTCTCTCTCTCTCTCTCTCTCTCTCTCTCTCTCTCTCTCTCTCTCTCTCTCTCTCTCTCTCTCTCTCTCTCCATAGCTGCGTGCAGAGAGAGAAATCTGTGCAAGTCTCTCTACTTCTAAAGAAAGGGAAGCAGACAACCAGTGGGTAAAATCAGCTCTCAGTCGGCTGTCCGCAAGGCAGATGGATCTGTCGCCATTCCTTTGCCTCTGAAGGAGAATGTGCAGCCCAGCTGGAGAAGCGAGACAGCTAAGGGAGAAGCAGTGCCCGTTTGTGTCTATCACACTGCGAAGCACAAACATTCAGAAGGAACTCTACTTCAACTGTGGTCTCTCCGGAAAGTCAAATTTTCTGGATCTAGTAGCCCAACAGCAAAGATCTCACCGGTCTGGATGAGAAGTGTCTCTAGGACGATCCGTAAGAAGATACCTGTCTAATAGTTCCCAGGTAAGGTCCTTCAGGAGTGAAATCTTCTCAGATTCCTTCCAGCGGCGAAAAGTAATGGGTTACACTTCTTAAAATCTTCTCGCTCTACTTAAAAGTGTTTCAGTGTGCATTAGGTTTGCATGTGAAAGAGAGGCAGTGAGAGACCCATCTGCCAGGGAAAGGAAAGAAATGAAATACTCTCTCAAGAGATTTTTTTTTAAAAAAATTAAAAGCATGCATTAAAATATCAGTTTCCTGAATGGGGGAGGGGGGAAGGTGATAAGCCAGTTATACCCAGTTAATTGATTGCAGTGGAAGGTTTTAATCCAAGCAGCAGAGCGGGGCAGCTGGCTTCGCGTTTAAAACCTCTTGAAATCATATTACATATTGATCTGTTTTTCCTGGAGTTTTTTTTTTTTTAGGATAATCAGAGAGTTCAGGGCTAAGCCTGTTTTAATTTTAGCCCCACATCATTGCTTGCTCACTCTTGCAGTTTTAGTCTCTCATTCTTGAATTTACACAGACTTCTCTCTCTCTCTCTCTCCACACACACACACACACACACACACACACACACACACACACACACACACACACACAGACGCACACACACACACAAAACACAGACTTGGGTAATTCGCTTTAAAAAGTTAATGTTCACTCTGTTTGGGGAGCCTAGGAAATCCGCTCATCCAGAACTTCGAATCAGAGAATTTAATGAAGTTTCTTTGCCAAACGGAATGCTTGTCACTCAATCTCTGAAGCTCTGAATTATGGAGAAAACTTACAGTGGAAAATTGGATCAGGAAATAAAGAATTTAACTTCTGCAATTTTTTTAAAAAAAGCCATTTGGGCTTTCAGCTTCAGGCATTCAATACTTTGCTGACCTAAAAATCTGAACAATGTCCACTGTGCCCCAATGCACTTCATTAAGACACAGGGGAATCTAAGAGATCTACTTAATTTTAGTGGTAATCTTGATTCCCCCCCCCCTTCTTCTTTTTATCCTCACAACAATCTTCTGTGGTGCCATGTTAGGTTAAGGAGAGTGCAACAGTGAGTATTTCTTGGAATGCCTGTGGTCATTTTCTGGGGCTAAACCATACAGGGGATATGACAATAAAATGGACGAGATCAGCAAATAATTAAAATGATCATTAGAATACAGAGGTCATTGGGCATTTATTTTTGGGTATGTCAAGTCTGGGGCTGTCACAAAGAAGAGTGTGGTCAAATTTGGATGGGGAAAAACAGGCTTCGACTCAATCCCACCAAGACTGAGTGGCTGTGCATACCGGCATCTCGGGAAAACCAGTTTTGTCCATCGTTAACTATGGGGGGTGAGGTGTTACCCCCCGTTGATAGGGCCCGCAACTTGGGTGTCCTCCTGGATTCATGGCTCAGTTTGGAAGACCACATAGGAGCCGTGACCAGGGGGGCTTTTGCCCAGGTTCACCTGGTGCGCCAGTTGCGGCCCTATCTGGATCGAGATGCCCTACGCACAGTCACTCATGCGCTCGTGACCTCCCGGTTAGACTACTGCAACGCTCTCTACATGGGGCTGCCCTTGAGGACCACTCGGAGGCTTCAGCTGGTGCAGAATGCAGCCGCGCGAGTTGTGATGGGAGTCTCCCAATACTCCCGTGTAACACCTCTTCTCCGCGAGCTGCATTGGCTTCCAATTCTCCTCCGGGTGAGATTCAAGGTGCTGGTGATGACGTATAAAGCCCTACTTGGCATGGGTCCGGATTATCTTAGGGAGCACCTGCTGCCAGCATCAACTTCCCATCGTCCTGTGCGCTCCCATAGAGAGGGCCTCCTTAGGGTGCCACCGGTTAGGGAGTGCCGGCGGGTGATCCCCAGAGGGAGGACATTTTCTGTGGGCGCGCCTGCCCTTTGGAATGATTTACCTGTGGAACTCCGGACTGCCCCCGATCTGCGTTCATTTCGCTGGGACCTGAAAACCTGGCTTTTCGATTTATCAGGCCTGGACTGAAGGGGGTTTAGCTTTTTAATATTGTTTTAATTGTTGGGCTTTAATTAATTTAATTCATTTTAATTTTATATTATCTTTTTATATTGTCTTTTATATGCTGCCCTGTAAACCGCCCTGAGTCCTTCGGGAATAGGGCGGTATAGAAAACTAATTAAATAAATAAAATAAATAAATAAATTTATTTTCCAAAGCACCAGAAGGCAGGACAAGAAACAATGGATGGAAACTAATCAAGGAGAGAAGCAACCTAGAACTAAGGAGAAACTTCCTAACAGTGAAAACAATTAACCAATGGAACAGCTTTGCCTTCAGAAGTTGTGGGTGCTCCATCACTGGAGGTTTTTAAGAAGAGACTGGACAGCCACTTGTCTGAAATGGTATAGACCAGGGGTGTCAAACTCAATTTCATTGAGGGCTGCATCAGCATTGCAGTTGCCCTCAGGGGGCCGGGTGGGTATGGCCAGGGTGGGCGTGGCCTATTGGGTGGGCGTGGCTAGAGTGCGTATGGCCTACTGGGTGGGCGTGGCCAGCTCTACATCGTTGGCATCAAGGGTGCCTATGGGGGCCTGGGCAGGAGTGGGACAGATCTGAGGGTCTCTGCAAGGAGGAGGGTCTCTGGGCCAGGGCCAAGGCAGTGGGGGCCGTTCCCTCACTATTTCCAGGATGGCTTCGCGGGCCACATGAAACCACTTCGCGGGCCGGATCTGGGCCCCGAGCCTTGTGTTTGACATGTCTGGTATAGACTCTTCTGCTCATGCAGAGAGTTGGACTAGATGACCTCCAAGGTCCCTTTCAACTCTGTTATTCTACAGTGTGTTACGTTATGTTTTATTAAAGAAGCATTGGTGGTATTCTCAATATATTTAGCCTTGTTTCTTCCTTTGGTTAAATTATAAGTGATAATTTGACCACCAATTTTGGAGGAAATAAGATTCTTAAGTGCTGTTTTCTCCTCTTCTTAATTATTTCCATCTTTTAATCTCTTTCTTTAAATTTAGAAGTGTCCAATAGACATTTATTAGGCTGGGGTCATTTGCTTTGTAATCATTGCTCCACTTGAACTCCAGGCGAACAGTCTTCCCACCAGGCCATCTAATTTTCAAAAATAGTATTTGTAATGAAACTTCTGCTGTAGCAACAATAGCCTTTCAGGATGAGACGGGAGCCTCTTTTTCAGGACATTCAAACAGTCATTATTGCAATTGTATCGTATGGCTGACATGGCTGAAAGTGGAGCCTCATTATTTTTAAGGGCTTCAGGATGGGGACGAAGGGGTATTTAATGGCATGTCCTGCAAATAGCACTTAAGACTTATATGCCGCTTCATAGTGCTTTACAGCTCTCTCTCAAAGTCAGCATCTTGCCCCTAACAATCGGGGTCCTCATTTTACCAGGCCTGAAAAGATGGAAGGCTAAGTCAACCTTGAGCCGGTCAGGATCGAACTCCAGACTGTGGGCAGAGTTAGCCTGCAATACTGCATTCCAACCGCTGTGCCACACGGCTCTTCCAAATACTCATGATTATAAGCTGGCGGTGTTTGGGTTTGGTTTTCGAGCATAGCGAGGCAGAAAAGAGAATGGAATGAACTTAAGCTTGGAAAAGGGGAAACCAAACAAACAAAAAGAGAACTAACATGCATCTATGGGTGGTCCTTAACTTACAACCGCAATTAGGACCAGAACTTCCATTCTTAAGCAAAGAAGTTGTTAAGTGAGCAATATCCAATCTTGCAACCTTTTTTTGCTGTGGTTATTAAATGAATCATAGCAGTGTTTAGGTAAATCATGTGCTGGATCAGCAAATACAATTGACTCCATTGACTTTGCCTGTGGGAAGCTTAGAACAGAACAAAACAGAGTAACAGCGTTGGAAGGGACCTTGGAGGTCATCTAGTCCAACCCCCTGCTCAGGCAGGAAACCCTATACCATTTCAGACAAATGGCTGTCCAGTCTCTTCTTAAAAACCTCCAGTGTTGGAGCTTTCCCAGCTTCCAGAGGCAAGCAGTTCCACTGGTTAATTGTTCTAACTGTCAGGAAATTCCTCCTTAGTTCTAGGTTGCTGGTCTCTTTGGTTAGTTTCCATCCATTGCCTCTTGCCTGCCTTCAGGTGCTTTGGAGAATAGCTTGACTCCCCCTTCTTTGGGGGCAGCCCCTGAGATACTAGAACGCTGCTATCATGTTACCCCTAGTGACATGGCAGGGAATATCACAAAAATTATTTGTTTGTTTGCTTGCTTTCTTACTTACTTATTTACTTTACTTTACTTACTTACTTACTTACTTATTTATTTATTTATTTATTTATTTATTTATTTATTTATTTATTTATTTATTTATTTATTTATTTATTTATTTGCTTCCCATCTTACCACACCATAACTCTGGGTGACTTACAATATTAAAAGATAGAACTGTATAAAACCTAATAATATAAACACAATACTATATATATATAAAAATCAGCCCAGCTAAAAAGATGGGGAGGGGAAGGAGGAAGTATAATGAAAAGGGAAAGTGGGGTCTGTTGTTAACAACCCTCTCCAAACCCACCCCCACAATCAAACACCCCCAATGTGAAACCTCCCCTTTGGAGGCCCTAGCAGAGCCAGATCTTTAAGCTCTTAGTAAGGAGAGTTTGGAGCTGACTTTACTCTGGGGGTTAAGATGTTCCAAATGGCTACCTCGTGACCTCGGGATGTTGTAACTATCATAAATAAATGTTGATCGCATGACTGTGAGGATGCTGTCATTAGTGGAAGGACCAGTCACAAGTCACTTTTTTTCAGCGTTGCTGTAACTACAAATGGTCACTAAACCAATGGTTATAAGTCAGGGACTACTTGTATTTCAATAGCTCTGGGCCCATGATCAAAAAGTCAGCAAAGCAAGAAACTGAAAAAGACAATCTTGGGTATCCTGAAATTAAAACAGAAAAACAGAAGCTGCCTTTAAGGCACAGGGAAGGGAAGATCTTTGGATTTGACATGACATTCCATTGCCCAAGTGACAGCAACAGAAGTCTTCTTCGTGTGGTCCCTTCAGCCTTTAGAGAAAGGTTCTCGTCTGTCTAAACTGGGGGTCCTCAAACTTGGCCCTTTTATGACTTGTGGACTTCAACTCCCAGAATTCCTCAGCCAGGGATGCCTGGCTGAGGAATTCTGGGAGTTGAAGTCCACAAATCATAAAAGGGCCGAGTTTGAAGACTCCTGGTCTAAACCAAGGGGTCTCCAAACTTGGCAATGTTAAGACTTGTGGACTTCAACTCCCAGAATTCCTCAGCCAGTCATGCTGACTGGGGAATTTTGGGAATTAGAAGTCCACAAGTCTTAAAGTTGCCAAATTTGGAGACTCCATGCCTAAATCTACATGTTTTTACCGCCAAGGGTCTTCTATAATATAACGCACCACAAGTTGGACACCATCTATCAATTTCATAGTTGGCTTGGGGCAGATTTGATACAAAACAATGGGAATCACATCACTCCATTCCAATGATTCACAAATATCTCGTTAGCCATGCAATAATTCTGTACTGTTTTTATAGTAGATTTGAGATTGTTAACAGGCTCAGAGCATCAGGCAAAGAAAGCCTTAATATAAAACTCAGAGTTTTTACAATACAGCACTGTTTTTGATTTATAATGTTAATACTGAATGAAGAAGGAGCTACAATTAGAACAGCATAAGTTTATTAAGTAGCCAACTGGAATTGTCAGCAATTGTGAAGCAGTCCATTAGAAATGGGAAAATGGAGAACCACTGCAGAACACAAAGTTAATTGAAATGTCCCTTAATTAACTCAAGCCGCAGAGTTTAGAAATAAAATACAGTACAAAGGTTTGAAATTAGAAGTTGAAAAAAGCACCACTGTGGTTGCTCACCCTGAACTTAACTAATGCTTACTTTTCTGATGAAGAGCAAAGATTCTGATGAAAACCAGCCCAATACTGGTACTGACTAAGCCTTCTGTGGATATAACATTAGTTGCGCAATGCTGTTGACTGAAAAATCCCTTCCAAAGCTCGGGTGTGTTTTTTCTTTCAAGGAGAAATGAGTGGTGGTGGTGATGATGATGATGATGATGATGATGATCTGAGTCTTCTATTTCACAGAGCAAGCAAAACCTTGGGAGAAGACGACTGTCCACGAAAAGAGCTTTCCTATGCAACATAAAGATTTATAGTGCCTCCAAGCATTGATCTCATACTCCAATGTATGAATCCAACAAGGACTCCTTTTTTCAGACTGTGTAAAAAAGTAGCAACGTGTTTATGAGTGAGTGGAGGAGAATGGACAAGGCCTGAGTAAGCAATGACTGAACTTGTTTTTAGACACCATGGAAATCTTACTGGCCGTGCTCACCCACACCCAACACTGGCTACAGAAGCAGCAACCGCAGATAAATATTCTAACTTGTATATGTACGTGGGGCTGTTCCTGACCCTGCTAGCAATCCTGCTCATTTTTCTGTTCACGATGCTCCTCCGCTTAAAGCATGTTATCTCTCCCATCACCACATCTCCAGAGAGAACGGAGAACACCCAGGAGTTCACAGACGTGGAAATGCATACCACGATTCCCAGTCCTTAAATAATGGGACACAACAGGTTGCACAGAAAGGACATGTGAAGATGCATCTTTTGGTTCATTGGATGAAATGTGGGGACATTGGATGAAATGTGGGGACGTTGTCCACTGTTGGCCCAGCTGAAAACTGTCCAGGCAACTCAGGCGGGGGTTGTGGAGGCGTACAATAGACACAGGTTTGTGGGTTCAGGACCACAGACAGCAACCAAAGAATGCATTCCTTGATCCAGTTCTGGCCCAAAGCAATGTACAGCTTTTTATAGTCTGGCTTAGATTTATTTTAGCAGCTCTGCCTCTTCAAGGCTTGACTCATATTTTCAAAGGATCATCACCAACATCTTGAGTTGGGAGGGAGGGGCTATAGTTTTGCATTTGGAACTGTACTCTTAGTTAGAAGGGTAGCGATCTCGTTGAAGGTGGCTTTTCAAGATCTTCTGGAGGCCTAGATCAACCTAAAGTTGCCCTCCAGTCTCCCAAAGCAGCAGGATTGCATTGGGATTCATGGAAGGAGTCACAGGGTGTGGAGAATCTCACCTAAAAAAAAGGGATATTAAAAATTTCCACCAAGTTTTGCTTATCCTTAGGAGTTGCATGGGCATCCGCTGTGATGTTTCATGCAACCAGGGCTTTTTTGGTCATAGAACGCCCAGAATGGATGGAACCTTGTAGGGTAGGCAAGGCTGGTTGTATGACATGTGTGAGTTCCGGCACCTTTTTCTTTTACAAAAAAAAAAAAGCACTGCATGCAACCAACTCTCATGCATGCAAATACATGCAAACTGGTAAGACACCTTTACATAACACTAAAAAACATCCCAACACTAACCATTTTCACTTACGTTTTCAAAGTCTGGGGCAGTTTATATTGGTTTCCTTGGTGAATTTCTGGATATGCATTTTTTAAAAGATTATAATTTATGGATGATGGAATTCCTGCTTAAGTTTGTCTCAGATGTATCTTCTAGTGCATGATACAAGTGCTAATGGCAGTTGATGCATAGTTGGTCCTTGGAGGGTGTGTGTGTGTGTGTGTGTGTGTGTGCCAAAAACAAGGAAAGCAAATCCTGCCTGCTTTTGCCCTATGAGATTTACAAGTTTGGGTTGCAAAATGAAGACCTGCTTTCCAGCCAAAAGATTTGGGTCCAAACATATAACTACCATGCCCAAAATAGTTTTTGCTGACACTTCAAAATGCAGGAGCCAAGCCCATTTTGGAAAGTGTGGCTTCTTCTGGTCTAATAAACAGATTCTACAAGATTGATGTATATTCATCTACATGAATGCTAGTATCAGGATTGGAATGAAGAGTCCATGTAGTTGAAATAAGATTTTAGTAGACACCGATTACCCAACTGGTCCCTATTAAAAAAACAAAAAAACGAAAACGTATAATTGAATTGATCTCCCCCCCCAACCAGGGTTATTAAAAATGAAAAGAAAAAAAATAATAAATACAGATAATAAAGTTAAACCAATTAAAGGTAACAAAGTTAAGCCAAACTTATCATTAAATCTAGAACTAAAGAAACATATTGACCCATTTTCTCATTTTTTTAAGAGTATAGAAACTTTTTTAAAAAAAACAAAAAACCGGAGAATATACTTATATCCTGGATCCAATCCTTAAAATAAATGAAGTTTCTTTCTGGTTATGTAAAATTATCTTGTTGACCTTGCTTGAGAAAAAGTAACTGGCTCAAGGTCACCCAGCTAGCTTTGTGCTTAAGGCAGGACATGATCTCATGGTCTCCTGGTTTATAACCTCGTATCTCCTTAAGTTCAACACCAAACTACCTCTTACTTTGCCTTTGAGTCAGTCTAGATTCATGAACAAGTCTACGCAGTTTTCTTGGCAAGATTTTCAAAAGCAGTCTGGCCTTGCCTCTTCCCTATGGCTGAGAGAGAGTGACTGGCCCAAAGTCACTTAGTTAGCTCCCTATGTAAGCCAGGATTCAAATTCCCAGTCTAGTGCCATTAACCACTACCCCAAACTAGCTTTCTTCAAGGTTAGTAGGCAGTAAATTCTGTTGTCATCCTAACTGTTAGGTCGTATTTTCATTAGGCACCAATGTAAACTATGACGCTGGCCACATTACAGGAAACCTATGCAGATCCGAGCAAGGATTGGGTTTGAGAATATGAGTGATAAAAATGCTTAAAGAGGGATCCAACCTAGAAGTAAGAAGACATTTTCTGACAGTCAAAACAATCAGTGGAACGGTTTTGCCTCCAGACGTTGTAGGTGCCCCATCACTGGAAGTTTTCAAAAAATAAATTGGACAGCCATTTGACCGGGATGATATTAGGTCTCCTGCCTTGAGTAGGGGGATGGACTAGAACAGGGGTCCCCAACCCCTGGTCCGTGGACCAGTACTGGGCTGCGGCATGCCAGCAACCGGTCCGCACAAACAAGCAAAGCCCCATCCGTGGGATGCAGGCAGCCCACAAAACCACGCATCCTCCAGTCCACGGAAAAACCTCTCTCTACGGAACCGGTGATCCCTGGTGCCCAAAAGGTTGGGGACCTCTGGACTAGAAAACCTCTGGGGTCCTTTCTGCCCTGTGATTCTCTGTTCTATGTTTTATCAACCCAGAAAAATGATAAAACCAACAACTAGTAGTGTCTCTACTTAGGGATTTCTAGGGCCTTCTCCAGCCCATGTACAGATGGATATGTACAGAATTCAGCAGAATGAGGAAAGACGTTGATGAAGTCTTTCGTTGACCTCACCAGCCACGTGCAGGTAATCCTCGACTTACAACCACAAATTTCCATTGCTAAGCGAGGCAGTTGCGAAGTGAATTTTGCCCCATTTTACGACCTTTCTTGCCGCGGTTGTTAAGTGAATCCCTGCAGTTGTTATGCTAGTCGCACGGTCGTTAAAATGAATCTGGCTTCCCCATTGACTTGGTTTGCCAGAGGGTTGCAGAAGGGGATCACGTGACCCCGGGGACGGTGCAACCGTCATAAATATGAGTCAGTTGTCAAGTGTCTGAATTTTGATCAGATGGGGATGTTACAACGGGTGAAACATCAGGGTGAAAAATCTTCGTCAGGCACTTTTTTCCAGTGCCACCGTAACTTCAAACGGTCACTGAGCGAACTGTCATAAGATGAGGAGTCCCTGTACTTTCCTCAGAAGGAGGTGACTTTATAGCAAATTTTACCCTGCATATAACGTAGATAGGTCTGGTCTAGAAATAAACTGCCGGGGGAGCCTCCTATCATAGAACATTTATCTGCCAGGATCCTTGTCTCTGCGGACTTTGAAATTCCCCAATCCAAGGTACGCTAAAATTAGCAACTACACATGTCTCAGCTGTTGTAACAAGAACAAGAACACATATTCCTCCAATGTGTCAAAAACAGTGGTGTATTTTGTTAGCAGATACACGGTGGGGTTTCCCCCTCCCCCTGTAATTCAGGGTGTTGCTTCCCCTGTGAGAGTTTGGGGGTAATTTGTGTAAGAGAGAGGGGGGGAAAAGATGTCATTATACAGCTGCTCTTCATCTGGGATTGCAGCAATTGAATAACGGAAGAGCTGGAAGGGACCTTGGAGGTCTTCTAGTCCAACCTCCCTGCCCAAGCAGGAATCTCTATACCAGGGGTCTTCAAACTTGGCCCTTTTATGACGTGTGGACTTCAACTCCCAGAATTCCTCAGCCAGAGTGCCTGGCTGAGGAATTCTGGGAGTTGGAGTCCACACGTCATGAAAGGGCCACGTTTGAGGACCCCTGCTCTCTACCATTGTTTTGATAAGTTCCCACATGGCTTTGAGTTCCTTCAAACTGAGAACCTGAGGTTCAACATGACCAAACAACCCCATCCAACATACCTAATGCTAAGGATTGTGAAGGAATAAAGGGCAGAGCATGTAATTTTGAGGAACAGGAGGAAAAGCCACCATCAATAAACCAACCGTTAGATAAGAGAAATTGGAGTCTGGGCCAGAAACTTAGCCCAATAAAGCATCTCCCTAGTTCTCATATATAGGGACGCAGTGGCTCAGTGGGTTAGGACACTGAGCTTGTCAATCAGAAGGTCGGCAGTTTGGTGGGTCGAATCCCAAGTGCCGTGTAACAGAGTGAGCACCTGTTACTCGTCCCAGCTTCTGCCAACCTAGCAGTTCAAAAGCATGTAAAAATGCAAGTAGAAAAATAGGGACCACTACGGTGGGAAGGGAACAGCCTTCCATGCGCCTTTGGCATCTAGTCATGCCGGCCACATGACCACAGAGACGTCCTCGGACAAGCGCTGGCTCTTCGGCGTTGAAACGGAGATGAGCACCGGCCCCTAGAGTCGAAAACGACTAGCACGCATGTGTGGGGAAACCTTTACCTTTAACCTTAGTTCTCATAAAGCAGGGGTCTTCAAACCTGGCAACTTTAAGACTTGTGGACTTCAAGTCCCAGAATTCCTCAGCCACGTGACTCTTTCTTTCGGCCAGAAAGGACTTCTTGTCTGTCCCTTTTTCCTAGGTCAGCAACCTTCCCAGCATGGCCCCTTCCTGTCCATTCTCTGCCACCATCTCCCTTTTCCTAACGCAGCACTTTGAGTATCAAACAAACAACGAGCATCGGGACAACATTTTCACGTCAAAATGCATCGAGTACCAAATTTGATGAGTTTTGAAGCAGTTGAGTTCAGAGGCACCACTGTATTTTTCTAGAACTGACTTCTAGGGTCATTCAATCATTGTTATATCAAAATAATAAGGACAGAAGTTGCATTAGTTCAATGATGATTGGGTGATGCTAGAAAAACACTTTAAGTCACTTGTGGAGAAATGAGCCCAATTTAGTAACACCGAATCAAGCTGTATTGATCATGTCCCAAATATCACATCTGATATTGGCAGTACATTGATAGTACTTTGGTAACATTCTGATCAATTCATCCTTCCATATGTACTGCTGTTCCTTTAAGACCTATATTTCTTTCCATATCTCCATCTATAGCAGGGGTCCCCAACCACCAGTACTGGGCTGTGACATGCCAGCAACTGGTCCACACAAACAAGCAAAGCCCCATCTACAGGATGCAGGCAGCACACAAAACCATGCACCCTCCGGTCCACGGAAAAACCTTTCTCCACGGAACCAGTCCCTGGTGCTCAAAAGGTAGGGGACCTCTGGTCTATAGCACCCCAATTTATATAAAATTGACATGAAACTATGGGGGAAGCACGTATAAGACCCTTTCATGTGATTTGGCGGTCAATTACCAAAAGATAATAATAGGTACTATTTAGCCAAAACATATCACGTATCTTGCATATTGTATTTATCAAGATATCTTGAAAATTGATTCAATGTACAACATCTTTAATGTCACATTAAATCTGATCTTAAATAGATTGCACTGATCAGCGTATACATATTGGTATTGATAAATAGCAATAAATTAAACACCGTTGATTGTGTCGTGTTAAGTTTTTTTCATTTTTACAAAATACAGGTAGTTTACAACTTACAACCACAACTGAGCCCAAAATTTTTTGTTGCTAAGTGAGACAGTTGTTAAGTGAATTTTGCCCCTTTTTACAGCCTTTCTTGCCACCGTTGTTAAGTGAATCACTGTAACTGTTAAATTAGTAACACGGTTGTAAAATGAATCCGGCTTCCCCCACTGACTTTGCTTGTCAGAAGATCCCCGGGACACTGCGACCGTCATAAATATGAGTCAGTTGTCAAGCATCTGAATTTTCATCCCATGACCGTGGAGATGCTGCAATGGTGATAATTGTGAAAAACTCATAAATGTCTCTTTTCAGTGCCGTTGTAACTTTGAATGGTCGCTAAACAAACTGTTGTAAGGTGAGGATTGCCCGTTCAAAATTAAGGGCTCTTTGTGAAATGCAGCAGGAAAATCCTAATAATCTTGAGCTCCTTGAGGGGCGAAAAGTTGCAAGGTAGGTCAAATCACGCAATCTTCTTGCTAGCCCGTGAACTGATCTTGCCCGAGTATAAATGACCGGGGGGGGGAGGGGGAGTTTACAAGCATATTCTTTCTTCACTAAGCATGCTGGGAAACTGTTTTATAATTGGCATTCAAGATTTTTAGAATTACCTGAGGAGAGTTGTCTTTTATAGGACGCTGGCTTTTTTCAGCACACAATTCACCTCATAATTAAGACAAAAACGGTGGCTTAAACCCCTGGTGGAGAGTAAACATTCTAATTGGTGTTCATTTGTACCATGCAAATCCACCGGGATCACAATCCAGTCTTCTTGACTACAGCAGCTTTCGGAGAACAGACCAAAACAGGCAAAGATGCTTTTTTAGATGATCAGACCATCCTCTTCTAACCCAAAGATGCTTTTTCAGGAGGCAACTGGACTTTCTTGTTTTGCTGTGAAGACGTTTCGCTTCTCATCCAAGAAGCTTCTTCAGCTCTGGGCTGAAGAAGATTCTTGGATGAGAAGCGAAACGTCTTCAGAGAAAAACAAGAAAGTCCAGTTGCCTCCTGAAAAAGCATCTTTGGGACAACTATGAGCTGGATGACCTGAGAATCTCCAGAGACATTCTCTTCTAATCTGGTATCTTCATAAATTAGGGGGCTACAACACACACCATCCTAGGATAATAATACATATAACACGATGTGATAAATGAAGTTGAAACTCTAGAAAGAGTACTGAGAAGAGGAATAAAGATGATTAGGGGACTGGAGGCTAAACTGTGCGATGAACGGTTGCTGGAATTGGATATGTCTAATTTATTGAAAGAAAGAAAAAGAAAAAAAGGACCAGGGGTGACATGATAGCAGTCTTCCAATATCTGAAGGGCTGCCACAAAGGAAGAGGGGGTCAACCTAGTCTCCAAACCACCCGAGGGTAGGACAAGAAATCATAGATGAAAGCTTATCAAAGAGAGATCCAGCCTAAATTAAAGAGGAATTTCCTGTCAGTGGGAACAATTAATTAGTGGACCGGTTTTGCCACCAGTGGTTGTGCGTGTGCCATCACTGGAGGTTTTAAGAGATTGGACAGCCATTTGTCCAGAATCATATAGGGCAGGGGTAGGCAACCTTGGCTCTTTTATGACTCGTGGACTTCCAACTCCCAGAATTCCTGAACAAGCCGTGCTGAGGGGAAAGGGAGAGGTTTCCAAGCTGAGCCAAGCTGGCTCAGGAATTCTGGGAGTTGAAGTCCACGAGTCATAAAAGAGTCAAGGTGGCCCACCCCTGATATAGGGTCTCCTGCCTTGAGCAGAAGGTTGGATTAGAAGACCTCCAAGGTCCCTTCCACTTCTGCTATGCTATATTTTGTAGACAATGACATAACGTTCAGTTTATATGGGCTGGGAGCCCTTAGAAAGGATTGTTGAACCTGACATTTTTGTTTATGTCTAAGTGTCATGTTCACTGAGCCTTCTATTTTTTTAAAAATTTTTATTTTGCCTGTGAATGTCCGAAGCTGCACAAGCTAGTAAACATCTGGAATACTGAGTTTGGCGGCAGAAGGGAATAAGACATGAAAGGGGGCAACAGAGAAAACAGAAGACATTCCTTCCTTACCAATGGGAAAGGTTCTCCCAATCCCTCTTTGCAAAAATTTACAGCATCAACAACGGCCATATTAAAATTTTGGGAAGTTGCTTGGAGCGGTGCCCTCTCATCTCCTTTTTTCAGAGGTGAGTCTTCCCCCAAAGGAAGTATTTCTATGCATTATCTGCAATTACTAGTTTACAACTGTGCCTTTGGGGCTCTTATGGCGTCCAGAGGTATTTTTTTTTTATAACAGTGATGGTGCTGGTGGCTTTTGTTTTGCAGCACCCTTTCAATTAGAACTAAAATAATCAGAAGGGGGGTTAAAAATGTGGGATACAAATCTTACCGCTTCCAAGGGAAACAGCCTAATTGCAGGTACCCTATTGGGAAGCCTCAAATATGGCGAAATGACTTCCATAGACGTGGGAGAAGATTTTGTTGATGATGAAAAGGAACGTATGTGCAAAGACATCTACTTTACTTATTGTTGTTGTTGTTAGTTGCGAAGTCGTGTCCGACCCATCACGACCCCATGGACAACGTTCCTCCAGGCCTTCCTGTCCTCTACCATCTTCTGGAGTACTTTACTAGCACCTGTCAAAGGCACCCTTGATTATTGCTCAGGCCTACACGCAAGAATCTAGTCAACTAAAGGCCAGCACTAAACTGGCACTAGATAAAGAGTCAGTGGAACTCAAGAGGTGTCAGACGTAGACTGCTTATGAGAACATAAGGACTTGAGGCTGTTTCCTCTCTTGACTCCACCCCTCAGGCTCTGACTATCCTTCTCCTGAGTCAAAAGTCACCCAGGAAGTGTTTGAGCACTTTGTGGTAGGAGATTCTGGCAAAACTTCATTGTATCATTAGTCCCTTTCTCACTGGCCATCTAAAAAGCACTGGGAATAGACTGGACAATGCCATCAACATTTGGGATGGATGCTGTCTATAATCTGGGATCAGCATTGAGCTCTGTCAAGGAGAAAGCCTGCTCCCCCCCCCCCGGTCATTCCATCTATTGAAGCAGTATTTCTCAACGCTGGCAACCTCGAGATATATGGACTTCAACTCCCAGAATTCTCCAGCTGGCAGAATTCTGGGAGTTGAAGTTCACGCCTCTTAAAGTCGCCAAGGTTGAGAAAACACCATATTGGAGGACTGACGTAAGGGGAATTTGATGGGAGGACCATGCTCACATAACATGGCTGCGCGAGTGAGCAGAGCAGCTTCATACTTCATTGGGCAAAAATAGCCCTCTTCTGACCCAGTGCTGACAGAATTATGGGGGTTCCACAAGTGCTTATGTGGGATTGAGCCAGTTGCACACAAAGAGGAGGGGCAGGTCGTACAGCGTTAACACCTTGATCAAAAAGATCAGCCAGGCCCCTCCCATCTGGTTACGACGCAGACCCAGCTGTGTGAGCCTGACAGCTTGGATGAAGATGACCCACAGCTGGCCCTGTTCAAGGACGCCCGACGCAGGAGGCAGTCAATCAGGAGTAAACAGAGGAAGGCAATGGGGCACCTCGGAAGGAGGCAGAGAGAAGCCACGCCCTGAACTGTTTAAAAGGGGAATGTGTGGGAGGGTTGGTTTGCTGAAGGCAACCGTTTGAATAGCTCCTGTTTCATGGTTCGTGTCTTGTTTTGCTCTGTTTTATGTTAATAAAACAGGGAGGGTCTTCTCAGGGTACCGCCGGTAAGAGATTGCCGGCGGACAACACCCAGGGATAGGTCCTTCTCAGTGGGTGGGCCTGCCCTTTGGAACCAGCTGCCAGTGGAGCTTAGGACTGCCCCCGACCTCCGTTCATTCCATCGGGACCTGAAGACCTGGCTCTTCGAGCTCTCTGGCCCAGGCTGAGAATTTTAATTTTAATTTTAATTTTAACTGGGGTTTTATTTGTTCAGGGACGGATATAATTTTTTAACTGTTTTTAACTTTTGTATTTTTTGTTTTAATCACCCTGTAAACCGCCCTGAGTCCTTCGGGAAAGGGCGGTATATAAATATAATAAAATAAATAAATAAAATAAAAATAAATAAATTTGGCAGGCTTAGTTCCAGCCTCTTGCCATTTGTAAAGGGGTTGTCCCTGCCTTTTCTGCAGGGCTGGTAGTAGGCTGGAACACAGGCAGCCTCAGAGATTATACAGATGCCTTTACCTTGGTTATGGAAAAAACAAAACCGGCCAAAAACACAGCCTGCCCTCGGCTTGAACATGCAATCCTGGCAGCTAATGAGCACCTTGGGGCAAGTTCTTTATAAACAGAAAACAATCAAGATCTTGAAACGTATCCCCAGCTGAACTCAGGGGCATGCAGGCGCTCCCAAAGTCAGGCAGCTCTGCTTCTCTGCGGCAACTCCAGCCTGACTTTATTCTGTTTTTAAAGATAGAAACCAGAGCCAGAGAATCGGCCCGAAGCTACGAGGTGGTGGGAACTGAGTATGTCTAGCCCGAAGGTCTTCAAACTTGGCAACTGGAAGACTTGTGGACTTCAACATGGTTGGCTGAGGAATTCTGGGAGTTGAAGTCCACAAGTCTTTACAGTTGCCAAGTTTGAAGACCCCTGGGCTAGCCTATCGAAGAGAAGGGGTGGGCTGGGGGGCTGGGGAGAATGAAAAGTGCCTTCCTGTACTTGAGGGGCTGTAACAGATATTAAGAGCTTGACTTAGTCTCCAAAGGACCTGTGGGCAGGACAAAAAGCGTTTGGTGGAAGCTCGTCAAAGAGAGAGATCCAACTTAGAAGAGAAACTTCCTTACTGAGTGAGAACGACTAATCGATGGAATACAGATGGTCCTCAACTTACAACGGTTCATTGAGTGACCAAAGGTACAACAGCACTGGAAAATGTGATTTATGACCGCTTTTCACAGTTACGACCATTGCGGCATTCCCACAGGATCCAAATTCAGATGCTTAGCAACCGGTCCCTGTTTACGACTGTTGCAGTGTCCCAAGGTCACATGATCCCCTTTTGCGACCTTTGGACAAGCAAAGTCCATGGGGAGGTCAGGTTGACTTAACAATTGTGCTCCATCACTCCATAAAAAGTGGCCGACTGCAGCTTCCAAAATGCTACTCAGTGTGCAAAAGGTTGGCTTAACTGAAAGCAATACCCTGACTTATTCCCTTGTGATCGTGGTTTGAGCAGGTCACACAAACACACAAAAAGAATTTGTACCTTCTGGATGCATATCAGGGGTGTCAAACTGCTGGCCCGCGGGCCGGATGTGTCATGCCGAAACCGTGCCCACCCCATTGCTGGCAATGGAAAAAGTCGTGATACATCGCGACACGTCCCGTGACGTGGCAAGTTTGACACCCCTGACCTCTATTAACAAGTTTAAATGTAGAGCTGGTGACGACTCCTGCATGGATGCCACTTCCAGAAGTCCATTATGGGCCTGGGCAACAAAAAATTAGCTACCGGTTCTGCCGAAGTGGTGCGAACCGGCTGAATCCCACCACTGGTTTTGCCCCAATTTACGACTTTCCCCTGCCATGTTTGTTAAGCCAATTACTGCAGTTGTTACATTTAATAACACCGTTGTTAAGTTAACCTGGCTTCCCTGTTGACTTTGTCAGAAAGTGGCAAAAGGGGATCATGTAACCTCGGGATGCTGTGACCATCATAAATAGGAGTCAGTTGTCAAGCGTGTGAATTTTGACCATGTGACCCTTCGGATGCTGCAACGGTCGTAAGGGTGAAAAATGGTCATAAGTCACTTTTTTTCAGTGCAGGTGTAACTTCGAACTGTCACTAAACAAACCGTTGTAAGCTGAGGAGATCCTGTACTTTCCTCGGAAGGAGATCACTTCATAGCAGATTGTACTCGGCATACGACCTATCAGGGATGTAGGTTGTAAGTCAAGGACTGCCTGCGCAGCTGAGAAAAAGAACAAATGCAACACCAAACCGATCAACCCAGTTTTCTCATTTGAGGCCCAAACAACCAAACTCAGATTACCCTACTTCGGTGGCATTGTGCAAAAGCCCAGCTTTCCAAAGAAGGCTCTGATGCTGAGAAAGACAAGAGGACGATCAGCGTGATGGGCGGACTCCGTTAAGAGTGGTAATGAGCGCGCGTCACCCCAGGGAAAAATCTATCTACGTGGCCGCGAAGAGTCAGTCCTGGCTCAACGGCACGTCGTTTAAAGACCCGGTTGGATTTTGGATAGGATTACTGTCAAAGGATCGAAGCCGCTTGGCTGCAGCGTAAGCTCAGTGGAAGTTGTCAGTTAATCAGACAGTACGTTTAAAATGTCCCTTTTACACGACATTAAAAATATGGCAGAGATTAGGTTACGTGTGTTATCTTTCTTAAATGCACGGTTCTTAAGGAGGATTAAACAAAATAACTTGCAGCCACAGCACATTAAGAGGCGAAGATCAGCAGGGTGAGCAAAAGCCCCGGCAAAGGCAATCAGAGATTGTGACATAACATTGCCCTCATTGGCGTGTTAAGACTCAACTTCCTATAATCAGCTTATGTTTTCTGAGATAAGTTTGTACACACAGAAGTTAGCTAACAATATTCCCCCCTTCCCCACCCCATCCCAACATTTCCGGGCTGTACGTACACAAGCGTCCAATCTCTTCGAATACAACTCCAGCTACAAGCAGCTCGTGAGCAAGAACCTGGTTATTTACTTGTGAATTTTAACCTTCTAGTGCCATCTCGAGCTGAGCTTGCTCATTCTGCTTTGCCATAATGTGGCTTTTGTGTTTTCGCTCAGTCCTTGGAAAAGAACTAAACGTATGGTTTAGAACAGGGGTCTCCAACCTTGGAAACCTTTAAAGACCTGTGGATTTACCCCTCCCAGAATTCCGCAGCTAGCCAAGGCTGGAGAGCCCTAGTTTGGAAAACAGTGCGAAGCCAGCTATATACAGTGTGAATTTGCTAAGCCGTGAATGCATTTTTGTTGAGCGTAAGGTGTGAACTCAGCCTCCTGCCTCCCAGGCCGCTTCTTGGGAGAACCGGCTGTCAGACCCGCCACAACTTAAGCCTCTCAATAGAAAAGATCCTTGGCCCCATTTGTTGGGAAAGGTATAGCTGAGAAAAGTCTATTGTAGCATTGCAAAGCCAGAACTGAGAATCGTGCGCCAAAACCCCTGCCTTCTACTTTTCCCTCCCTTAACTGTCACTCGGTGTCCACCCCAGTTGAACCAACTAGGTTCAGGCATGATGTTTTTGTAACGGTCGGTCCAAGCACGGTTTGGTATGTAGCTCTCTCCTCCTTCTAGCTGGGTGAACTTGAGGCAGCATCTCAAAGAGATTACAGCACTTACTTTCGTTTCCCCCCAAGACTTCCCCCTTTCCTTCCCCACTCCCCAAAGTTCTAAGGCAGTGGTGGCGAACCTTTTAGAGATCGAGTGCCCAAACTGCAACCCAAAACCCACTTATGTATTGTTGGGTGCTGGGTGGGCGTGGCCCATTGGGTGGGTGTGGCCAATTGGGTGGGTATGGCCAATTGGGTGGCTGCGGTGGTAACGGCAAACTGGGTGGGACTAAAAAGTTCAATCAATCAATTCCAACTTTGCGAGATCTTATTTTTTCCCCGCAAGAAGTTGAAATTGATTGATTGAGTGAACCTTTTTTTTTTGCACATGATGGCGGAAGCCCAAAGCGAAAAGGTTTTATGAAACCCATCTGAAGGCCTAGGACTGGGGCGACGGCGCGCGTGCCCACAGAGAGGGCTCTGCGTGCCACCTGTGGCACCCGTGCCATAGGTTCGCCACCATGGTTCTAAGCAGTTTGTCATCGCCTAGCAGCAAGCACAAGCAAGCATAAGGTGGCAGCTAAAATACCAGCTTTTCAACATGAGTTTCGGGAAAAAAACCTAGCCTCTTCTTTTTCCCCTGGTATCTGCAAAACAAATCTGACGTGCAGAGCTTAGCACAAAGAGAAGTTGGAAGTAAGTCATGACCGATTTTGTGAGTTGTTTTTTTTTGCCACAGTTGCGAAGAGAATCACAGCAGTCGTTAAGTGGATCATGCAGTCTTTAAGCAAATCCAGCTTTCCCCATTGACTTTTGCTCCCATGGAAGCTGGCTGGGAAGGTCGTAAATGGCAATTACGTGACCCAGGACGCTGCAACCATTGTAAATACCTGCTGGATGCCAAGCAATCAAATTTTGATCATGTGACCAGGGGGATGCTGCATTGGTTGGAAGTGTGAGGATTGGCTGTAAGTCATATTTTTCAGGTGCCGTTGTATCTTTGAATGGTCACTAAATGCATGGCTGTAAGTTGAGGGCTACTTGTACAGATCAATATCGATCTGAGCTTCACGTGGCAAAAGGAAATGGTGATCCTTAACCTGAAACCAATCTTCTGCATTAGCCTGCCCAATTTGGCTAAGGCCATAAAATACATTCTGGCTGGGGGATCCTGGGAGTTGAAGTCCACACATCTGAAAGTTATTGAGACTATCTGCTGCCACCTTACGATTGCTTGTGCTTCGCTGCTATATGGTGACAAGACTGCCGTGAACTATGGGGAGGGGGGGAATGAAAGGAGGAAGGCTTGTGGGAAAACGAAAGTAACTGCTGTATGTCCTCGAGACACCGCTTCAAGGTCACCTGGCATACCAGCCGCATACCAAACTGTGCTTGGACTGACCGTTATAAAAACATTTTGCCCGAGCCTCACTGGTTGCACAGGGTGGGCAATGAGAGATAGCCAGTGATGGGATTCAAATACCTGAACAACGAGTTCTCTTATTGGATGCAGGCCTGGGCCTCTGAGGCATAGAACGGACTTCCGGAAGTGGCATCCACGGACTTCCAGTGGGCTGTTCTAGGCCCGGGAGGCCTCCTCCAGGCCTCCGAGGCGTAGAACAGACTTCCGGAAGTGGCATCCACGCACTTCCAGTGGGCTGTTCTAGGCCCGGGAGGCCTCCTCCAGGCCTCCGAGGCGTAGAACGGACTTCCGGAAGTGGCATCCACGCACTTCCAGTGGGCTGTTCTAGGCCCGGGAGGCCACCTCCAGGCCTAGAATGGACTTCCGGAAGTGCCATCCATGCACTTCCAGTGGGTCGTTCTAGGCCCGGGAGGCCACCTCCAGGCCTTTGAGGCCTAGACTGGACTTCCAGAAGCAGTGTGTATTCAGCCAGTTCTCTGAACTCAGCAAAATCTAGCTACCGGTTCTGCCGAACTGGTGCAAACTGGCTCAATCCCACCACTGGAGATAGCTAAGGGAAGGAGAAAGTTGAACTTAGGGATTTGGCATGCGGTTCTCAGTTCTGGCTATGCCTTGACTTCTAATAAAACTACAGGCAGTCCTTGACTTATAACCTACATCCCTGGCATGGCAGGGGTCCGGAGTACCTTAGGGAGCACCTGGTGCCGGCATCAACTTCCTTCCGCCCAGTGCGTTCCCACAGAGAGGGCCTCCTCAGGGTGCCACCAGTCAGAGAATGTTGGCTGGTGGCCCCCAGGGGGAGGTCCTTCTCTGTGGGTGCGCCGGATTTGTGGAACCGTTTACCGGTTGAGCTCCGGATGGCGCCCGACCTTCACTCCTTCCGACATGATCTAACGACCTACTTGTTTGAACAAGCCGGCCTGGCCTGATGGGTTTGGGTTTTATTATTGTTTTAATGTTTTAAATGTATTTTAACTTACTGTTCTGAAATACTGGGCTCTTTGTTTAATCCATTCTTAATTTTTGTATTTCTGTATTTTACTATTTATTGCCCTGTTCACCGCCCTGAGTCCTTCGGGAGAAGGGCGGTATACAAATAAATTATATTATTATTATTATTATTATTATTATTATTATTATTATTATTATTATTATTATTATTATTATTATTATTATTATTATTATTGTATGCCGAGTACAATCTGCTATGAAGTGATCACCTTCCGAGGAAAGTACAGGATCTCCTCAGCTTACAACGGTTTGTTTAGTGACAGTTCGAAGTTACACCTGCACTGAAAAAAAGTGACTTATGACCATTTTTCACCCTTACGACCGTTGCAGCATCCGAAGGGTCACATGGTCAAAATTCACACGCTTGGCAACTGACTCCTATTTATGATGGTCACAGCATCCCGAGGTTACATGATCCCGTTTTGCCACTTTCTGACAAGCAAAGTCAACAGGAAAGCCAGATTAACTTAACAACGGTGTTATTAAATGTATCAACTGCAGTAATTGGCTTAACAAACATGGCAGGGGAAAGTCATAAATTGGGGCAAAACCAGTGGTGGGATTCAGCCGGTTCACACCACTCCAGCAGAACCGGCAGCTAATTTGTTGTTGCCCAAGCCCATAATGGACATCCAGAAGCGGCATCCACACAGAGAACCGGTTGTTCACCTATTTGAATCCCACCACAGGGCAAAACTCACTTAACAAATTTCTCACTTAGCAACCTAAACTCTGGGCTCAATTGTGGTCATAGATTGAGGACTACCTGTATGCCTTTCTCCACAAATGGAGCCAATGATGGTTTCTCTTTAAAGATTTAAGTGGTGGCAGGTCTGACAGAGGCTGAGAAAGAAACACTGAGACAATGGAACGGTGCTGAAAGTGAAAATTTCATTTGTTGCCTTTGGAAATTAATATGCAAATCCTTTTGTTTGACCATAAAGTTAAGACTATTCATGCAGCTAATCCTCGGCTTACAATCACAACTAAGCCCAAAATTTCTGTTGCTAAGCAAGACAGTCGTTAAGTGGGCTTTGCCCAATTTTGCAACCTTTACTGCCACCGTTAAGTGAATCACTGCAGTTGTGAAGTTAGTAACCTGGTTGTAAAGCGAATCTGGTTTCTCTATTGACTTTGCTTGGCAGAAGGTTGCAAAAGGGGATGCATGGCCCTGGGATAAGGCAGCCGTCATAAAATGCATGCCAGTTGCCAAGTGTCTGAATTTTGATCACGTAACCATAGGGACGGTCGTAAGTATGAAAAATGGTCACAAGCCACTTTTTAAAAAACTATAAATCTGGCATTATTGTAAAACTAGGTGTTTTTAAATTGGAACCCGGAATTCGCGCGCCGAATTCGCGTCTACATTCATATCTCTATAACATCTCGGCATTTCAGGTCTTAGAGCGACCCGCTTCGGCGATCTTTCGTCCCGGAAGTGTGGCAGCTCTCGGGGCCGTTCCAGCCACCACCCTCTCTATCACCGCTCCGCCTCTTCGTCGGCCATGAAGTCCGTTTTCGTTACCGTCGGCACCACCAGCTTCGACGACCTGATTGCGGCCGTGACGAGCCCCGAAGCGACCCAGGCAAGTCTTCCGAGGCCATCCTTCCCGCTTCCCCGACACCGTCTTTGAACGCTCGCGCCCCGCCTCAGAGCAAACAGCCGGGCGACGAAAGGACGGAAGAAGCCAGGTTGCGCTTCTTGCGTCACTTCCTGTGCCTTTTCTAGACACCGGCCTGCCCTGTCTCTATGGTCCCTCTGCATTCCAACCTGGGATTTTCTGCCCCTTTGGAAGTTTTCGTGCGTGGGGAAATCCTGGTGGGGAAGGAGGGGAGGAGCCGTGCAATTCTCCTCCGAGTCCTCTCTGTGCAGGAATTGGAAGGAAGCCGCCTGAATTGGCCAAAGAAATAAAATAAATTCAGAAAGCAGATGGAAGGGGACCCTCTTAAAAGGGAGTCCCGGTCCAGACAGGCGCGGCCAAAAGTGAATCCCAGTATGGAATCGATCGATCGGTCTGTCCGTCCGTCCTTCCGTCCGTCCACCCACTCACCCACCCACCCACCTGTGTGTACACACTCTCTCTCTCTCTCTCTCTCTCTCTCTCTCTCTCACACACACACACACACACACACACACACACACACACTTGCTTTTCTCCCATCTCCCCTACAAGGTGATTCTGGGCAGCTTACAGGTTATAAAACAAGTAAAAAAATACTTTAAAAAATTACAACATTATTGCTCCAGAAGGGTGTCCCAGCGTCCGCACTGTCAGACAAGCACAATCAAAAGGGACACACACACACACACACACAGAGACACGGTCAAAAGCAAGTCCTGGTATGGACATGATGGCTCAAAAGTGTGTGCAAGATCAGAAGTGAGCCCAAATGCAGACACGCATGGCCAAAAGTGAATCCGAGTATGGACATTTGACTGATTTATTTTTTATGCCACCCATCTCCCCTACAAGGTGACTCAGGGCAGCTCAGTACAAATTATACTTTATAAAGCAAGATTATCAAAACAAAGTTAAAAAGAATAGTTTAAAAATTTGCAACGTTAATGCTCCAAAAGGGAGTCCCAGTGTCTGCACGATCAGAGGCGAGCCCCAAGGCGGGCGTGCACAGCCAAAACTGAATCCCAGTATGGACATGAATGCACAATCAAAAGTGGGCTTCAATATGTGCATGCAGGTTCAAAAGTGAATCCCAGTGTGGACATTTTATTCGTTGAATTTTTATGCCACCTGTCTTCCCCTACAAGGTGACTCGGCAGTTTATTACAAATTATAATTTATAAAACGAGATTATGAAGCAAGAAAAAATAGTTAAAAGATAAAAACATTAATGCTCAAAAGTGAGTCCCAGTATATGCATGATCAGAAGTGAGCCCCAAGGCAGACATGTACTGCCAAAAGTGAGTCCATTACGAACATACACAAGCAAAAGTGAATCTCAGTTTGTGCACAATCAGAAGTGAGCACCAAGGCACGCTCGTTCAAAAAAAGAGTCTTGTTCTGAGCCTGATTAAACACTGCATCTATGCTCTGTGAATTGTCCCGCTAGCACCAGCCAGACTGACATTGGTCAGGGCTTGCTGTTGGGGAATTCTGGGAGTTGAAGTCCACTTGACAAGATTGAGAAACACTGGGTTAAAGAATAGACTGCCTCCAAAGATTTTAATCCCTGGTGACGTCCTTTTACCAATGTTATTAAAGGTCATCAGGAGAAGATTCCTCAGAATGATTCCATACTTGGATCACATATGCAATCCTAATTTCCTGTACTATGACCATGTTTGTTGATTATCTCTTTTTGTATGAATTGTTTTGTTTATGAAAAGTAAAATCAGTTTAAAGAAGGCCATCTACATGCTTTGCAGATGCTTCTGATGTAAATGTGGATATAGCATGCTCTAGTGGAGTGTACTGCTGTGTGCACTTTGTCAGAGATAAATCCCACAAAGAGATGACGGCTGTATTTGCTGGTTTATTTGAAATCATTCCTACCAACTGCCGCTGATGCACACGATCTGGCTGCATACAATGTTAGAATGCATTGTGTTAAAATTGAAAACGGGATACAAGTTATGGAACAGTTAAAGTGTATACTCCAGGAGTCATGAGTTGGTCTCAGTTCAAGCCATAAAATTCATCCCTAAATGGAATGATTTTAACCATTGTAACACAAACGACAAATCTTTTTGTGGGAATCTCTCTCCTAAGAAAATGTCTGGTTGCCTTAGCTGGGTTTTCCAAAAATGTTCTCAGGAGTCAGGGTATTCACAGAACATAATCAATCAATCAATCAATCAATCAATCAATCAATCAATAATCAAAATAGCATTTGCAACTGTGCAATCAAAGAGCCACCTGTTTTTTATGTCCTCAAGGTGGAGTTTTGCTTGCCAGTTTGCTTGTAAGGTGCAGCCACCACCTTGACTGTTTTGACCACATACTGCAGACATCCCTTGCTGGAGTATAGTTTGACAGTTCAGTCTTTAATACACTTACTCAGAAACAATCTTTGCAGGGTTCCATAGCTCTTTATATAATCTTATCTTACATAATCTATTTTATAGATCAACTGAAATAAATAATCAAATAATAAGGTACTTAGGATTGCAGTGGCCCTTCCTGTCCTTATTTATTCTGTTCTGAAAATTCTACAGCTTCTTAAAATGACTCAGTCTACGATTTACATTCCACGTAAATCTAAAAGGCAATGCTTTGCCTCTGATATAAGTGCACGCCTGCTGAGTTGATTGCCAGCAAGGAAAGCAGGTAGCCAACCTGTCATGCAACTTAAGATCAGATGGTGGAGCACAGCATCGCTTTTAAGTCTGATGAGAACGTTCACTTTCTTTCAATCAACAGTTGTCTTTATGGCTGGCTATTCGGCATGCGCACAGTGGTTGGTGGAAATTATAGTCTAACATATTTGGAGGAAACCAGCCTTAAGAGAAACAGTTCAATGTGGCAGTTAAAGCACCAGGCTGGAAACTGGGTGACTGTAAGTTCTAGTCCTGCCTTAGGCAGAGAACATAGAATAATAGGGCTGGAATAGGGCTGGAAGTCTTCTAGTCCAACACCCTGCCTGTGGCAGGACATCCTATACCATTCTGGACTTTCTTTGGGTTTGATGGAATGGATACACGTGATCATAGAAAGAAGAACAGAAGTTGGAAGGGATGCTGGAGGTCCCCCAGTCCATCTGCCCACCTAAGCAGGAGACCCTATGCCATTTCAGACAAGTGGCTGTCCAATTTCTTCCTAAAAACTTCCAGTGTTGGAGCACCCACAACTTCTGGAGGCAAGTTGTTCCACTGATTAATTGTTCTGTCAGGTAATTTCTCCTTAGTTCCAGGTTGCTTTTCTCCTTGATCAGTTTCCATCCATTGTTTCTTGTCCTGCCTTCAGGTGCTTTGGAAAATAGGTTGACCCCCCCCCCCTCTTCTTTGTGGCAGCCCTTGAGATACCGGAAGACTGCTATCACGTCACCTGTAGTCCTTCTTTTCTTCATGAAGCCACCTGGGTGAGATTGGGCCAGTCCCTCTTTCTCAGCTCTGGGAAAGTGACAATGGCAAACCACTTTTGGGAAACCTTGCCAAGAAAACTGCAGGGACTCATCCAGGCAGTCTCCAGGAGACAACGCTGCTTCAAAGTCACAAAAAAACCACCCCAAACCCCAAAGCCAATATTGCCTTAGTAATCTTTTTCTCTCTCACCATAGGATACAGGAGCACAGTGGTCAATAGTCCGTCATGCACATTTTTCTCACCTTGGAGAGAGAAATATATTCACCTTTGCAGCTTCTAACGAGTTTGTATTTGTAACCTCAGGGAGAATACACATTTCTTTCTGATTGCAGGTTTTACAGGATCTCGGCTATCGCAAGCTCGTCCTTCAGGTTGGCCGGGGCAAGGAATGTCCAGATTCATTTAGCACAGCTGCACTTACTCTGGAAGTGTTCAGATTCAAGAGCTCACTTTCTGAAGACGTGAAAAAAGCAGATCTGGTCATAAGCCACGCAGGTAAGGCATCCCAGTACAAACATCCAGTCTCTTTTGGCCACGCTTTGCTCACCTCATTGAAAAGAGCCAAGAACAACATAGGGAGATAATTTGTTTTTTGGGTCATTTACTTACGTCCTTTATTTATGTAGAGTAACTGCCCCCTGGAAATGAATGTGAAGGTGGGATTTAAAAGAGAAATGTCTTACATTCAAGGGACAAGATGAGCTACAGAAATTTTTATTGCATTTATGGTCAGGGATTAGCTATAAGCAGTCATGAATATGTCCGCAACCTAGCAGAGCCCAAACAAATTCTAAAAAATCTAAGAAAGGAGTCTGTTTCTTCTGTAGCCTTAGCCAAGCAAGTTATAGTCCAAGATACAGATTTGTGCATTTTTTTAAAGCAAGGCCCAACTGCTTTAGGTATAGGTAGAAGCCATGTCAAAGTTGTGCACGTTTATTTATTTATTTTTATTCGTTTTATTCATTTATAACATAAAATGTGAAAATACAAAAAAAGCCCAATAGGGGACAACAGTAGAAAAAAGGGAAACCAAAAAAGGTGTGAAGAAAGGGAGGGGAAGTGTTCTGTACTAGCCTGCTACCGGCCCTGCAGAAAAGGCAGGGACAACCCCTTTACAAACAGCAAGAGGCTGGAATTAAGCCTGCCAAATTTATTAACATAAAACAGCAAAACAAGACACGAACCGTGAAACAGGAGCTATGAAACAGGAACTATTCAAGCGGTTGCCTTCAGCAAACCAGCCCTCCCACGCATTCCCCTTTTAAACAGTTCAGGGCGTGGCTTCTCTCTGCCTCCTTCCGAGGTGCCCCATTGCCTTCCTCTGTTTACTCCTGATTGACTGCCTCCTGCGTCGGGCGTCCTTGAACAGGGCCAGCTGTGGGTCATCTTCATCCACGCTGTCAGGCTCACACAGCTGGGTCTCCGTCGTGACCAGGTGGGAGGGGCCTGGCTGAGGGCTCTCATCAGCAAGCTCTCCAACCCCCGCAGCAAGCTCTCCAACACCCCCCTCCTCCTCCTCTGAGTCGTCCGACCCAACTGCCGAACCCACAGGCTGACCCTGAATCACAACAGGAAGAAACAAAAGGCATCGACGTCTGACTCCGTTACAGTAAAATCAGACACTGAAATCAAATCTCAACTTTTCACATTTCTGTAGTAGTACGCACTAGCCATTTCTGTATCGGCAAATCAGTCTAATCGGTAAAACCCAAAATCACGATATCGTTTTTTTTCCACCTCAAGCGCAAAGTCCAGAAGTGGTTTCCAAGTAAAAACAAAAGTACTTATGTTCTTTTCTTTTATCAGCTCAGTCAGCTTGGCCGTCTCTGCTAATTCCATCAGCTTTTGTAACCATTCATCCACGGTGGGAATTGAGGCCTCCTTCCACATTTTGTGCCTAGAGTGTCACTGAACGTGTTTTTTTTTTGTTCGTCAGAAAAGTTCATTTCTTAACTGTACATTTCCCCTGCCTTCTACACCTGTTGTGATAACTTATCTGGTAACCATAGTGAATCCCATATGACCAGTTATGTTATGGTTTCAGACTGGTTTGTGCGCATGTCTAGAAAAAGTTTCTCGCAGTTATTCTTTATTGTCCTTCACTTTGCTGTTACTGTCTGTTACGTTAGGATGTAGTCAGCTAGCTCTCTTTATAATATATATTTACTTTTTATATTTTTGTAATTAAAAGGTATTTAGTAAGATTATGTGTCGTGTTTTATTTCCTTCCTTCATGCACATCATGCATCCTCTGAAGCACGGTCCTTCGCCCTCTACTAAGGTGATTTATACCTTGACATAGAGCAGACACGTCAAACTCGCGAGGTCACATGACGTCGCCCAACGTATCGGGACAGTTTGGCCATTGCCAGCACGTGGGTGGGCGTGGCTTCCGGATGACGCATCCAGCCCTCGGGTCGAGAGTTTGACACTCCTGGCATAGAGCAATCTTGCTGCAGGCACCATATATAAAATCAGAGTTCCAAATACTTTTTTCTAGTTCTTTATCCATTAGATCCAGAAGGAAGGTTTCTGGTTTAATCTTTGTGTTCACTGTAAGAATTTCCTGCATTAATGTATGAGACCTACTCCAATATTTCTTTGCCTTATCACAAAGTTGTCCATGTTTATTTACTAGATTTAATACCTCCTTTATTTTGCACAATTCAAGATGGCTCCCTCCTCTTCCTCACTATAACTGTGAGGTAGCTTTGGCAGAGGGAGAAAGTGATTGGCCCAAAGTCACCCAGATTGACTTTCATGCCTAAGGAGGGACTAGAATGCAGAACCTCCTATTTCAAGCCTACCCCTTTAAGCCCTAGAGTCCCTGGGGTAGGCAACCTTGGCTCTTTTATGACTCATGGACTTCAACTCCCAGAATTCCTGAGCTAGCATGGGAAACTCTGGCCCTTTTATCACTTGTGGACTTCAACTCCCAGAATTCCTGAGCCAGCATGGCTCAGCTTGGAAACCTCTGCTTTTCCCCTCAGCATGGCTGGCTCAGGAATTCTGGGAGTTGAAGTCCACGAGTCATAAAAGAGCTAAGGTTGCCTACCCCGGCTCTAGACCAAACTGGCTGTCACTGTTCATGATCAAAAAGATATCCCCCCTTCCCCCCCAATTTCTTTTAAGACAAACATCCAAAGGTAGGTGCTTTCTGGAGCATCTGCTGATTCATTACAAAACCCTATCCATCTGCACTTATAAGATGCCTGGAAGTCAGTTGTCCAGGAATGGTCCCTGTAATATAGTAGCAGTTTTCCTTAAAAGAATGCAACCATTTTAGAATCCCTGATCCACTTGTCATTATCAACTGGCATGTTCCAAAGCATGTCTGGGACTAAAACAAAGACGTGAGCAGAACCAGAGTAAAACCAAAGCATAATTCGACTTAATTTAATCCTGTAAATAAGGTCAATCCCGTGGCTATTGATTAGTTTTACCCTTCTGTGACATTAAATGCAACAGTTAGAAAGCAAAAGGGTTCCCTTGTTTTTTTGATTTACTGAATGATTGAAGAAAGGAAAAGAAAGGAAAGGAAAGGGGAAAGGAAAGGAAAGGAAGAAAAAAGAAAATAGCAAGAAAAAAGAGAAAAGAGAAAGAAAAAGGAAGAGAGGGAGGAAAGAAAGGAAGGAATGAAGAGAAAGAAAGAAAGAAAGAAAGAAAGAAAGAAAGAAAGAAAGAAAGAAAGAAAGAAAGAAAGAAAGAAAGAAAGAAAGAATATTCACAGCCCAAGACTTTTAGAGGTAGACGGGGTACCTAGCTCAAACACCTCTGACTTTTATTCTACAATTTCTCTTCAGCTCATGAAAGAATGTTTGGTTCCCATTTTTGCTGGACAGGCGCTGCTATGTCAAGTAGAGTGATCCGGTTCTGGTTCTTTTGCTACAGGAGCAGGCAGCTGTTTGGAAGTTTTGGAAGCTGGGAAACCTCTCCTGGTCGTGATCAATGACAAACTTATGGACAACCATCAGTTGGAATTGGCCAGGCAGCTGCACAAAGACGGACATCTCTTTTACTGCACAAGCAAGTATGGATTTTCATGACCTCCTTGAGATGTCCTTGGCTCTTGAGTCCATCAATGAAGGAGCACGGCAGTTAGATGCTTTTTAGGTCTTCAGTTTCACAGTTGTCAAGGATGGTGCTTTAGTTATCTTAGGATCTGAACTAAGCAAAGCAGATATATCTTTTTTGTGCTGTTGCCATGGGGTAATTCCTTAATTTTTTTTTTTTATTTCCTTTAGATATTTTATCCACATGTTATTATTTTAACAGATAACTCAAGGAAGTGAATATAACTCACGTTCCTTCCTCCTATTTTCTCACAACCGTGTAAGGTAGGTTGGGCTGAGAGAGAGCGAGTGGCTTTCATGCTTTCTGGGAACAGTTTTGAACCAGAGATCCTATGAAACTTCTCCTAAACCAGTAATGTAATAAATTTCTTTATCCTGAACCCACACTATTATGAAGAACCAGAGCAGTACATGAACTCTTAATCCTAACTCTAGTCAGGATATAAATATTCTATCGTTTAGTAGTGATAGCTTGTCAGGATTGTGTATTTCCTAATCAAACAGGTAAAGCGAGGCTCTTTGACATTTTCTTGTTCCTTTTGTTCAGTTTGGGGGAAGAAACAATTTTCAGTTTTGTCTAGAGTCCCAAGGGTAGGCAACCTTGGCTCTTTTATGACTCGTGGACTTCAACTCCCAGAATTCCTGAGCCAGCATGGGGGAACTATGGCCCCTTCATGACTCGTGGACTTCAACTCCCAGAATTCCTGAGCCAGCCATGCTAAGGGGAAAGGGAGAGGTTTCCATGCTGAGCCATGCTGGCTCAGGAATTCTGGGAGTTGAAGTCCACGAGTCATAAAAGAGCCAAGGTTGCCTACCCCTGGTCTAGATTCTAGATCTGGCACCCGGCATTGCTGAACTAAAGTGCTCCGTCTAGATTTGCCAACTTCTTGCAAGTCCTTTGCCTATTAGCTGGGAGCTGTCCATGGTGCCCACAGGGACCATTCTCGGGACCAGCACGTTGGCTGAGGAATTCTGGGAGTTGAAGTCCACAAGTCATGAAAGGGCCAAGTTTGAAGACCCATGCTCTGGACTTTCTTATCAGTCTGCCCTCTTGTGGGCATACAGCACAGCTCCTTGTTCATTTGGAATGGATGTTCTTCTGCCTGCTGATCAATCTCGCAGAGGATTTCATGACGATCTTGTCTTCTTCTGCTTCCTGAACTGCTAGAAGGAAATGGCTGGAAAGTTTCAAAGAGATCCAGATAATTTCTTCCAACCTAACAGCCAATTTGTTTTTAAAGCGATGCCAAACCCTCTGTGCCATGGTGTTTTGGACCCTTGAGTTTTTGAATATAACCGATGGTGTCTTAACTGTATTTGGTGCACTATTTTAAAACTTTGTGGAGAATATAAACGGTATCCATTGTTTTAAAATAATTCTAAAATGCATAAGGAACAGTCTTAGTATGCTAGACTATAGGAAAATCAAGATATATATGTGAGAAGTATTTCGTGATGATTTTGATAGGTTATGATGAATTTTCTCTTTTTCCCATAGGACCCTTGTGGAGATGCTCAGATCAATGGACTTGTCTACTCTGAAGCCATTCCTTCCCGGACAACCAGAAAAATTTGCTGCATTCTTGGACAATGTGATTGGAAGCTAACTATGTGGGTTATAACAAAGAGCTACCATAATTGAAACTGGCATAAGACCTCTGCAAGTTTACAACAGTATTTGTCACCTCCAATGAAATTAAGAATTAAAGCATTCAGCAGGGTCGGTTTTTGTGTGAAACCAGCTGAAGTTTTTATACAGCATCCTGTAAACCTAAAACAGAGATGAGAATATGCCTTGCCTGTCATATAAGGCAAGCAGGCCCTTGGCTTGATTCACAGTGGACAAAGTGCCCAAACCAATCTGTGTTATGATATTTATGTTGTGTAAACTCAGTCTCATTCAATAAAACATGATTAAGCAGGATGATTTCCTACAGTAGATGAACCAAACACACGAGTTGTGACTTAGGCCATCACGGCTCGTTCAGCAAACCATAATGATCAATGTAATAATGTTTCCTTTATAAATCCCATCAAATTAATATGAATAGCCAAGAGGTTCCCATGCCATTTAAACATCTAAATCCTGTCATCCTTATGCATAAAAATACACAAATTCTGTGCAATCTATAAACCCTTCTTCTCTTGATAAATGTCTTTGTAATTCTTCAGTCTGTTCACATTTTCACAATTTGATTTGGGTCTTTTTTTCTTGGGGACCATTAGCCCCACTCTGTGGTTGGACCTAAATACATAAGAACCTCCAAGCCAATCATTTTGCTTGGTCAGTTGGTTGGATTATTGGTCATATTTGAAATTACATTTGCTCCCTGCCAAGAGATGGAGAACCTCTTTTAACTGCCCCATGGTGGGACAGCCAGCAGTAGAATTACTTATTTTGTGTTTTTTCCTCATTTTTTCCAGCCATTCCTTCTTCCTTACACTTCTGGGACTTTAACAGGTAATTACGGTTAAAGGTAAAGGTTCCCCCGCACATGCGTGCTAGTTGTTTCCGACTCTAGGGGCCGGTGCTCATCTCCGTTTAAAAGCCGAAGAGCCAGCGTTTGTCCGAGGACGTCTCCGTGGTCATGTGGCCAGCATGACTAGACGCCAAAGGCGCACGGAACGCTGTTACCTTCCCACCGTAGTGGTCCCTATTTTTCTACTTGCATTTTACGTGCTTTTGAACTGCTAGGTTGGCAGAAGCTGGGACAAATAACAGGCGCTCACTCTGCTACGCGGCACTCGGGATTCGACCCGCCAAACTGCCGACTATCTGATCGACAAGCTCAGTATCCTAACCCACTGAGCCACCGTGTCCCTTAATTACGGTTAGGGTAAATCTTTTAACTCAACTTACTTTTAAGTTCAAATCTTAGACTGCCTGCTGCCTGCAAATAATAATAACAATAATAATAAAAAGTTGGAAGGGACCTCGGAGGTCTTCTGGTCCAACCCCCTGCTCAGGCAGGAAACCCTATACCACTTCAGACAAATGGCTGTCCAGTCTCTTCTTAAAAACTTCCAGTGTTGGAGCATTCCCAGCTTCTGAAGGCAGATTGTTCCACTGGTTAATTGTTCTGTCAGTTGTATTTTGTTCAAATACAAGGGGTAAAAATTCATAAGCTCAGCATGCCAGTGGAACATTCTACTTATGGATGTTGTGGGTTGTCCATCTCCGAAGGCTTTTGAAGAAATGGTTGAATAGCCATCCCTTGGGGGATGATTTAATGGGTTCTCCTGTCCACTGCTGAGGGTTACACTAGCCCAGGGGTCAGCAACCTGAAACAGTGAAAGAGCCACTCGGAACCGGTTCCCTCACAAAAGGAAAAACTGGGAGCTGCAAAAAATGTGTGTGCATGCGCGTACATGCGCGCATGCACAGAACAGGGTTTGACTGAAGAGTGGAGCCAAGGCGAGATATGCACCTACCTTGCATATTTGAATTGATTGGTTGAACTTTTTTAGTCCCACTTTTTTTTTTGGACTGCACATGGCAGAGGACTGGGAGCCGCAGGAGACGGCTGAAAGAGCTGCATGTGGCTCCGGAGCCGCGGGTTGCAGACCTGTGCACTAGAACAAATGGTCCTTTCCAACTCTATGATTCTATACCTACTTCTAATAATAACTGCGTATCAAGGTATGATCTACAAGTGAACTTCAAGGATGAAACAAAGGACAAAGAGGAAATATGTTCACGAATGGAGCACTAATTAATCACTGATTTGACTGGCTTTTTAAAGAGACTTCAAACAGTCAAAGGTTCCGTTTCCCAACATGGACCAGCCGCTCTATTCTTTTTTCTTTTCTTTTTTTGAAGTTCTAGTTTCCGTAACACCACTTAAAAAGCTTTAGTTTAAGCCAGGGATAGGCAACCTTGGCTCTTTTATGACTCGTGAAGTCCACGAGTCATAAAAGAGTCAAGGTTGCCTACCCCTGGTTTAAGCCATGAAGATTTACTTTCCAGGAATTTTTTTGCCCTGTCACATTTAATCTTCACTAGGACCTTCTGCGATATGTCAGATGATTGGGTTTCGATGTTGGACTGAGTTGTACAATGTTTTGGGCTTGGTTTATTGCATTGAATTAACCCACCACTCTATTTTGTAACGTGTGCTTTTCAGATTAAATGGAGCTAAAACAGGTGAGCTGCAAAAAGGTGGATAATTACAGCTGAACTGCCAAAAATTCATGCTCTTTTCCACCATCTAGTGATTGGACTGATTTTGCAGCCTAAATATGGTAAATTGTGGCAGATGTGTGAATCCAGCTGATGTCCTTGCAAAACAGGATTTATGCCTTAGTGCAAGGGTGGGCAACTTGATAACCTGTGGACTTCAACTCCCACAATTCCTGAGCCAGCCATGTTGTTAAGCAAATCACTTGTTGTTAAGTGAATCAGATAAGTTACATGAATCCAGCTTCCCCCATTGACTTTGGTGTCAGAAGCCAGCTGGGAAGATCACAAAATGCCAACCGTACGATCCCTTTCATGCTGCAACTGTTACAAATCCATGCCGGTTGCCTGAATTTGGATCACATGACTGTTGAGATTCTGTGACCGTTGTAAGCGCAAGAAGGACCAGTCATAAATCCCTTTTTTTCCAGTGCTGTTGTAACTTTGAACGTCACTAAATTAATGGTTGTAAGTCAAGGACCACCTCTCTCTGATTTTTAACTCTTAGGAATGGCCATGGGGCCCTAACTCTTCTCCTTCTTTGGCCTAAGATCAAGCATGAGTCACTGGCCAATTATGGGAACCCAGGTCCAAGTCCCTGGAGGACATCAAGCAGAGAAAGCAACAGGTGACAACCCAGCATGTTGTCAAACAGCTGTCTGCAGATGATGATAAACCACGGTTAGCAAGCTGAACTGGCTGAAGCATTACGGTCTATGAAAATATTACAACCCCTTTTACTTTAATTTAGCATACACTGCCTAAACGAAGCCCGTGGGTTATTTTACAGGTCCCCGTTTTTTGCATGTAATCTCCAATCCACGGAGAGATCTGGTAACTGTCTAAGCAATTGTCCAGTTAATTACAGGTAAACGCATCGTGGGAACCCAGCCGCTAGGTCAAGGTGTCTTTGTGCAACACCTGGAGCTTTCATTAACCCACCGGAACCGCCACAACAAACCAAGCTAATTCACTACCTAATCACAGAACGCAGAATGTTAGTGCTGGAAGGGACCTCAGAGGTCTTCTAGTCCAACCCCCCCCCCCCCCCCCCCGATCAAGACAGGGGACCTTATATCCCATCCCGGTCAAGGTCTCCAGTCTTTAAACCACTTTTGGCCAGTCAAGCAGACCTGGACCACAGAGATTTCCCCCCCCCACACACACACACACTCCATCTCTCTACAGTCAGGACCACGAGGGGCTTCCTTCGCCCTCCAGCCCCCCCCCAGCCCCCCGCTCCCCTCCGGCCAGCCACGAGCCTGGCATCTCAGCCACCCGCGACGCGCCTCGTGGGAAAGCGAAAGCGGGCTGCCGCCACGTGCCGCCTTCCCACGTGAGCCGGGCGCGCGCTTGGCCCGGGCCAGATTGCCGACAGCTGAGACGACTCCGGCCGCCCCCCCCTCCCTGCCCCGCCCCGCCCTCGCCTTGAAAGAGCCGGACCGGACCACACCCTCCTCCCCGACCCTTTGCGCGCTGCTTGCCCCCCGCTTCCTCGCTCTCTCTGCCCGCTTGGGTTCTTCCCCCCATCCCCACCCCGGGGCGCCTTTTCCTGGGCTTGCGCTCCCCGCAGCCTCACCTGCCTACCTGCCTACCTGCCTCTCTCTCTCTCTCTCTCTTCCCCCTCCCCACTCGCCTTGGCCATGCAGAAGGGCTGGAAGAAGTACTTTGGCCAGAAGTCCCTCAGCGAGGTGACCATGGACGAGTACCTGGGCAGCCAGGGGCTCTACCGCAAGCTCACGGCCAAAGACGCCACTTGCCTCTTTCGGGCCATTTCCGAGCAGGTAAAGCCCGGGCTGGCCCGTGGGGATGCCCCCCACCCCTCCCCTCCCCTCCCCGGCTCTTGGCCCCGAGTACGGCTGAGCTCCGGCTGTTTTTTTTTGGGTGGGGGGCGCAAAGGGGCTGAAAACCGCGCCTCAATAAGCCGTGGCTACGCCAAACGCCCGCGAGCAAAGGCCGAGCCCCCCCACCTTCTCTGTTGGGTTTGGAGGGGGGGGTCTCTTTCCAAGCAGGGTAGCGGCCAAGGCAGAAGATGCAACCGACTTAGACCCCTTCCCGCTGCCGACCATCCTTGGCTTTAAGTGAAAGTCTGGAGTTGTGTTCCTGGTTTACTCAAAAGGGGTTGAAGGTGCTTTTCCCCCCCCCCTCCACGCAAGGGGGGGGCTTAGCAGGTTGCCTTTTAAAGGGGGAAAACCTTATCCCGGGCTAAGAGGTAGTCAATGAATTGGTTGACACGGGTAGAAGTATATATATGGTAAGGTATATGGATGTGTTAATGCAGCCAGGTGGAATGGTTCCGCTGCTGCCTTGTTCTAAAACGGGCCTAACTTACAAGCAACTTTTTAAGCAAGCTTGGTTCCGGCAATGGGTTAAACGTCAAACATGGGTTGGCTTTGACTACCAGCTACCTTCATTTGTAGTCAGTTTACTGAGACAATAGTGGCTTACCCGGCTGCTGTGGTTAAAATGGGGTTTAGCGCGGTGAACTCAATTGCTGCTTAGGTGGGCTGTGTTCCATGTTGGTTGCGTAAAGGCAGTTTGGGGAAATCCAACAAGCTTTGCTGTTCTGTAGCTCAGCACTGGCCAGTTTTGCTGAGGCTCTGTGGTTAAGCTGGGTTAAGCCTGGTTAGTACTTGGATGGGAACCAGCAGGTGATACCATAGCTGTAGACTTTTGAAAACTCAGAATGCAACCTAGAAGTTTCAGTGAAAAAAAAAATCTCTTGTATGGTTGCCCTGAAAAGATCTGTACTGTATTCACCAGGAGTAGAGAACTTGGTTTGTGGACATTTTTCCACTTTTCATTTTAGAAAATAGAACCTAGAATAGTATTTGTTCCGATAGAATTTAAATTAAGTTTAAGTTTATTGAATTTATATACCGCCCTTTTCCCGTAAGACTCAGGGCGGTTTATAAAGTATTTAAAAACATCAATACAACACAAGAGTTAAAAACAGTTAAAATAATTAAATTTGATCCCTGAGGGGAAAAAAAAACACTCAGCCTGGGCCGGAAAACTCAAAGAGCCAGGTCTTCAGGTCTCGGCGGAATGACCGAAGGTCGGGGGGGGGCAGTCCTAAGCTCCGCGGGCAGCTGGTTCCAGAGGGCAGGCGCACCCACTGAGAAGGCCCTCCCCCTGGGTGTTACCCGCTGGCAATCTTTTACCGGCGGCACCCTGAGAAGGCCCTCCAAGTGGGAGCGCACAGGACGAAGGGAACTTGATGTCGGCAGTAGGTGTTCCCTCAAATAAGAGGGTGCAAAGTCTCTGTCGTCCTGATTACTACTTTGCCCAAGTAATAATGGAATATTTGATAGTTTGTGTAATGCAGCCTTTCTAACTGGAGACACCTGCATTTATCCAAACTCTGCTCTTGAGATTCTCAGCAAGTGACCATGCCAGCTGGGGAATTCTGGGAAATTAATTCACACACACACACACACACACACACAAACAGCACCAAGAAATGGCAAAGTTGATGTGCTGCATCTTTCTGAACTGGCACCCAACTGATTTGTTGGGCCGAAAAAGAATAGTACCAAACTTAATACATTTTCTTATTTTGCTTGAGAAAATCGTAAGTCAGTCATGTCGTGCAAAAACTAGTAAGAGTTTGTAACGGTTTTCTTATGGGTTATTGTTTGTATTTTGGATCTGAGTTATGAGTAAGTATGGTGTGCTTGTTGGTTTTTTGCCTGGACTGCAAGGTGATGTAACATGTTTATAAACAAACATTCAACACTTAAAAAACTGGAACCACCTGAGTAGCTAAGGACTTGTAGCCTCTTCTCCATCCGAGTTCCATGGACTACTTTGAGATGTAATGGGTCTCTGGGAATGGTTATGAATGCTCTTAATACAGGGGTCCTCAGCCTTGGCAACTTTTAAGACTTGTGGACTTCAACATCCAGAATTTCTCAGCTGGCTGAGGAATTCTGGGAATTGAAGTCCACAAGTCTTAAAAGTTGCCAAGGTTGAGGACCCCTGCTCTAATAAAGTGTTTTGCAACTTTAGCTATTTTGCTGGCTGGGGTATTCTGGGAATTGAAGTCCACGTTTCTCTAAATGGCTAAGGTTGGGAAATGCTGCTTTAATGTAAGCCATTTATGGATCACTATGGAGTATTTATAATACTTGACCTCTTATGTAGCTAATTTGAAATAACAGTGGATCTGCTTATTTTGGCTAGAAGTGACCCAAAGACCATTTATTGAACAAATGTACTTTGTGCAAGATTTAAACTGTTTCAGAATCGCACCAAAGAAAGATTGACTAAACCTGGTAGGCTTGTATGTTTTCTGATCCCTAAATTTAGTATCAAACAGAAGAATCATGCTGTTTCTTTATTTTTGCTCCTATTTATTTGATGCTTTTAAGACAAGGTAACATGAATTACATTCCAAAGTTAAAGGATTTTCTTATTGTCTTAATCTTTGAATATTTTGGCAAGCGTTAATAACTCTAATGCTTCAGAACAGAGATAGAATTTACACGTAGTTCTATTCCGCTTTGTGAAACACTAGTTGGCTCATACTGCCCTAATTTTTAATTGACATTTCTACTTTTTTAAGGTTTATGCTTGTCAGATTCATCACATGGCAGTCAGAAATGCTTGCGTTTCCTTCATGAGGAAAAACCAGATAAATTTTGAGTCCGTGAGTATATTTGTTTTAGAAGCATGTGTATATAAGCCTATCCATCCACTTATACATTTAATTTGTTTTTAATTTTCAAATGGCTTTAACTGTGGAATTGAATCCTAATTTTTATTATATTGTAATTTTATAGTAATTTTCTTAGCTGTTTGGAGTTGAGTGTCAGACATTATTGAAGTTTAATAAAAAAAAATATTGTGTCAGATCATTTCAGTGTGGTGGGGGTCCCTGCTGTTCTCTGAACTTGGTGGCTTCCTCGCAGATGTTTCATTACTGACCTACGTGTCATCAGTGTTATTTATTAATTTATTTATTTATTGGATTTATATACCGCCCCTCTCCAAAGGACTCGGGGCGGTGTACAGGGCAGTTAAAATGCTATAAACAACACACAATGTATAAAAATTAAAATAAGATTAAATCAAAAGGCCCTAAACAATAAATACATTCTAAAATTTAAAATTTTTAAAATTTAAACTCTAAAATCCCAATCCCTCAGTCCAGGCCGGCAAGTTCAAATAGCCAAAGGGTTTGCATTTCAGTGTGACTGAAACACTTTTAAATCCATTTGCAGATATCTGTATAGGCACATACATACTTTATTCTGCCACATTTCCAAATCAAGATACTTTAATTTACTGAGTTGTGTCAGTTATAGGGGGAAGAGTTGTGTATTGGCAAAAATCGGAAGTCTGTGGCATCTTTCCAAATGTTATTAAAAGGCACAAGTTTTTGTCAGCTGCAGCTCCCTTTATCAGCTGCATAAAATAGTTAACCGCTGTATCCGATGAAGGGAATTGCAGCTTGCAAAAACTTACCTTATCTGGAAAAGGTGTTATAGGCTCCTGATATTTTCCCACTATAGACTGGCTCAGTTCTTCTCCTACTTTATTTAGTGCTTTCTTTTACGTTGCAACCTCCGATGATGGATTTACTGTGATGTTTCAAGGTGAAATCATTGATTCACAAGGCACAGTTTTGGTCAATTAATTATGTGCTGTAACCATGTATGAGTGCGAGTGAGTGGTGGCTTTGGGGCGCAGTGGCCTAAGTGGTTGGGACACTGGGCAAGAGGTTAGTAAGCCCACGTTTGAGATTTGAGAGCGGCTGTGAGGTGGGGTTGAACTGTGGTCCTTTACCCGGCCTCCTGCCGGGGTAATGAAAGGAGCCCCCCCCAACTGGGCATCCCCAAGGCGACAGTGATGTCACCGGTTAATCCTTTCAACCCGGATGTTCTTCAGAGCATCAAACACGAATGCAAAGTTATGGCTTTCAGAGATTGGTAGTCTAAACAAGAGTTGAAGGTTTTACTCAGATTTTAGGATGTTGAGTAAAAGCAGAAACTCTAATTTCTTTCTTTCTTTCTTTCTTTCTTTCTTTCTTTCTTTCTTTCTTTCTTTCTCTTTCTTTTCCTTCCTTCCTTCCTTCCTTCCTTCCTTCCTTCCTTCCTTCCTAGTATGTGGAAGGCTCATTTGAAAAATACCTGCAACGACTTGGAAATCCAAAGGTAAGAAAGATTTAGCAAATTTGCTCTGGATTCATCAGCAGTGTAAGCTGTCAAGCTGAACCAAGTAGCCCTGGACTTGCAACAATTCATTTAGTAACCATTCAAAGTTGCAATGACACTGAAAAAAGTGACTTGGGACCATTTTCCATACTTAATGACTGTTGCAGCTTCCCCATGGTCACGTGATCAGGTGCTTGTCAATGGCATGTATTTATGAGCCCTGGTGGCGCAGTGGTTAGAATGCAGTATTGCAGGCTAACTCTGCCCACAGCCTGGAGTTCGATCCTGACTCGCTTCAAGGTTGACTCAGCCTTCCATCCTTCTGAGGTTGGTAAAATGAGGACCCGGATTGTTGGGGGCAACAGGCTGACTGTAAACCGCTTAGAGAGGGCTGTAAAGCACTGTGAAGTGGTATATAAGTGCCATTGTTATTGCTATGATCACCAGGTATAACCTTCCCAGTCAGCTTCCAACATGCAAAGTTAATGGGGCCAAATTTGCTTAACAACAATTTGCTTATCAACTGCAGTGATTTGCTTAACAACTGTGGCAAGAAAGGTTGTGTGAAATGGGGCAAAATTCACTTAACTGTCTTGCTTGGCAGCATAAATTTGGGGGTCCTTTGTGGTCGTAAGTTGAGAGCTATCTGTATGTTGGGATTTTCTTTAGCTAGCATTTAATTTCATATGAAATTGTTTACTGACCAGCCTATGCTACAAATCATTTCCCCCCCCAAACCAGATGGGTTATATTTGCTTTCTTAGTATACACGCAAATATATATGTGTTGTCTGATACACGTAAGGTTCTTATTTGGGGGAAATTGCTTGCAGATTTTACTCTTGGAAAATAGTAACAGTAGCTTCAAAAGTGAAATTTAGGTCTCTTCTTTTTTCCACCAAACACGTTGAAGTTAGCTTTTTTGTAAAAATATTTATTTATTTTATTTTTATTACATTTATATCCCGCCCTTCTCCGAAGACTCAGGGCGGCTTACAAGCTTAGCAGTAGCCTTCATTCTATGTATATGCCTGCTTGTTAGGGCTTTCGCCCCCCCCCCCCAAAGCGGCATTATTACAAAGTCAGCTTAATTGCCCCCAACAATCTGGGTCCTCATTTTACCTACCATGGAAGGCTGAGTCAACCTTGAGCCTGGTGGGACGCGAACCTGCACTAATTGCAGGCAGCTGGTGTTACTTAAGGAGGCATTAGCCCACTGCTCCACCAAATATGGAAGCTGACACCAACCTTACTACTATATTTCTCTTGAGTTATAAAATTATGCTCATTAAACAAATACATGCATGCTATAATGCACCCATTTCTTTTGCATTTCTGTGGGACCTTTGCTCCTTAAGAAAATAGTATATTTCAATTTACTGTATGAAAATGCTGATATCCTGCCCTATTTTCTCAAGGGAGCTTTGGGGGTATGTGATTGAAAATACCGTAATTTTAATCAGGTGACTGTAGGTACACCATGACTGCCGTTTGAAGACCCGTTGTAAGTCACTTTTTTTCAGCATTGGTATAAATTCAAATGGTCACGAAATAAATAGTCATAAGTCAAGGACCATCTCCAGTGTAACCAATGTTAGATGGTCTAAATCAGGGGTCACCAACCTTGGCAACTTTAAGACTTGTGGACTTCAACTCCCAGAATTCCTCAGCCAGCAGAGGAATTGAAGTCCACAAGTCTTAATGTTGCTAGGTTTGGAGACCCCTGGTCTAATTTGATTCAATCATGTAGCCCAAGGGTCTTCAAACTTGGCAAGTTTAAGACTTGTGGACTTCAACTCCCAGAATTCCTCAGCCAGCCAGGAATTCTGGGAGTTGAAGTCCACAAGCCTTAAAAGTTGCCAGGTTTGAAGACCCCTGAACTATAGCTGCATGTCCATGGAGATTCTCAATCATCCAGGTCATAGCTTTCCCAAAGATGCTTTTTTTTAACAAGGCAACTGGAGTTCCTTGTTTTTTTTCCCTTTGAAGTTGTTTCGCTTCTTATCCAAGAAGCTTCTTCAGTTCTTTGGGGCAATCATGTAGCTGCTTGATTTGGGAACTCACCGCTGTGTTTGAATTGCCTTCAAGGAGACCTCTGTGTGGCATGCATTGTGGCAACCTCTTATGAACATTAATGCTTGCATCGTTAACTAGATTGACCATTAGATGAGGGCTTCTGTTGGAGCCACCCCAGAATTGTTATGTTGCAAAATAGTCACTTCATTTCCCTTCTGTTAAACAGGAAAGTGCTGGACAGCTTGAGATAAGTGCCTTCTCACTGATCTATAAGTAAGTACTATATTACATTTTCGAATGTCAGAACTTTTTTTTTCTTTTAATCCCATTTATATCCCGCCCTTCTCCGAAGACTCAGGGCGGCTTACAATCTAAAGCACAAATCAATGTGCTTAGCAATAGCCTTCATTCTATGTATATGTCTGCTTATTAGGGCTTTCGCCCCCCCCCCAGTGGCATTATTACAAAGTCAGCTTATTGACCCCAAGAATCTGGGTCCTCATTTTACCTACCTCGGAAGAACTTGATCTCTTCATATTATTTAAATAAAATATACATCTTGCAACTTAATAGAAGCACATGGAACCCAAGAAAGTATTCATCATTTGTTCCTTCATAGATATTAAAGAGTTTCCACCACTTACAGCTCTTAGCAGTAATAAAAATGATCCGAATCCATGTTGGAACAGGATGTAAATCTATTTGGCAATCACTAAACTGCTGGCTTTGGCAAGGATTTATTGGATCTGTCTTAAAAGCAGCACAGCACCATTTTCCTTGATCCGTTGGTGATTTACATGCTGCCTTTTAAACAAGCTTTCTCAAGACGGGGGTACAGTCAAATGCCATAAAAAGTACCATAAAACCCGTTATCTAAAATTATAAATGAAAGGCTAACTAATAGAAGCAGTTTCCAAGACTTTTGTAGGCATTTAGCTATCAAATTAAAACAGCTGGGACAATTTATCACAGCAGGAATTTAAGACCAAAGGAAATAAAATACTGAGTTGGTAAAAAGTGTAGTGGAACAGCTTCATATGTGAGAACAGTTCATCAGTGGAACAGCTTCCCTCTGGAAGTTGTGGATGCTCCATCACTGGAGGTTTTTAAGAAGAGACTGGACAGCCATTTGCTGATGGCAAACCTTTTAGAGACCGAGTGCCCAAACTGCAACCCAAAACCTACTTATGTATTGTTGGGTGCCAGGTGGGCGTGGCCCATTGGGTGGGTGTGGCCCATTGGGTGGGTGTGGCCCATTGGGTGGGCGTGGCTGCGGTGGTAATGGCAGACTGGGTTTGACTAAAAAGTTTAATCAATCCCAACTTTGCGAGATCTTTTTTTTCCCGCGAAGTTGAAATTGATTGACTGACTGAACCTTTTTTTTTCTTTTTGCACACGGTGGCGGAGGCCTAAAGTGAAAAGGTTTTATAAAACCCAGCTGAAGGCCAAGGACTGGGGTGCGTGCCACAGGTTTGCCACCACGGGTATAGGCTCTCCTGTTTGAGCAGGAGGTTGGACTAGAAGACCTCCCAGATCCCTTCCAGCCCTGTGATTTTATGAATCTAAGGTGAATAAAATGAGCTCCAGCTGCTTTGATTTCTGAAGGATAAAAAAAAAGCACAGATCTACTTGTAACTTATAAGAAGTGTTTAGTGGCAGAAAAGCTACCAGAAGCAGCACTGTTGGGAAGCTCTGCCAGCTGGGTGGACAAGTGGAGACTGGAAATCCAGTGACTGTCTTGTGGGCGATTCTGTTTTGTTTTTCCAAAACATCTGGAGGTTGCACAAAGCTAACTCACTGAAATAACTACAGTAGTGTGTGGGGGAAGAGGGTCTTCTTTCACGATCCATCATGCACCAATCATTTGGCTTCCGGTTGCCCTCTGGGTGAGATTCAAGGTGCTGGTGATGACCTAAAAAGCCCTAAATGGCTTCGGTCTGGATTATCTTCAAAGAACAAACCAATCATCCAGAGAGGGGCCAAGTCTGGCCCCACTGGGACTGGATCAATATTCTCTAAGGTTGCTTACCGCCTTTCGACTGCATCTTAAAAAGAAAACTCTGAATGTTCCAAGAGACAATGATATTGTCTGGTAATGACCTATAAAGCCCTGAATGGCTTGGGTCCAGGATATTTGAGGGAACACCTGCTGCCGGCATCAAGCTCCCTTCGTCCAGTGCGCTCCCACAGGGAGGGTCTTCTCAGGGTGCCGACGGTTAAAGATTGCCGACGGGTAACACCCAGGGGGAGGGCCTTCTCGGTGGGTGCGCCTGCCCTCTGGAACCAGCTGCCCGTGGAGCTCAGGACTGCCCCTGACCTCTGTTCATTCCGCCAGGACCTGAAGACCTGGCTCTTCGAGCTCTCTGGCCCAGGCTGAGAGTTTTTAATTGGGGTTTTTTAATATTTTTTCCAGGGATTAAATTTAATCTTTTTAATTGTTTTAAATTTTTTGTATCAGTGTTTTAAGTACCCTGTAAACCGCCCTGAGTCCTTTGGGAAAGGGCGGTATATAAATTCAATAAAATAAAACTAAATAAAAAATAAATAAATTTGGCTTGGTCAGTTGGCTGGACTAATAACCTACCAATATATTATGTTTGAAATTAGTGTTGCAGAGATGGTACCCTTCTTTCATTAGCTGCACTTACTTGAAGACCATTAGGTTCCACAGGGTGGGGCATTCTGCAGTAGAGTCACTGTTTTAAATTCTGTTTTGCTAATTCCTTTCTCCAGTTTTAATCAACTCCTCCTTTCTTGCATCTCTAGGACTCTTAGAAATAATTACGGTTAGGTCAATCAAGTGAATTCTACTTGGGCCATGTTTCAAATGTAGACTGCATTCTTGTCTAGATTTTGGCTGGGGAATTCTGGGAGTTGAAGTCCACAAGTTGCCAAGGTTTCTAAAGCGTCCAAAGAATAAACTGTCAGTACTTTACGTGTGTGTGTGTGTGTGTGTGTGTGTGTGTGTGTTTGTGTGGCTTTCCTTTTCTGGATCTCGCTTAGATATTGGGATAGTAGTTGACTTCCAATCAAAAGACTGATTTAGTTTCATTTTACACTTTATTGCAAACTAGAGGAGACCTCAATAATTGGCAGTATGTTCAGAAAAAAATAAAGACCCGTCATAGGGTTACGCTGTTTGTTGTCAGAAATACATCACGGAAAAATCTTATCGCTAGCTTTAAATGTCATTGGTCTTTCCAAGCTAATGAGTGTTTATGTAATGTTTGCTGTATAAGACCGAAAACTGAGAATCTCTTGATGGAGACCCAGGTGGTGTAGTATCTAAGGAGTTGGGCTCATACTGCAGAGACACAACTCCAGCTCTGCCACTGAATTTTGGTTAATTTGGGGCCAGCTGTTCTCTTTCAGCCCAAATTATTTCTATGGCTGATGGTGCAGGAAGCAATTAGAGAACAGAGCATTTGTGAGCTTGTTTGATGAACGATAACTTACAACTCTAACAGATAAATAAAACTAGTACATGGTGGGCAGTTGTGGTTGACTGCTTCTTTCCAGAAGGTTGTCTTTTTTTTCTACTTGGTCAGCCTATGTGAGTGGTCACTGAGCAGAATAGCCCTTTGGTCCCCTGAAATCTTGCTCCTCTTTAGGTTCCTCTAAAGCTGTCTCTCTTAATATGAACCTTCAAAAATAATTGGTTTCCCTTGGCTCATGTTCTCCAACTGACTGTTGACAAGAGTTGCACTTTAGTGTGATGGGAAAGAAGTAGGGTGGAAAAGTATGGTTAGATACTCCATTTATACAGTAACACATTATATTCTCATATGTTCTGGGCTAGCTGGTGAGTTCCGGGAGCTGAAGGCCAAACATTTTCAAGGTCTAGATGTTGGGAAATACTGGCTCAGAAGAGTTTCAATCAAAGTTATGGGGTCTATTTCTTGACCTGAACTATCTTGAAGGGATAACTGGTCATATACTCCCAAGAAAGGCAATTTATATATATATTTTTCTGTCTCACCTTTGTAATTAATTAGCCGAGACTTCATTCTTTATCGGCACCCTGGAAAACCTGCTTCTTACGCTACTGACAATGGTTTTGAAGACAAGGTAAGTGAACTTGGCCTATGAGAGAAAAACTCAAAGTACCAGTCTATTTGTTAGTCAGGGGTCTTCAATCTTGGCCCTTTTATGACTTGTGGACTTCAACTCCCAGAATTCCTCAGCCAAGTGTGCCTGGCTGAGGAATTCTGGGAGTTGAAGTCCACAAGTCATAAATGGGCCAAGTTTGAAGACCCCTGGGTTAGGTGATGTGCAGATGTCTTGTTTCTAGCTTCAAGTACAGTACAAAATCACGGGAGAGTATAAAACTTTTTGTTAATTTCCCACTCCTGAAATGCTTGAAGGGAGACATTTCATGAACTGTAAATGATTTATATGATTCATTTCACAGCATCACGTTTATAGTGGAAGTGTAAAGTATATATGTCATCCCTTTAATTTTATTTGCATCTGTGTTACAAGACCCGTATAGTCAAAACAGGATCCTATAGGATATTTTAATCTCATTCTAAGATGTATGAATATTAAAAAAAATATGCTATCCCCTTAATACCATACCTTCATCATACCCAAATAAGTAAAGTAGGGCATTTAGAAAGAGTTAATAGATTAATGGTGTCCTGATTAATTGGACAGCTCTCTCCTCGTGATATATAACTGGATGTTTACAATCGTACAAGTCAATTTACGACCCAGAATAATAGCGTTTGCAAAACATGCTTCATAAATATAATCTCATAAGAACTATCGTACATTATGCTTTTCTTTTATATGTAGACATTCGTTTTAAAAGCACCCTTTTTATTTGTATGTAAATCATTTTTGCACTTAATCTGTGAATGACACTTAACTTCTATCAATGGGGAAAGCATTCTGACTGCTCCTCTGCATGGTGATCAAAACTACACATGTTTTTGGATTCCCAGCATTATTTTTAAAGTAAGATTTTTGCCTTTCAGATTCTACTGTGCTGTTCCAGTAATGGCCATTATGATTCTGTGTATACCAAACAATTTCAAGCCAATGCTGCAATCTGCCAGGGTAAATAAAACATTGCCTTTTCTATCCCACCACTCTTGTTTTAAGTAGTGTAATGATAAGTCTATCCTGTGTGAGATGTTAAGAATTTCCCAGAAATCCCCAGTTTTTAAAAGTGTGTTGTTATCACCCATTTAGTTGTGTTTGACCCTTGGACACTCTTTGGACCAGCAATCTCTATCCCTCTCTGTCTCACATCTCCTTCTTCACATCCGCCATGGTCATCCCGGTGTCATCCTTTATAGTGTCCAGCCAGTGGACACTAAGGTGGCCCCTTCTCCTTTTTCTGCTGATCACTCCCAGCATGATTGACTTTTTGAGTGAGTCAGTTCTCATGACATGGCCAAAGTATGACAACCTCTGTTTGGCTATCTTGGCTTCAAGTGATATTTTTGGTGAGGGTCAGTCTAGGACTTTTGTTATTTTTGCAGTCCATGAGATGCGTAATAGACACCTCTAGTACCACAGTTCAAAGGTGTCCCACCTTCTGCCTGCCTGCCTTTTTCAGAGTCCACATTTCGCAGCCATAAGTAGCGACTGGAGAAAAATTTTCCGTGTTGAAAAGTGTTGTTCCAGCTCATAAACTGTGTATAAAGATGCAACCCTTTATTTGCCTAGCTGTCCTTTACGAAACTCTGTACAAAAATGTCTTCAAAGTGAATGAGGAAGAATTGAAAACCGCCCTTGAGATGTTTCGAAATGGGGCCAAGAAAAGCAGAAACAGTGCATCTGTCGGCAGCGAAGATGCAAATTTTGATTGCCTTCCTGACAGGGCATCCAGAAATGCTCCAGAAAAGAGGTATGCTGTGCAAATTAAAGAATTACACTGAACATCTCATTAGACCTCCTGAGATGGCGTTCCAGGGCATCTTAACGTTGCATGTCTAAGAGGGTTGATGGTCAACATCATTGCTATCTTTAGCACAACTGGAGATCCCAATTCAGCAGTCTTCTTCAGTAGGTGGCCAAAATTAATTTTGTCGATGAATTCTGGAAGCTGCTGCTTAACAAATTTAGGGGGAGTGCTAGATGAAAGAAAGCTGCTGTCTGGAATGTATCTAGATGTATAGGGTGATGTCAACCCAAGCCAACCAGCCCAGATTAAGAAAGCCAGAACTATACAGACTTCAGAATAATGCTAATCTTAGGGTAGCTATAGAATCTTAGAACATGCAAGAGAAATTTCCCAAACTCATTGATAGTGACTTCATTCAGGTCATCTTCCTAGCTTGTTCCCTCCCTGGGCTGAGTTGCTTTTTATGAAGTAAGCTGTCGGCTGATTTTGTTTCAGTGTCTCTCGATGGTTGATTGATGGCTACTTTCCCTTCCTTTCTTAGCCGCCTTGCAGCCTCTCTCACAGATGGAAACTCTTCCGTGGGGGAATGCAAAGCTGCCGTCAGCAAGCTGTTTTTGTAGGTCAACTTCTAAAATTGGTGTGGTGCTTTCCAGATCATTCAACACTGGGTGGCACCAAAATGCTGCCGTATTTTGCTTTTCCTGCTTCTGAGTTTCAGCACTGGACAGCGAAGGATAGACAAGCTTTTCTCTCTCTTCATTTTTCTTTCTTTGATCCAATGTGTCTTTCATTGTTTAGGCTGGAAGACTGGGTAAACTTTGATTCGGCCCACCCAGCGGAGGAAAAATGCAAGCAAGTGACCGAGGAAGGAAAGGTTTGACAATTTTCAGACAAGGGGATCCTATGTGTGCAAGCAACTATGTAGTATATATGCAGGCATATATGTAGCAGAAAGCAGAGTTTCACCTCATCTTCCTTTTAAGGTTGCCTCTTCTTCTGATGCTACGCTGCTGTGGTTAAACACTTGCAGGTCTAAAATGTTTAAATTCGGCTTCAGGGGAGGCAGGTGCAAGGGCTGGGAAAATAACATCTTGGAAAACTATACTTAAGGTGTCATTAACATACTGCTGGCTTTCTGGAGTTGTGCTACCCAAATGTGGTGTTTAAATAGTCTGTTCTTGAGCTTTTCCTGTTCTAAAGAGTTTTTTTTTTAAAAAAAGAAGCCTCCTTTGTCACTTCCCCCTTTCTCTGTATGTAGTTGGTTTTTTTCAACTCCATCACTTCTTTTGATAGAACAAATAATTATAGATTCATTAATAATAATAATAATAATAATAATAATAATAATAATAATAATAATAATAATAATAAAGTTTTAAGGGACCTTGGAGGTCATCTAGTCCAACCCCCTGCTCAGGCAGGAAACCTTATACCATTTCAGGCAAATGGCTGAACTTTCTCTAGCTTTTTAACCACTTTGCATTAAATTGCTTTTACGTTGTCTGGATTTGAAGTAATTACAGGTGGACTTCAAATTAGAACCACAATTGAGCCCCAAATTTATGTTGCTAAGTAAAAAAAATTGTTCAGTGAGTTTTGCCCCATTTTATGACTCTTCTCGACACATTTGTTCAGTGCATGCCCTCGAATTAGTAACCTGGTTGTTAAGTGAATCTGGCTTCCCCCATTGACTTTGCTTGTCAGAAGGTTGCAAAAGGGATCCCATGACACTGGGATAGTGCCACCGTCATAAATGTGAGTCAGTTGTCAAGCATCCGAATGTAAATCACATGACCAGGGGAATGCTGCAAAGGTCATAAGTGTGAAAAACGGGCATAAGTCACTTTTTTCAGTTCTGTTATTAACTTTGAATGATCGCTAAATGAACTGTTGTAAATTGAAGACTACCTGTATAACAGGACTTTCCAACTTGGGCAACTTTCAGAATTGTGGACTTCAACTCCCAGAATTCCTCAGCCAGCATGAACTCTGAGAGGTAAAGTCTACAAATCTTAAAAGTTGCCAAGGTTGGAGACTCCTGAACTATAACATGACCTTGCACCATTCAAAATACAGGGGATGCAAACCGGTAATGTAGTTATCTAAACCCAGATAAGTGTTGGGTTTCTCTGCTGTTTGCCTAAACACCAAGTAATGGCTGTCTTATTAAGCAATCCTTTAGGAAAATGAGGCAGAATCCAGGATTGGGAATAGGAAATCAAAGTTGATCTACTCTTATTTTACTGTTTCCTGTCTGCCTGTTGTGGGGGAATATTTTGGGGAAAGGACTCTTATCAGGTTACCATGGACATATAATATTCTTCTCCTCTGTGGGAAATAAGTGCAAAATGGCAACAAAAAATGAAAGTGGGAGTAGCCAACTAGGAACTGATGTGGTTTGCTTCTTGTATGCGTGAAACCTAGGTGTAAATTAGAGCCGTGGTGGACAGTGGTTAGAATGCAGTACTGCAGGCTAATTCTGCTGACTGCCGGCTGCCAGCAGTTCAACAGTTGAATTCTCACCAGCTCAAGGTTGGTAAAATAAGGACCCAGATTGTTGGGGGCAATAGGCTGACTCTGTAAACCACTTAGAGGGTGTTGTAAAGCACTGAGAAGCGGTATTTAAGTGCTATTGCTATTGCTAAATCCTGTACCTGTGGTTAATACTGAATGTAGTTTAGCCTAAGACTGTTTAACATTAACAAACTATGTCCTTTTTTAAAAAAAAATGTGGTCATTGGCTATCTACTTATAAACAGAATTCCCAAGAGGAGAGAACTGCTTTACACTTCATCTCCAGGACTGGAACAGGCTCTAAATTATTTTAAATTAAAATAATTAAATTAGCTTGTCTCTCAGCCTCAGTGATTAGTGAAGTGTGTAAAAATCCCTAATCAGTGGTTCAAGTTTGTTTTATTGCACTGTTGCTGTTGTACAACTTGATGTTTATCTTCTAATTGGCATGTGGAAGTTGAACTTGCCATGTTCTTGGGCAAGTGAAGTCCAACTTGCATGTGCCGATTTGGAGATAAAACATCAAACAGTAGGAGCAAAGTGTAAACTAGTAGATGCAAAGGGGTGCATCTAGTGGTGCAAAGTGTAAACTAGTGGATTGATTTGAGCATTTCTTTTACAGACGGCAGGGTTGAGAGCAATTGTAGCCAGCAGCTCTTCTAATCTGTTCCTCTTCAACTTCACAGCCTCCTGACAACTCAAGGATGCCCTTTCCCTACAAAGTATTGAAAGCCCTGGACCCCGAGATCTATCGGAACATAGAGTTCGATGTTTGGCTGGAGAGCAGAAAAGGTAGTAGTAGTAGTAGTAGTAGTAGTAAATATAATGTTGGAAGGGACCTTGGAGGTCATCTAGTCCAACCCCCTGCTCAAGCAGGAAACCCTACATCATTTCAGACAAATGCCTGTCCAATCTCTTCTTAAAAATTTCTATTCACCGCTTCTGGAGGCAGGTTGTTCCACTGATTAATCCAGGGATCTTCAAACTTGGCAACTTTTAAGACTTGCGGAATTCAACTTCCAGAATTCTTCAGCCAGCTCTATAGAAGCCTATACAGACATGATATTCATTGTCTATGGTGCATAATGTCCTTGCCAGCTGCAGCTAATATCAGGAAAATAAGCCAGTTGCATAATATTTTTCCCAAGCAAAGAACTCTACCATCAGATTAATATCCATGAATGCTTGATAAATAGCTTAAGTTTTCTTTTGATCTTCCTTTGCAGAACTTCAAAAAACAGATTACTTGGTGTTTGCTGGAAGACAGTACTATTTAGGAGACAAATGTCAGGTACGTGTTTTGTGTTTATTTAGTAAAGATAATTGTTTGAAGCAACTTTTGATAAGCCCTAATTAAACTTACTGAATGCAAAAGGGGTATTTGGTCATTGTCGAAAAGTTTTTAAAAATGATTTGCAATCAGCAGAACACATTTTCCTTGGTTTATTAAAGAGCAAAGTTCCTGGTTTCTGATCCTGACCTGATGCCTCATTTTAAAGTGCTCTGACAGAAGTAGGAATAGCCTTCAGTTAGTTTTCTAAACTTCCTTATTGTATAAGAAGACCTCAGTTAAATTGAGGTTTTGTTGAGGTCTCCTCTTCATAATTCCAGTGACCTGGCAGCCGCTGCACAGTTTTATCCCAAATTTTCCACTTTGATGATTACCAACTCTTGGAGGTGTCTTTACAACATTTAACTTATTTATTTTATTTATTTATTTATTCGTTTTATATACTGCCCTTCTCCCGGAGGACTCAGGGCGGTGTACAGAGCAAAGTAAGTATACAATAAACCAACAATAAAACAAATAAAACCCCAGATCTACAAATAAAACCCCAAATCTATCAGGCCAGGCCGGCTTGCTGGAATAGATAGGTTTTTAAATCTCGCCGAAAGGTGCGAAGGTCAGGGGCCATCCGGATTTCGGCTGGTAAGCGGTTCCAGAGGATTGGCGCACCCACCGAGAATGCTCTCCCCCTGGGGGTCACCAGCCGGCATTCTCTGACCGGTGGCACCCTGAGGAGGCCCTCTGTGGGAGCGCACAGGACGGAGGGGTGTTGACGCTGGCAGTAGGTGCTCCCGTAGGTATTCCGGACCCATGCCATGTAGGGCTTTGTATGTCATCACTAGCACCTTGAATTTCACCCGGAAGGCAACTGGAAGCCAGTGCAGCTCACGAAGCAGAGGTGTAATATGGGAGTATCGGGGAGCCCCCAAAAGCATCCGTGCAGCTGCACTCTGTACCAGCTGAAGCTTCCGAGTGATTCTCAAGGGCAGCCCCATGTAAAGAGCGTTGCAGTAGTCAAGACGAGAGGTCACAAGTGCATGGGTGACTGTACGTAAGGCATCCAGGTCCAGATAGGGTCGTAGCTGGCGCACCAGACGAACCTGAGTGAAAGCCCCCCTAGTCACAGCTCCTATGTGATCTTCTAAGGAGAGCTGTGAATCTAGGAGGACACCCAGGTTGCGAGCCCTATCTACGGGGGGCAGTAACTCGCCCCCAATATTAAGGGATGGAATACTCTGAATATCCTGACATGCTGGTATGTACAGCCATTCAGTCTTGTCCGGGTTGAGTTGAAGCCTGTTCCTCCCCATCCATTCCCGGACCGCTTCCAGGCAACGGGACATCTCGTCAAGGGCATCACTGATGTGGTTTGGGGTCGAGATGAAAAGCTGGGTGTCATCAGCATACTGATGATAACCCACTCCAAAACCACGGATGATCTCACCTAGCGGCTTCATATAGATGTTAAACAGCAGAGGTGAGAGGACCGACCCCTGAGGAACTCCATAAATGAGAGGCCTCGGGGTCGATCTCTGGTCACCCGCCAACACCCACTGTGAACGTTCCAGAAGGTAGGAGGAGAACCACTGAAGAACAGTGCCTCCCACTCCCAATCTCCTGAGACGCCGAAGTAAGATACCATGGTCGATGGTATCAAAAACCGCAGAGAGGTCTAATAGGACCAGGACAGAGGAATGACCCCTGTCCCGAGCCCGCCAGAGATCATTCATCTGAGCGACCAATGCCGTCTCCGTGCTGTGTCCAGGCCTGAAACCCGATTGGTACGGGTCTAGATAATCAGTATCTTCTAGGAACAGAGGAAGCTGATGCGCCACTACGCTCTCAACAACCTTTGCAAGAAAGCGAAGGTTGGAGACCGGGCGAAAGTTGTTTAAAACAGCTGGGTCCAGGGAAGGCTTTTTGAGGAGGGGTCTCACCACTGCTTCTTTCAAGGCTGTGGGGAAACTGCCCTCTTTCAATGAAGCAGTTACCACTGCATGGATCCAGCCTGGTGTCCCATCCCGAGCCGAATAAACCAGCCAGGAGGGGCACGGGTCCAATAAGGATGTAGTGGAGCTTAGCTTCCTCATGATCCTTTCTACCTCGTCCAGAGTCACAGGATCGAACTCTTCCCAGATAACATCAACAAGACTGTCCATGTTCTCATCGTCAGACTCTGCCCAGTTGGAATCCAGACTGGTCCGGATCCGAGCGATTTTGTCCAGCAGATGTTGGCTAAATTCCTCAGCACGACCCTGCAAGGGATCCTCCTTCACCTCTAGATTAAGGAGGGAGTGGGTCACCTTAAACAGGGCGGTCAGGCGATTATCTGCGGACGCGATAAGGGCAGCAAAGTAATTAGACCTTGCCCTCCTTAGCGCCGCAAGATAAGACCTCGTAAAGGACCTTAGTCGCGATCGGTCGGATTCGGATCGGCTGGATCTCCAACAGCTCTCTAGGCCCCGTCTCTGCCGTTTCATCTCCCGGAGCTCCGTAGAAAACCATGGAGCCCACTGGGATCTGCAACTTGATGAACCCTTTAGGGCCTGTTGGAAAAATGGAAAGGTTTCGCTGCATCCATTATCACGACTTACTAGAGTAAACATGGGGTGTTTACTCTAGCAAGTCATTTAAAGATTATTATTATTATTATTATTATTATTATTATTATTATTATTATTATTATTATTATTAAAAAATAACACTCCATCTTTCTGGATAACTAAAAGCTAAAGTAGCTGGTGAGGTTGATTCAAAGAAGGAACAGCTCAAAGTTAAGCAAAAAGGGGGTTAAAATCTGAGAAGAGTTAGTGAAATTAAAATATTTTTATCAACATGACACAATGTCATCAGATAGAGTTCCAGAGATAGGCCTTCGTAATCAGAAAGATTTTTTTTTAGTTTTACTTACCAATGGTAATGACGGCAGGACTTAACTCAGAGCCTTTTTGCAATGAATCCCAGATCCTTCATCCAGATGGGACCATATTCTTCCTCTCAGAATTCAAACAATTTTACAGACCCAGTTATGCATTGGCAATTTTAATAATTTAAGTTCTTTAAATATTAATTATATGTAAGAGATTTGCAGTCCAGCCATTTTATAACATACAGATTCTTACACCCTGATACCTGGTGTAGCAAACTCTACTTTTTAATATTTAAGGTTGTGATCCCAAAAAAAGTTTTTAAAATGGGTAGGAGGGGAATTGAAGAGTGGTTGCTGGGGAAAAAAATCTTGAGCTTGAAAGTAGATTGTTTTTGATATACAGTAGATTGTTTTTGATATACAGTAGATTGTTTTTGATATGAGTTAAACAGCTTTCTGTGGCTCGGAGAATAAGGCTATGCTTTCCATGTGGAAAGTTCCATACCACAATCTTAATTCTGGAATATTTATTTATTTATTTATTTATTATTTTATTAATTTAATTTGTATACCGCCCTTCTCCCGAAGGACTCAGGGCGGTGAACAGGGCAATGCATAATAAAAACAAGATACAAAAATTAAAAAGTAATTAAACAGCAATGCCCGTAATAAATTAGTACAGATTAAAAAGTTAAGATCAATTTATAAAACCCAACCCCATCCCATCAGGCCAGGCCAGCTTGTTCAAAAAGGTAGGTTTTAAGATCGCGCCGGAAGGAGCGAAGATCAGGCGCCATCCGGAGCTCGACCGGAAGATGGTTCCATAAATCCGGCGCGCCCACAGAGAACGCCCTCCCCCTGGGGGCCACCAGTCGGCATTCTTTGACCGGTGGCACCCTGAGGAGGCCCTCTCTGTGGGAGCGTACTGGGCGGAGGGAAGTTGACGCCGGCCGCAGGTGCTCCCCAAGGTATTCCGGACCCATGCCATGTAGGGCTTTGTAGGTCATTACTAACACCTTGAATCTCACCCGGAAGACAACTGGAAGCCAATGCAGCTCGCGGAGCAGAGGTGTGACATGGGAGTGTCGGGAAACTCCCAACACAACTCTCGCGGCTGCATTCTGTACCAGTTGGAGCCTCCGAGTGGTCTTCAAGGGTAGCCCCATGTAGAGAGTGTTGCAGTAGTCAAGACGAGAGGTCACGAGAGGTCATGAGCTTGATATCACTGACCCTAGAATAAGTGAGGTTTCTAATTTTGTCCTCTTGTTTTTGAGAAAAATTCCACGTATGGACTTTTATCTTGATACATAAATTTCTACTTGACTTGTATGTTCTTTACAACATTTACCCCAAATTAGGTGAGCCCCATTAATTGGGATCTTCTCGGAATCTCACTGGTGTTTAAATCACGAACCTGTTACCAATTCTAGTGAGATTTCAAAGGAAACATAAATTTACATTTCCAATAATAATGATGCGGTATGAACACTTTTGACCATTTAGATTAGGCAAATTGCATCTCTGAGAGGAGACAGGGCTGCCTCCTCCTACTTTATAAATGGGTTTTGAATTATCCCCAACATTGTACTACTTTGTGGAGGGAGTGTTTCTGTGACTCTATAGGAGAAAGAGGTGGCAATACTTTCTGCTTTCACCTTGTATAATGTTAGTGCTTAACGCTATTTCAAGAGGTATTTCTAAAACATTTCTGGCTTGTATCAAAAGTGTGTGTGTGTGTGTGCGTGTGTGTATTTGTTGAAAACAAGGCAAGAACACACAAGATCCTCTGCATGTTTTATTATTTTGATTTACATACACCAGGGGCCTTCAAACTTGGCCCTTTTATGACTTGTGGACTGCAACTCCCAGAATTCCTCAGCCATTCTGGGAGTTGAAGTCCACAAGTCATAAAAGGGCCACGTTTGAAGACCCCTGACATACATTGCCTCATATTTACATGTAATGTCCCATATTGATTTGCACATGCATATAGCTCACATATTTTTTTAAAATATAGTAACTTAAGTTCTTTAAATATGAATCATATCTTAATATTTTGTAGTCCAGCCATTTCATAACATACGTATTTTTACACCCTAATACCTGGTGGTGTAAACATCCAGGGCAGAAAATATAAATGAACTTCAGATTATAAACAGTGATTACAGAGTCTGTTGGATCGAAGTCAAGGCCAGGCTGGAATTGCTTTCAAGAATGAAACACATCAGTTCTGAAGTTGAATCTGGCTATTTTCACTTTTTGGCAGTGCTGCTTGGCAAAAAGCTTAAGTGCTAATTATTCTGAGTATCCCTTTGGGTTTAATTAGTCTTCTTTTTCCCAGGTACGGCTAGAAACGGGGGGAAAATATTACAATGCCCATATACAGGATGTGGGACAGGATAATATGGTGACGGTCTTTATTGAAGAGCTGGCAGAAAAGTAAGTATGTTTCCTTTTAATCAAACAACTGTATTCATTGGAAGAGCTATCGGTACCAGAATTTTAGCTGTGCTACTTCGAAATCATGTTGACAGCGTTATAACTAATACTATACAAAACCTGACATCTCTCTTTCCCTATCATTTCCTCAGACGGGGTTTAATTCTTTTACAACATGGGGGGGGATTCAGTTCAACAGTTTCTAACATGAAAAGGTTTTAATTTCATTTCCCAGGGAAAAGTTGTGTTGAAAATGAAAGCTTTCATTTTTGTCCTGGCATAACCTTGAGACTTAAAAAAAAATTAAGATGTAGTCTTCTTCTTGTTAGTTGCGAAGTCGTGTCCGACCCATCGCGACCCCAATGGACAACGTTCCTCCAAGCCTTCGTGTCCTCTACCATCTTCTGGAGTCCATTTAGGCTCACGCCTACTGCTTCAGTGACTCCATCCAGCCACCTCATTCTCTGTCGTCCCCTTCTTCTCTTGCCCTCCACCTTTCCCAGCATGAGGCTCTTCTCCAGTGAGTCCTTCCTTCTCATTAGGTGGCCAAAGTATTTGAGTTTCAACTTCAGGATCTGGCCTTCTAAAGAAAAGTCAGGGTTGATTTCCTCTAGGATTGACTGGTTTGATCGTCTTGCAGTCCAAGAGATTCGCAGAAGTCGTCTTCAGCACCATAAGATGTAGTCTTATGGAACTTTTAAAACAAACTTTTTCCTTGTATTTGTTTTTTTGTGGATCAAATATCTTGTGATCCATAAAGCTTTTGTGATAACAAATGTATTAATCTTTAATATATTTCCTGATTCTTCGCTTTTGTTTGAGTTCTCTGGAAACCCAACAAATTATAGTAGTATAATAATAGAAGACAATATGAAACCTATTAAGAGAATAATACATGTAAGTAAATATAATCAGGAAATTATTGACAGTTCTCTGACAATTTCTGCTATCGGCTTGTATATAATAAAGACAGTTCTGGCATTCCTTTAGGCTATTTTACTTAAGTTAGTATATAGCCTAACAAAGAGAAGGCTTGGGGGTGTCCTCCAATTACTGAAAGGCTGAAATAAGGGAGATTTATTCTCGAAGGCACCAGAGAACAGGACAAGAAGCAGTGGATGGAAGCTTGTCAGAAGGAGATCCAACTTGGAACTAAGGAGGAATTTCCTGACAGTGAGAACAATTAACCAGTAGAACAGCTTGTCTCCAGAAGTTGTGAATGCTCCAACACTGGAAGTTTTTAAGAAGAGACTGGACAACCACTTGTCTGCAATGGTCTAGGGTTTCCTGCCTGAGCAGGGGGTTGGACTAGATGACCTCCAAGGTCCCTCCCAGCCTTATGATTCTATACTTTGCCTGAGTAACTTAAATAAAGTTAAAACTTAATTTAAATTCTAATTGCGACGTGAGTCAATTTAGATTAGTGATTGGTATCATTGTGCAAACTTGATCATCTTTGTGTGGAACTCTTAAAAGATAAGTAGCCATGGAAGGAATGGTAGGTTTTAATCTTAGATGTCATAAGTCTTATATCATTATATCATTATTTCTGGTTGCGATGATGTGTAGGCACGTTGTTCCGTTGGTAAATCTGAAGCCTGTGACTCAAGTCACTCCACTTCCATCCTGGAATGTGATGTCCAATAGAAAAGGAGGAAGTTATCAGAAGATACCAGGTGGGTACACCCATGTGTAAAGACAGTAATGGGATGGTTGGATAGGAGTAGTAATGAAGCTTGCAGCCTACAACAGTGCTGCAATAGTAGTATAAACCATCAATTCATTTCTGTCTGGAAATGAATTTGTCATCCATTTTCCCATTCTTCATTTCTCTTTGACAATGTTTCTCAACCTTACCAATTTTTAAGACGGGTGGGTTTCAGTTGAATTGAAACCTGTCCATCTTAAAGTTGCTGAGGTTGAGAAGCACTGCCCTATTAATTGAAATGCATTGTGACGAGGAATTTCATATTCATGTGTGGGCCAATTTCTTCCCAACTATGGTTTTAGGTGCCATTTCCTCTTGCACATAGTGTTTTATAAGTGCTTTTACTACACATGTGCATAGTACCTGTGTTGTAAAAGTCTAAACAAATCCCTTCGGGTTAACACTCAAGAGCAGATTGAGTAAGAGATCACCCAAATGTGAATCCTAAACAAATATCATACTCCTCTGTTTTGCTGTCATCAATAATTGACTTGTGAGATCCAGTAGATCAAACTTATTAGTAATTTTTTTTGTTTGTTTGTATGTTTGTGTGTTTTTTTGAGTTGCTGGACTATCAGTGCCATATTTAAGCAATTATAAGGTAATTTCCACCTGAAGCCAAATTTGATCCCTGAATTAATCATTTTAAAACACTTTGTTTGTCTAACTAGTTAATTAAAGAGAATCAATTTTGAAAACTTTTTTTATTATTTAAGCATCTCTCTCAAAGGAATGTTTACTGTTTATGGAGCATTATTCATTATTCAGGGACTTAATTTAATCTTAGTTTTAATCGATTTTAACTTTGTATGTTATGTATTTTTAATTTTTCCCTGTAAACCGCCCTGAGTTCTACGGGAATAGGGCGGTATACAAGTTTAAATAATAAATAAATAAATAATAAATAAATAAATTATGCGAATTCCTTAAACTTCTCTTTAAAACTTTTTTTCTATATGGATCAAAAAACCCTCATCCAGTGCATGTTATGAAAGTTTTCAATTAAAAGGCTCTTAACAGTTGAAAAGTGAATAAGCAATTTCCAGAAGTGATTAAGAAATGAGGCTTGGCAGAACTTTGTGTCCATAAGGCCACATTGTGACTCTGAGCTTGGTGGAAATCGTTCAGCTCCCAGCCGCTTTAACTCACCAGTCGGCTGCAGAAACCTCAGCTCCTGCAGTTTACTCATGAGGAGAACCAATACAGAGTGCAAATGGGTGATCTCACAATCCAGAGAGGCTTGGCTGTCTGGTCACCCACGTCTAGGCTCTGCTGCCTCAGACATCTTGTTTGCCTTGAATTCTTACTGGACTTCCTTGCGTGTTGTTTGAACAAAAATATTTCAGAAAAAAATATAGTGAAACAGTAAAAACTAACTTTTAGTTCAGAGACATAGTGGCAATAGCTGGGTAAAACCTGATCAGTTTTAATTACTGTAACTAAAGGTCAATAGCCTACATAATGTGATTTTTTTTACTTCAACACTCCGTACAAGACACTGTTTTGTATGTAGTTGATTATACTAAACTTAATAACCTATAATGTACACACATATATTCAAATTCCTTAATTCTTCATATTCCCTCTCTCTCTCTCTCTCTCTCTCTCTCTCTCTCTCTCTCTCTCTCTCTCTCTCTCTCACACACACACACACACACACACACAAAGAGAGAGAGAGAGAGAGAGAGAGAGAGAGAGAGATTTTAGTAACCAATTAATAACTACCAGGAGCATTTCAACCTTTTCTTAAGAATTTTCTAAATAGACAACCTAAGTAGATTCATTAACTAACTCTACTTGTTAGAAAATGCAGACATCATCGGTATTCAGAAGTATATTATTCATGTGTGGTAATTTACTTGGGTGTACTGGTCTATATCCCCAGACATGGATGATTTAAAAAAAAAACAAGGAAAAGGGTAAGTATTGTTATGTTTCCATAGCTCATTGTTTCATTTTTTAAAACAACAACAACAACAACCTGACCTTCTGGAGAGGCCTGTTTTATATTTATCTTGTGAATTTACTTAACGATTCCTCATAAGGGGATCTCTCTGTCTCTCTTTAACTTGTGTATTAACTTCATTATACAATTGGACCTTGCTTGGATTCTTATATGAGGCCCCTTCTGCTAAAACTTCCATTCCTCTCTGTTCTCCAAATCCAGTTTTAAATAAAATAGAACATTTGTACTGTTCCGCGACAGCTTTTCTCAAAATCGTTCTAAATTTTTCCCTTCCTGCCCCCAGCACTGTTTTATTTCCCCCCAACCCCCCCCAAAAAATAACTCAGAAAAAAGTTGCAAAAATAAGAAAGCTGACCCATTTGTCCCAAAGGTGTTTTTTTTCCCCAAAAGGCAACTGGGTTTTGTTTTTCCATGAAGACATTTCACTACTCATCCAAGAAGCTTCTTAAGTTCTGACTGTTCAGGTGACCCTGAGGGCACAGATAAACCTCCAAGTGGCCTCAATGACTCTCAGAAAGAGCGCTAACAAGCAGATGACTGCAAGGAATATAAATCCTTCCATCCAACATAATTAAATCAAATAAACCTTTACTGTCAAAGTATAACGTGTACAATAAGATTGGCTGAGCCTCCCTTCGTGCACCCTCACTCCCACCCCACCTCTCAGTGACAACAAAAGAACTGAAGAAGCTTCTTGGATAAGAAGCGAAACATCTTCAAGGAAAAACCAAGAATGTCCAATGGCCATTTGAAAAAGCGCCTTTCGGATAGCCCTGGCCTGGATGATGGAGAATCTCCATAGACATTGACCCAGTTGTACAGCAATCCCGCCCCCACCCCCAACCCCTTCGGTTTATTTTCCTCTTCTTAACTTCTCTTCCAGATATGGACATAAAAACACGGAAGAAATTGTTCAAGAAAGTGCATGGAAAAGAAGTGTACATGACGGTGGCTTATAGCAGAGGCCACCCTATCCTGCCTCCTCGTCTGCAGCACAGCGTCACCTTGGATCGCTCGCCCATGGTCCACTGCTCCCCAAATGGACACATAAATCCATACGACCATTACCATTTTCAGAATTCGCAGAGAACCGGCCGGGGATACGGAACGTCAAGGTAAGGAGACTTGTCGTCGGTTCCCCACTTTTTACCATTAGGCAGTTTAAAGGTGGTTGCCCTGCTGATTTCGGCCATCAGCATCACGCTGACGTGAGCATCACAGTCTCCTAAAACATCCCCAGAGCTGCATGGAACTTTTGAATGCCGTCCCCTGTTTCTGCAGTCTTTATTCTCACCCATTTCACTCGCAGGTTAGAAAGGAATATTTTAACTGAGGTGTACATATGGATACAGTAAGTACAGATAGTCCTTGACCTAAACAACGGTTCATTAAGTTGACCGTTCAAAGTTACAACGGCACTGGAAAAAAACTGACTTAGGACCGTTTTTCACCACTGCAACCTTTGCAGCATCCCCATAGTTTCTTGTCCACTTCAGATGCTTAGCCCCTTCTGACAAGCAAAGCCAGTTTCACTGAACAACTGGGTTACTAGCTTATCAACTGCGGCGATTCACTTAACAACCTGTGGCAAGGAAGGTAGTAAAATGGGGCAAAACTCACGTAACAAATGTCTCACTTAGCAACAGAAATTTGGGTCTCCATTGTGGTTATAAGTCGAGGACTACGCATACTTGGTTGATGGCCGTTAGTTCATCAGCCAAGTTATGACGGCACGGAATGAAAAGGCTTACAGGCTCTCCTCGAAGTTCTGTCCATCATAGCCTCCCCATGGCTATGTCATGTCACATTTTACAACCAATCCTGGTTCTAATCGTTAAGGGAGAACTATCTGTAGTAATGAACAGGAGGGTGATTAAATTTTCAGGGGGGATTTGCTAGCCTGCTAAACCATAATTTCAAGCACCTAATTCATTTGTAATTTGGGTTCATACACTCCCTTCTTCCAAACCTGCATTCTCTAAATTAATGCTATGTCCAGACTGGGAGAACTTTTAATTTAAAGAAACAGTGAAAATGAAATGCTCTTATTCTCTCCCCCTCCCCAACTAATATGATCTTACACAGGGGTAGTACCAAATCTTTAGTGGACTCATAAACCCAGAAACGAGAATAGAATAGAATAGAATAGAATAGAATAGAATAGAATAGAATAGAATAGAATAGAATAGAATAGAATAGAATAGAATTCTGTAGAATAGAAAATAGAATAGAACAGAATAGAACAAAACAGAACAGAATAGAATAGAATTCTGTAGAATAGAAAATAGAAATAGAATAGAATAGAACAGAACAGAATAGAATTTCTTTATTGGCCAAATGTGATTGAACACAGAAGGAATTTTTCTCCAGTGTAGAAGCTCCCCATGTACATACAAGCAACAAGTGATAAATCATGATTGTAAATCCCCATGTACATACAAGCAACAAGTGATAAATCATGATTGTAATCATAAAATACATACATCATAAATCATAAGATACAACATTCAGTGATGGTCATAGTATACTAAATAAGTAGTCAACATAAATCATACTGGGATTCCAAATAATATAAATTATAAGATACAAGCAGCAAAGTTATAGTCATAAGAAGATAGGGAATAAGTAGTAGGAAGGTTGAGAAGGGTAATAGTCATACAGCCCTACTAGGCAGTTTGACAGTGCTGTGAGCATTTGTTGTTTAGCAGAATGATGGCCTGGGGGGGAAAACTCTCTCTGTGTTTAGCTGTTTTGGCGCGCAATGTCCTATAGTGTTGCCTTGAGGGAAGAAGTTGAAGCAGCTTGTGTCCAGGATGTGAGAACTCAGTTCATCTAGGAAACCTCAGAGCTGCAAACAAAATTGGGAAGATAAAAAAAAATCAGAGGCGGCAACCCCAGCAAGTACTTTCTGCACTGTTGCCAAGAAAGCCCTATTTATTTATTGAATTTCCACACCGCCCACATCGGTGGATGGTTGTCTTTATCAGGTCATCGGGAGTCGAGGTGGACTTGAAGGTGTTCTTGACTTTTACTCAAGTGAGACTTAGTACAGGTGACATGCAATTAAAAATGTCTCTGGAGATTCTCAGTCATCCAGGCCCTGGTTGTCCCAAAGGTGCTTTTTCACAAGGCAACTGGACTTCGTTCTTCCTTGAAGACGTTTCGCTTCTCATCCAAGACGCTCCTTCAGTTCACTTCTCCAGAACTCAAGACGCTTCTTGGGTGAGAAGTGAAATGTCTTCCAGGAACATGCTGGGTGGGAGAGAAAGGCAGGACCTTGCCCAGTTTGCACACACTTTTGCACAATGCCAAACGATAGCTGAGCTTGGACTCCTTTAGAGCCTCTTCACTCATGGACATGTTAACGCAGATACTTGAATGGGGCTAGTTAAGAGTCCACCTTGAGCCTTCTAAATTCGTAGTTACTCTGCTTTTTTATCCTTTGAAATGTAGGGGATCTGCCCGATTTATAAACAGGAACAACATCACTGGGCCAGAAATAGCATTTTATCCTAGTCCAGGAAAGAGATGTTATCAGAGCTATGATAACTTCTCATATAGAGCACGGTAAGTAATTGTAACCCTATTGTTTTAATCCCATACACTAGGCGGTCAGTGTAAATCCTCATAGTTTTAATCCAGTAGACTAATCCAGGACACTAGGCAGTAAATGGTATTCCTCAGCTATCGTTTGGGGTCAGCTAACTTCAGACTTCAGATCTTCTCTTGGTGAAAAGACAAGGCTGGGAGAAATTTTGGAACCTGTCTTATACAGGTAGTCCTCAACTTACAACAGTTCCTTTAGTGAGCAAAGTTACAACGGCGCTGAAAAAAGTGACTTGTGACCATTTTTCACACGACGGCTGTAGTATCCCCAGGGTCACATGATTTACGGTCACATGACTCGCACTGATGACGGTCACAATGTCTCGGAGACACGGGATTGACTAATTTAACAGCTGGAAGTGATTCACCTAACAACCGTGGCTAAAAAAAGTGGTAAAATGGGGGCAAATTGCACTTAACAAATTCAGATTCCTCACTTGACAGCATAAATTGAGGGCCCAATTGTCATCGTAAGTCGCGGACTATCTGTACTGAGGTGGATTATCTGTTAACTTTCTCCAACCACTGGGAGACGAAATTATCTCCCTAGCTAGGTTGCACGACAGCCTTTATATGCACGGGATGGGACCTGTGAGTTCCTACCTGTAAAAATACTTTTCTACTGTTGTCCTAGTTCCTCTAAGCAGGGGTCTTCAAACTTGGCAACTTTAAGACTTGTGGACTTCAACTCCCAGAATTCCTCAGGGCTGGCTGAGGAATCCTGGGAGTTGAAGTCCACAAAGTCTTAAAAGTTGCCAAGTTTGAAGACCCTTGCTCTAAGCTTTTCAGCTCCAGGGATGCCGCTTTCTGTATCCTTGGAGCAATGTTAAACCATTTCCAACCGAGACATTTTTCCGAGCAACCCAAGATCCCTGCCGCTTCAGATTCCGAGCAGTTGCTTTGTTGATGCAGCAGGCCAAGGCCACGTTATGTGAATCTTTGCTGCGAAAAAATGCCAGCCTGGTAACAATTGCGCACAAATGCCCGTTAGTCCTGTAGATGCAGTTGTAGGCATTTTCTTCCAAATGTTTTAGACCAGGGGTCTTTAAACTCAGCCCTTTTATGACTCGTGGACTTCAACTCCCAGAATTCCTCAGCCAGCATGCCTGGCTGAGGAATTCTGGGAGTTGAAGTCCACGAGTCATAAAAGGGCCGAGTTTGAAGATCCCTGTTTTAGACTTAGAATATACAGTGGTGGTGGTGATGGTCATGACATTTTAACCTATTGATCGTTCTGGAAGTTCATACAGCCGTAGCCGCAGACAGATGCAATGTGTAAATAAAGAATGCCAGTATGGATTTTCACCTGAGAATGGGGAGGAGCCTCGAGGTGTGGAAGAAACCATCACATTTTATGAGATTGAAGAAGGAGACGACACAAATTTTCCTGCTTTGCCCGTAAGTCCTGAAGCTGAATTAATTTGAAAAGTGTGCCAAAGTAAATCTTGTTACAGGTAAGAAGCAAGATTGGCAAGGTAAATCAAGGAGAAAGTTCACAAGTCTTAAGTTGCCAAGTTTGGAGAAACCCCCCCCCCCCCACGATAGTGCTGGATTAAACAGCCTTGAAATAATTTAGCCTACACAGATGAAATATAATTGCAAAGCCTCAGGCTCTCAATTTTGTTCATGGGATTAAAACTTATTAATAGAGTGGTGCTCAAAAAAAATGTTCAAAAGGGTTAATTGTGCAAAGAGAACAGAATTGCTGGTTTAACGGTATCTCTTGAAGGTATAAATGTGTGTTGGCAAATCTTATTTTGAAAATAATAACAACAACAATAAAACCTTCAGGGCAACTTCTGCTGCCATAAAATTGAATTTAGGGATTTCAAAAGTGCCAAAACAAGAGATTTTCTGCTTATGTCAGAAACCCGAAAATGAGGGGTTTTTTGTATGTGAGGATTTTTTTTAATGCTTGCTTTCGACCTTTCTGCCCTTATCTATGCACCGTTTTTTAAAAATAAATTCTAAAAGCTCTAATTATACATATATCCCAAATTAGGAAAGACTAGCAAGCTGTTTTGTAAGCCTCTTTTTAGAATCATGCTGTGTATTTCTGACCGTGTCGTATCTATTGAATTCTAGGGCACGTATTCCATATTGTTGGGGTTAGAAGGAAATGCTGACACTGTGCTGCATATTTGCAATAAGGAGAAAGCACGAATGTTAATAAATAATCTGACTTGTTTCTCAGAACCGGGGCAACCCAGCTCCGATAGTTCCAGCTCCTGCAGGATTCTGGGTGACAAGAAGGACTTCAAATTCTGTCCCACCAAATAAACCAGGGCTGAATAATTCAGAAGGAGAAGCAGAGGAACCAACGGATGCTGGTAAGGATAGACACAGGATAATACTAGCAGTGGCACTTAGATTTATATATCGCTCCACAGTCCTTTACAGCCCTCTCTAAACGATTTGCAGTCAGCCTATTGCCCCAACAATCTGGGTCCTCATTTTACCAACTTGGGAAGGATGGAAGGCTGAGTTAACCTTTGAGCTGGTCAGGATCAAACTGCCGGCAGCCAGCAGTCAGCAGAATTCGCCCCACAGTACTGCATTCTAATCACTGTGCCACCACTTTCCAACTTTTAAGTTCTACAGGTAGTCTTCAAATTGCAACTGTAATGGAGCTGTCCTATTATGGTGGTAAGTCGTAATGGTCATAAATGACAACTGGTACTTCCGATGTTACGACATTTTTTGTGTGGCAGTTGTTAAGTGAATGCTGCAGCTGTTAAGCAAACACCATGATTGTTATGCAAACTAACGGTTTGCTATGGGCACAGTTTTCCAGAAAAGTGGAAGTAACTACCAGTTTTCAGCAAAACTGTTGTAAAACATGCTCACACAATTGTGGGGTGCTCCAAATGTCCATGTTGCCAAGCACCCAAAGTACAATCGTGACCATAGGGGGAGCGACTGTCGGATCTTCAGGTCCCAGTTGTAAGTCCTCTATTACAGGGAGGGTGTAACTTTGAATAGTTGCTAAGCAACCATTTGTAAGTCCAGGATCCTACTGTTCAAACTTACCAACTTCAAGAGAACTTTCATGAATTACGGCAGCTCATAACTGTTAAAGCAAAATTATGCCTTCTGCCAGGGTTACTGCTTCATTTCCTTTATAGAGGAACATTGGGACATTGGTTAGGAGTTTTTAAAAAGTCGTTAAAAAATTCTTAGCAGAAGCCTCCCGGCTTGAAATGGAATATGCCGTTATTTTTCAGAATGGATGTGATCTGAAAATTTTGGTATGTACAATTGCAGGCACCAGTGGTTTTTTCATTATTTCAAAAATGTGTTCTCAGTTAGACTCTAGACCTGGCATAGCATGAATGTTAATAAGTTCAGATGCATCTGTTACCTTTCCAAAATTGATACTAATGCCAAACGTTTGAAGTACTTTGCAGTCATGATCCTGGCATGTTTTTCTAAGCATTTGGAAACTCACTTATGTTGAATGGATTTTATACGTTGATTGACAATTTATGTCGTTGGCTTTAAAACAAAGATCAGCAATCTTTAGTGCAATTTTATTTTTATTTATTTATTTTATTTTAATTCCATTTATATCCCGCCCTTCTCCGAAGACTCAGGGCGGCTTACAAGCTTAGCAGTAGCCTTCATTCTATGTATATGCCTGCTTATTAGGGCTTTCACAACACACCCCAAGCGGCATTATTACAAAGTCAGCTTAATTGCCCCCAACCATCTGGGTCCTCATTTTACCTACCTCGGAAGGATGGAAGGCTGAGTCAACCTTGAGCCTGGTGGGACTCGAACCTGCACTAATTGCAGGCAGCTGGTGTTACTTAAGGAGGCATTAGCCCACTGCTCCACCAAGGCTCTTATCCGGTTTCATTGACTATACAGGTAGTCCTGAACTTACCACCGTAGTCCTTCAGTTAACAACTGTAGCAGGAAAGGTCATAAAATGGGGCAAAACTCGCTTAGCAACTACATCTTGCTTAGCAATGGAAATTTGAGCTCAATTGTGGTCATAAGTCTGTTGCAGTACTTGGAAGAAAAGATTTCTTCCTTCCAGCAAATATGCTAGCCTAAAACCTTTGGCTACATCTAGTTATTTTTCTGGGGTTTTATATAGACTAGTTTAGAGGCCAACCTAGCAACTTGAACTTTGCTGAATTTGTATCTGGCTAATGTTTTGCATAGATTAAAAAAAAACGAAACAATAGTACGACAAATGTTGTTACCATATTCCATGGTTTAAGCCTTTTGATCTCCCGAATTCTCCAATCAGAATTGCAATTTGGGGATTGTGGAATTTGAAGCTTAAGGCATGGGGAGAAATTCATAGAAAGATTTTGCATAATTACATGACTCTAAAATGTAAGGCTAGATTTTCATCCTTTCTCTTGGCATTGTTTATTTTACATGAGATTTACTTCCAATATGTGTCTCTAATAGTGCACTTACCCTCTGCTTTTCAAGGAGAATATCAAGAAGATTATCTGTATACTCCTCCAGGTGAGACTAGAGTCTTTCTCTAAATGTCTGCTTCATAACTTGTGTCAATGCTGCAAACATTGACATGTTTTTGCACTGACAATATAAGAGACAGCCAGTTATTTTAATTGCTTCATTTGGGAGGGAGGAATCACCAGGAAGTTGTGATAAGATTGCAAAAACCCACGTACAGAATGGGAAGTGAAACCTCATATGTAAAACTAATTGGATAATGTGATTTATGATGGGTAGATAAGGGCGGGGATTGTGTGTGTGTTATGATGGGTTGGGGTGGGAGGAGATTTCAGATTCTGGCATCCCTCCATGAGTGCCGATGTTTCATTTCATTACTAAGACTTTTTAGATAAATAATATGCCTGCAATTTGTTTGATTTGTCTCATTCGTGGGAACCTTGATAACTTGATTGTTTTTGTTAGTAAATAATTATACCCATAATTTCATATTTCTCCCTGCTTTCCAGACCCAGAGTGCGAAGCAACCACAGTATTTAATGCAACTGAATCTACTGCAAATTTGGTAAGCACATTAAGAACATTGAAATTAGCATGTTCAGAACCTGTTAGAGTCTCAAAGAAGATATGAAAGCAATTTCCAACCTTGGCACTGTCATCTAATACCTGTTGTGATAGTAGTCCTTGAATTGTGCAAATTTCTACCAATCTGCCCAAACTAATGAAAATGGTGCTTGCTCAGGTGATGGGTGTGCAAAACAGTTGTCATCTTTCCAACTTAGCGGTGGCTCAGTAGCTAATGTTGGCAAGGGTCTAGGACAAACTGCTGGCCTGCAGGCCGGTTGCATCATACGGATGCCACGCCCACCCCAGGTCCGGCAATGCAAAAAAAGTCGTGACACGTCATGTGACGTGGCAAGTTTGATACCCATGGTCTAGGACAGCTCAGCATGATCGGCTTACTGTGGCCAGCTCATCACCACCAAATCACCTCTGCCAACTCACCATTGCCAAGTTGTCAGGCAAGCTGGCTGTACCAAATTGTCCCATTCTGTGTTGGAAGGCATCTTGGTCAAGGAATCAAATTATGTTGGCCACACAAACCGTAAACAAGCCTGTTTTCTCACTGCCTGTTCTAAAGATAACAAAATGGTGTCCTTAGCTACCATTCCAGTAAGCAGAACCTGGTTTGTTGGGGGGTTTTATTCTTGGCCTCACTTTTGGGTCCGGCTTATGGAGCAGATGATAAATTTGATTTTAACATTTTACAAAACGGGAGAGCCTGTGTGTTTATTGGATTTGTTAGCAATGGTAAGATCTTAATCATACAGCTTAAAACACTAATCTGTTTCTTAGCCAGATGGTTTTTATGTGTAATTATGAAGTGGAAATTTGTTACCTCCTGTATTAAAGAATGTTATATCATCTGCAACAAAAAGTGTTAAACAGTGTAAGAGTGCTGGAAAGAAACACTAGATCTTATAGGGAAAAAAAGTGCCTATTGGATAAAACAGATTCACTTAATGACTGCTACCATCGCTTAGTGACTACCACGAAAAAGGTAATAAAATTAGCACGTCACATGTTGACCCTCTTAATGACAGCAAAGTCTTGCAACTCTAATTCCGGGCTCAAATACTTTCATAAGTTGAGGACTACCTATATAATAGCTGTTTTCTTGATCTGCTGGCTAATTTACTGTCTGAGGGTGTAGGGCACACTTTTCTGAATGTTTCTCTGTTTATAAGCGAGATGTCCAGTTGTGGCCAGTGAACTTGCCAGCAAAGCAATCTGATGCATCTTGTTCTTCCTCCTTGCACGTGGCTTCCAAAGCTAGCTCACATGATAAATGTACCTAGTTTAGCACAAAAAGATAGCCGTTGGGTTGTGATGGAGATGGAATGCTTCTCCATAGTTCAAAGATATAACTAAAGGAGAATATTTGTAGCTCAGGGTTGGAATGAAGCGGTAGGCGTGAGCCTAAATGGATTCCAGAAAATGGTAGAGGACAGGAAGGTCTGGAGGAATGTTGGCCATAGGGTCGCGATGGGTCGGACACAACAACAACAACAGGATTGGAATGAAGGGATCCTCGGTGCTCTTTGAGCTTGGTTGTTTTCTTGGAGATGTTTCATGGCCCAGCTAGGTAACATCATCAGTGCTAGCACTGAAGATGTTATCAAGTTTGGGTAATGAAATGGATGCCACATAGTTCAAAGAACCTCACAGGGACTGCCTACTGAGGCACTTTCTGCCTACTGAGGTACTTTCAAGATTTTATTGACCTACTACCTTCTAAATACGCATGCTCTCTGGAAATCATAGGCCTTGAAGTCCAGAACATTTGAACGACACCAGTTTGAGCAAAGCAGGGTTAGAGAAACCATGGTTTGGAAGTAGCTGAAGATCGGGACGTAAATCCTTGTCTTGAGGTGGATTTGGATAATGGAATTTGACAGAAAACAAAATTCAGAGTTTGGCACAGGACGTCTAAATTCACAGACCTGGCCACTTTCATCTCTCTGAACACCCTTTTAATAGCTCCTGTTTTTCATTAGCCCAAGTGACCCTTTCATAACATAGCACAAGGTTGATTCTCATTTCTCTCGCTCTTTCTTTTTTAAATGAATGGTGTAGTCTCTGCAGGATGCAGGAACAAATTGTGTCTCTTCTCAGGAAGCAGCCATCTCCTTCAGTTACTCTCAGAAGGTAAATTTTTCTGAGGACATAACTTGGTGTCAAGAACAGTTTCGCTGTGCTGAAGATCCTAAAAGTGTTCATAAAACATACACTTTAACTTTTGATGAAAGAAATGAAACATTTAGCTAACTAAATGGAAATTCACTGTTGAATTTCTCCCAAAAGTTTTCTTCCAAGACTCCAGTGCATTGTTTCTCAGCCTCAACATCTTTAAGATATGTGGATCGTATTATATAAAATATATTTGAGCAGTAAGGATGATTATGGGCCAGGAGGCTGAAATACATGAGGAACAATTGGCGGAATGGAGTATGTCTAGTCTAGTGAAGAGAAGAATTAGGGGAGACGTGATAGACATGTTCCAATATTTGAGGGGCTCCTACAAAGACGAGGGGGTCAACCCATTTTCCAACGCACCAAAAGGCAAGACAAGAAGCAATAAATGGAAACTAATCAAGGAGAGAAGCAATTTAGAACTAAAAAAATTACATCAGTGAGAACAATCAACCAGTGGAATGGGTTTTCTCCAGAAGATGTGAATGCTCCAACACTGGAGGTTTTCAAGAAGTGACTGGACAGCCACTTGTCTGGAATGGTCCAGAGTGTCCTGCTTGAGCAAGGGGCTGGACTAGAAGACCTCCAAGATCCCTTCCAACTCTGTTATTCTGTTACAATTCCCAGAACTTGCTAGCAGGGAAATTCTGCATCATAAAGTTGCTGAAGTTGAGAAACACCGCTTCAGTGTTTAATGCGATTGTAGGAGAAAGTTATTACCTTCAAGGGGATTAATCACGGTAATTTTTTTGATCATAGGATTTACGGTAGTTACTTTCTCTGCCATATCCTTCAAAGACCAAATGTCACGTATGTCTCTTCCTCCCCAGCCCTAGCCTGCCAACCCAGCTGTTTCAAACCTGTGTCATTTTATACAACCACGGTGACTTCTTAAAGGCCAGAGTGGTTGGAGGAAAAATTAGGAAAATTGCTAATGTTTTGTATCACATTTCATTGCAAACGGTGCTTTTTTTTTTTTACAACAGACATCTGTGTAATTCGCCTCAGAAAATTCATATTCCATCAGGCTGATAAACTTTAGGATGTTTTAAAATAAAAGTCACTTGGCCCATATGGCATTCAGATAAGAGCTTTAGAAGTGAATTTTTGCCTGTTAATTATTGATTCGTTTATTATAAGAATTGCTTTTTTATTAATTTTATACACAGCTTATTTCACTCACCAGGTGTGCTGGTAATGCTAAACTAAAGTTTATCGTTGCACCCAAATGCTTAAATTGAAATCTATTAACTGCATCAGAAGATACTCCATATGCAAAATCGTTTGGTCCCGGGATGCCTTGTGTTTTGTGTTTGAATTTCACCATTTGGCAAAAAGATGCTCCTCTTTCATAGGTCATGGTAAATTCTGCCATTATATCCAGTGCTTCCTGTGTGAATACAGCTCCGGCCGCCATTTTCTCCTCCAGCTGCAGTGCTTCAACTCAAGTCACTATCACTGCGTCGCCCCCCCAGAATGCTGTGCCACCGATCTTAGTAACCCCTTCTGTGGGAAGGCCAGGTAGAGTATTTATTTCATTTCAAGAATTTCTGGAGAACACCTTGAGTTTGTGGTTCCTGGCCACCAGGTGGCTTTTGAATCAGAATAGTTGTTTAGCCCTCAGATGGCATAGAAGTAAGTTCCCTTGGTCCTCTGGAGGAGTCAAATGTATTTCAGCAGTAAGGTCACAGGGAAGAAGAACAATATATGGAACAGCTTGTGGGTGCTCCGTCACTGGAGGTTTTCAAGAGAAGATGGACAACCCTTTGTCAAGGATGGTATAAGATCTCCTGCCCTTCAGCAGTGGGTTGGGTGAGAAGACCTCAAAGGTCCCTTGCAACCCTATGATTCTAAGTCAAATCCTTCAGAATGGAGGCCTTTTAAGGAGCTGGCTGTACTGTGTTTTTTCCTCTAGGCATGCAAAACTTTGAGTTCATTCCATATTTTAGAAGATACTTGGCAGAGACAGGGAAATCAGATCTGTTTAAGTTCTTAATTTGACTTGGATTGTTGATCCAGATTAAACTCATTTTGGGAACACTGAGAGGGATTAGATTTTTTCCCAATGGATTCATTGCATAAAGGTTAAGGCCTGTTTTATGGATCCCACTGCTTTCAGAATTAATTTAACATTTCTCTCCCCGCTTTTTGAATAGTTGTGTCAGTGTATCAGTCACCTCCCCTTCCTCCTGTGAGTGATGTGGGGGAAAATGGCAGTGTTACACCCCCTTATTCTTGTGATCCAAGTGGAAATGACCTGCCTAGAGGTAAGATATCATTTTCTCTGATGCGTGGGAGTAATTTTAGCTGCATAAAATGAATCGGTTCTAGAGATGCGTATGGAATTACATTTTATTTTATGCATTAACTAGTTCAGACTATCCAGATTAAAGGACAACATGGGACTTCATTATCTGGCAGGTTTTGAATGCCGGAAAACTCTGAGTTATTTTGGCTTGGAGAAATGCTTCAAAATATTTTTAAAGGCATAGTTTTGTAAGAGTGCGCATTTAAGATACATAGCCATATTAAATGTGCTTTTGCTTCACTGCTTTGACAAGGGAAACATAATCATGGATGTGTCCAAGTGTTTGGAATACAAATCTAATCAAATCAACTGGTTGTGTCCCTCTCTAAGCCTGGCGTTGGTACTCTCTGAATTTCCCTGGTGTACGAAACTGTACATCAGACACATTACAGGAGGAATGGATTAGGAAAAACAAACAAAACATTGAGGCTGCTCTGCAAACAAAACTAGAGTTTTAGTAGGAACTCCATGATTTTAGAGTTGTCATCCAGTTGAAGTGTGGAAATAGTGAGGTACAGGGAGTCCTCGGGTTATGACCATTTGTCCAGCGACTTGAAAGTTAATGTAGCGCTGAATTACTGATATTTATGACCGGTCATCAGAGTTTGGGCCGTTGCAGCATTCCCCACAGTCAACACGCTTGGGATTTCTGACGTTCCCTGAGAGCATCCCAGGAGCAAAGTCAAGGGGAAGCCCAGAGTTTGCAATCACAAAAGAGGTCCTCGCTTGACAATCCATGCACTCCTTGCTTAAAAAGAGCCTGTTCAGATAATAAGGGCCTGCCTCAGCTATCTCCTTGGGAAAGCACGACTCTTGAAACCAGCGTCGTTTCCAAAGGATCTTTGACTGACAGAAAGGGATTGCGGAGAGGTCAGGCAGAATCTGAAGTTTCTGGCCCAAAATTAATTTTAAGTTAATTTCCCGTTGTCCAACAACACCTCATTGGCCCGGTCCATCTGGAGCCAATCAACAGGTGTGAAGTTGTTGTGAGAACTTGAGTGGAAAAGTTGATAAGATGTTTGTCAAACTTCCGATGTGTGGGCTTTTCAAGTGACTCTGAGGCATTGTTTACCTTAAAAGTCCTTTATTCAGCCTAATACACCAGCAAATGCTTGCTCGAAGGAAGCTGGAATCTGAAATCTCCACCCCTCGCACAATATATTAAAACAGAATTCTCCACCTTTCTAATTTTGTCATTAATCATATTCTCCAATTAATTTAAAGAATCAGTTTTTCTTCCATTAGAAAACCCGCCAAGGTCTTGTCTTCTTTAGGTTCAGATGGTCTTGAAGGCACAGTCCTCCTCTTCCCCACTCCCAACCTTAAACTCAATCTCTTAAAGCAATACACAAGTCTAACATATGAAATGGCTACTTCTTCATCTCAACATTTGAGGTTAGCAGCGTTGACATTGTTCTCTGGTGCCGTGATCTTGGTAAGAGGCAGGAGTTAGCCATAAAGGAGTCAAACCAGATGGCCTTGAGTCAAACCACCCCCCCTCCCCAATTCCCATGCAGAAACATCAGAGTGAAAGCAGAAACAATACAAAAACATCTTCGGTCCCCATGCAGCGCTTCCCCCTTCCCCCTCAGAATGGCAGCATCCGGGAAGGGAGCTGACGATGTCTCTTAGCGATGGCAGTTGTGATCCCAGTTGCTGAGGGCTGCCTGCAGAGAGTGGGTCAGGAATTGGCTGTAATCAAAATAAGTTGGAAGTCGGATACAGGACTATCTGCTTGCCTCAATTCTTTATTTGCAAAGAGAATGTACGTTGTGTGTTGGGTTAGATTTTTAAAAGGATATCACAGTACCGACCACGCTTTGTCGATGTTAATAAGTATGATTTGCAAACAAGAATGTATGTTGTGTGTTGTGTTAATTTTTTTTAAAGAAAGGGTATGGCACTGACCATGCTCTGAAGTGTTTGACCACCTGCTGCCGGCGTCGACTCCCCTCCGCCCTGTGCGTTCCCACAGAGAGGGCCTCCTCAGGGTGCCTCCAGTCAGAGAATGTCGGCTGGTGGCCCCCAGGGGGAGGGCCTTCTCTGTGGGCGCTCCGGCTTTGTGGAATCAGCTGCCGGTTGAGCTCCGGACGGCACCGGATCTCCGCTCCTTCCGGCGCGGGTTAAAGACCCATTTATTTGAACAAGCCGGCCTGGCCTGGTGGGGAGTTACTTAGGGTTTTAATATTTATATACATTATCTATTGTTTTTACTGTGGGCAATAATGTAATTCTTTTTTAACTTTTGTAGTTTTGTAGTTTTATGATATGCCCTGTTCACCGCCCTGAGTCCTTCGGGAGAAGGGCGGTATAAAAATTTAATAAAACCTAAACCTAAACCTAATAAGTATAACATTAGTTAGATTTTTACATCCAAAACTGAATATCACCTTAATAAGCATCTGGGATTTATATCAGTGTATTTATTGTACCTGAAAGGTTTCTGTCTTCAGCTGGACACTTAACGCTGAGGTTTCCACTAGATTGTTCCTTAGTGTTGCTTGTGCGTGTTGCGAAAGGAGCAGCGACTACGCAAAAGCCAAATAGGCGACAACAGCTTAAAAAGGAAAATGGGCTGTTCAGTTTCTTAACTTTCCTCTCATTGGACCTCTGCTAATTTGCAGTGTTACATAAACATTTAGGACAGGCAGTGCTAACATTCAATAGTTTACAAGCAAAGTACGCAAAAGAAAAGGTGAAATAGATTGCAGAAGGATGACTCAGTAATAATTGTATTTTTCCCATGCTGTGATCTGTCCTAACTGTTGGCGTATAATCACTTCCCCCCCCCCCTCTTTCCTCTATTTTAAATTTTGCATTTCGCTTTGAATCTCATCGCAAAATAGTGTGGCCCTGTGAGAAGCCGAGCTGGGAAATTTAGCTGTCAATTGCATTTGCTTTTCCAGGTGTTACGAACATTTCCTTTTTTTTTGTTTTTATTCCTTGAAAGTCTACATGTTGCAGTTTTTGGTTGATCTGATGTCGTGGGTACCTCTCGTGGGTACAAGTAGTCCTTGACTTAGAACCATTTGTTTAGCAACCGTTCAAAATTACAACAACACTTATGACAGCACTTAACAGCCATTGCAGCATCCCCCATGGTTGCATGATCAAATTTTGGTTGCTTGGCAACTGGCGTGTATTGACGACAGTTGCAGCATCTTGGGATCATGAGATCCCCATTTGCAACTTTCCCAGCCAACCTCTGACCAGCAAAGTCAGTGGGAGAAGTTAGACTCACTTAATGGCCGCAGGATTCAGTTAACAACTGATGCACTTAACAATCGTGGCAAAATTGGGCGTGACTTAACAGCTACCTTGCTTATCAGCAGAGACCCAATTGTGGTCGTTAAGTTGAGGACCACCTGCATATGAGCTGAACTACATCTACCCTTTTGCTGAAGAGGGAAGCTGGATTCACTTAACAACTGCAGTGATTCACTTAACAACCATGGGAAAAACAGTTGTCAAATCGGTCACATCTCCCTTAACAGCTGCCTGGCTTAGCAAGGGTAATGTTGATCCCAATTGTCATAAGCCGAGGACTACCTGAACTTGCCGGTACAGCTACGGTGCTTTCTCCCAGGGCAGAATTAATCAAACTAATGGATTTTTCTAAAATTGTCTTTTCCTAACCATAGTTGTTTGGTAAATTAATATTTAAATGCTAACTATGTAGGAGAAAAATATCTGAAAGTCCTTTGATACGGATTGGTGGGTAAACATGAGAAAAATGTAAAATTCATACCTTTTTATAAGGATCTGTATGAAATGCAGTGACCAAGTTTTTTCCCCCTCTTTGTTTTAGATCCAAAGGTTTTGCAGTATTATTTTAATTTGGGCTTGCAGGTAGGTGCCCAATAAAAGTCTAGTGGTACAACCACCTTTTGTGAGATTGGGGTGTCAAGTCTTTGGTAGACGCCGATGTTTTTCAGAATTTTCTGAAGTCGGATGGGGAATCCTTTGCTTGACGTCTACACAAAACCCGGAACTTTTCTTAAAATATTGTAAATATATTGCTTTTATCCATGCTGACTTCCTAAGCTGCTGTTCTCTAGCTAGGTAAATATTTGTTGGTGCTGGGATGCAGATTGTAAGAAAAGCAGCCTTGATGGGTATGACAAGAGTTATATTACTTCCTCAGAGCATACCCACTTTCTCTTTTTTGTTAATGTTTACACAAATACATTCCCATTCTTCTCCTGCATTATTTGTCCCTCGCATAAAGCACAGAAAAATAACTTCTGCGCCTTTGTTGTTGTTTTAATCATTTAGTCATATCCAACACTTGGCGACTTGCTCTCCATGCTACCCTGTCAAGAACAGCTTCTTTTCAATTGTTGGATGTTCATCTTTGTATCAGATTTGTAATAGCACTTCAGTAGCACTTAGACTTATATACCGCTTCACAGTGCTTTCCAGCCCCCTCTAAGTGGTTTACAGAGTCAGCCTGTTGCCCCCAGCAATTTGGGTCCTCATTTTACCAACCTCGGAAGGATGGAAGGCTGAATCAACCTTGAGCCGTTCGGGATCAAACTCGTGGCAATGAGCAGAGTTAGCCTGCAATACTGCATTCTGACCACCGGGCCACCACAGTGGTTATTAAAAGTAATAGATTGTTTCTAAACAGCAAATAGCTCCATTGCTGGAATTCCTGCAACCTGACCTCTCCCATCTCAATAAATCTTGTTGAAAGAGAATTCTGTGAAAATTCAGTTTGGAAAGAATTAGGTTTTAGGCAGCCACTAAACAGCTTGACCACACTTTAGAACGACACATTCCTGTTAATGGTCTTGCTGATTAAGGATGAAGCTGTGTTTTGCCCTTGATCCAAAACAGTTGATCTACTTCAGGGCATTTCTGAAGTAGATCTAAATGGGCAGATTTCAACAGCTACTTTTGTCAGTCTGGGCAAATCACCTATTTAATCAGGTATTTAAAACTTGATTTTTCTCGCCTTGAATTGTGCTAGTATTACCACCAGACCTGCTGGAACCCCGTGATGTACGTACAGCAACCATCATCTCCACCACCTCAAGTGGAAACCTACCAGACCTATTCAGAGCAAGTCTCTGTGGTTGACTCATCAGCACCTCTGCCTTACAATGACGTTGGGAGGAACGATCTGCGCCAGATGCCTACAGACTCCTCGTCAACTGGTTGGTCTCTTGTGTAGTGGTCGCTCCAGAAGGTTGATCTGAGTGTCACCGAGCTCAATTTGACGTGGCAGATTCAATATTTTCCAAATGATTTCTGAGCTTTTTTTTAACAGAGTTTAGATCCAGGTAGTCCTCACAACCTTTCGTTCAGCAACTGTTCAACGTTACAACAGCACTGTAAAAAGTGACCTATGCCTGGTCCTCACACTTACAGCCATTCAGGCATCCCCACGGTCACATAATCAAAATTTGGGCACTTGGCACCATCCTGGTGTCATGTAAAACACCCGTCTGAAACTTGCCCGGCCAGCTTCCAACAAACAAAGTCAATGGAGGAAGCTGCATTCGCTTAATGACCATGTGTTTTGCTTAACAATTTGCAGGGGTTTGCTTAACAACCGTGGCAAAAAAATAGGTCAGAAAATTGGGTACAACTCATTTAACTGCCTTGCTTAGCAATGGAAATTCTCGTCCCGATTGTGAGGGGAGTAACGGTACATTCATAGCTTCAGCCCTGCAATTCAGCCAGACTGATGAGGCTAAGACTTGATTATTCATTTGTGAACCTGATTACCTGCCTGATTTTTTTTAATCTCCTCCTTTGTGGCATAATTCAGTAATTTCTTTAATGATAAAGTAAGCATTTTGTTACACTTTAGACCATTTTGCTAATGTGATGCTAATGAAAAGAGCAGAGGCACCATTAACTCTTCCCACTGTTTACCAGTGCAGTGAGACTCAGGTGAACAAGATCAGAACAAAAGGATTTTGTAGACCTAACATAACCTTTGGGATAGTTTTGACAAGGTAAAGCTAAAAGAGTCCCTGCGGATTTTACTCTGCTAGTTGTTGCTGACCATCTTCCTTTCAAGGCCATTGAGTCAGTGGTGTCCAAGGACATTTCTGTGGTCAGCTGGCCAGCACGACGTCAGGGAGTACTGTTACTTTCCCACCGAAGTGGTACCTATTGGTCTACTCGCATTTGCATGCTTTCGAGCTGCTCGGTTGGCAGGAGCTGGGGGAGGAGGATGGGAACTCACCCCTGTTGCAGGACACTTGGGTCTCACACCTGGGCGGCCAGCTTTTCAACCAACAAGCCCAGCAACTTCACCAATCAGCCCCCACACCTCCCTGAAGAGTTTAAAGCAGGCGTCTCCAAACTTGGCAACTTGAAGACTCGTGGACTTCAACTCCCAGAATGCCTCAGCCAGCCTGGGAGTTGAAGTCCACGAGTCTTCAAGTTGCCAAGTTTGGAGACCCCTGCTTTAAAGGGAGAAAGATATTTAGTTCAAGTCCTGATGAGTTGTTATTAGGACAGAGCCATGCAACAAGATGGAAGTTGTTTGCTGTTTTCTTTTTTTCCTGCGTCGTCGTCTCGTCGTGAGATCCATCTAAGTATAAGTAGTCCTCAATTTACAACCAGTCCTTTGGTGACTATTCAAAGTTACAGCAGCACGGCCATTTTTCACACAACTGTTGCAGCATCTCCAGGGTCAGGTGATAAAAACTGGGATGCTTGGCAACTGGTTCATATTTACGACAGGGTTGCGTGATTCCCCTCTTCTGAAAAGCAGAGTCGGTGAAGAAGTTACTTAACAGCTGTGGCAAGAAAGGCCATAAAATGGGGCAAGGCTCACTTAACAACTGTCTCCTTTAGCAACAGACATTTGGGGCCCAATTGTTGTCGTAAGTTGAGGATCAACCCATTTATTATCACAGCCAAAGGCCACACATAAATCAAACGTCCAATTAAAAGAAAACTAAAGAGAATCATCAGAAGAGGACATGGCAATGCATCACGACCAATGATGCAATCCGTGGGCAAGCAAGGTCTGCCTAGTTTTACAGACAGTATGTCAAAACCAGGCTAGCTTCCGAAAAAAACAAGTTGAAGATTCCCAGTGCTTCTACATATAGTTTTTCACAGTGCTTTTTTTGTAAAAGAAAAAGGTGCCGGAACTCACACATGTCATACAACCCTACAAGGTTCCATCCAAAAAAGGTTCCGGAACTCCGTTCTGAGCGTTCTATGAGGAAAAAAAAAGCCCTGGTTTTTGAACATCCGTCAGAGTCAGCCCAGCGCTAGCTGCTCTAGGCTAGGGAAAGACGTAAAGCTCCTCGGTTATCCTGATCTTTGGATTATAGATTCGTTCAGTAATCCAATTATAAGTCTGCCACTTTCCAATTTTAATAATGCTGCTTTCCAGACTTTGCGGTAATATACTAACATATTTTCTCCCTGAGGAGCAAGGAGGGGGAAAAAAAAAGACGGCTGTGGTGAAAAATAGCATTTTTCTTTTTGATAAGAAAAATGAACCGTTTCCTTTCCTCCCAGGAGATATTCCTTGGAGCTGCTCTGAGGTCTTATTTTGTTTTCGTTTTTTTTAAAGAAAACCTCAGGGAAAACAATTCTGCGGCAGAGAGCACATGACACCATGGGAAGCGTCGTCCTCCTTTTTAACGCGCATTCGGTTCATATCAAATACCGCTGGAACATAGATGGGTTCCGTCGCTGGCCTCGCTGAATTGCGTACTTCCTTTGCAATTACGGTGTGGCAGTAATGGAATTTCATGCTTTCAACATGAGTAACCGTGGCAGCAATAATTTGCCTTCTGTTTCTGTTATGGATGGCCCCACGCAATGTCTGCTGTGGAAGCGATGCGGATTTTGTGTAGTCGAAGTTGGCAGTCATGCAAATTGCAGTACGCACATCTGATCCGCAATTGAGCCTAAATTTCCATTGCTGAGCAAGATTTTTTTAATTTGGCCCCATTTTACAACCTTGCCTGCCACAGTTGTTAAGTGAATCACTGCAGTTAAGTAACTAACATGGTTGTTAAGTAAACCTGGCTTCCCCCTTGACTTTGCTTGTCAGAAGTTCGCAAAAGAGGATCACACTACCTTGGGACACTGCAATGGTCATAAATACATGCCAGTTGCCAAGCATCGGAATTTTGATCATGTGACTTTGGGGATGTCGCAGTGGTCGTAAGTGTGAAAAACAGTCGTCAATCACTTTTTCCAGTGCCGTTGTAACTTTGAGCAGTCACTAAATGAATGGTTCTAAGTCAAGGTATTACCTGTAGTACAACTTTTACCCAGTTTGATATTGTCTGGACTCTTGCATTATTGTACCCAGTCTTCATTATTTTTGCAAATAACTCGAGGCAGCGAACACACAAAAACGTATCTTCCTCCTCCTGTTTTCTTCACAACAATCCTGCAAGGTGGGTTGAGAGAGAGAGTAACTAGCCCAAAGTCATCCAGCCAGCTTTCCTGGCTAAGGCAGGATTTGAACTCGTAGTCTCTCACTTTCTAGCTTGGTGCCTTAACCACTGGACCATACTGGCTCTCACCTACCCAGCATGGCTGTTGCATCAGCAGGAGGAGGAGGATGGAATTTGTTGTCCAAACTACAGTGACCGTTGATAAATTGGGAGAGGCTGCTGGGTTTATTAGTTGATAGGTAAATCCACCTTATGTAGTTAATTGACTAAGGCGATATATAAATCAATTCACTGTCGCAAGGTCTGACAAAAACAAGCTGGGGACAGATTCTGGAAAAGGGTTCCATGATTTAGAAGACTTGGTGGGATAACAAGCAATGAAAAAGAATGAAGTAATCATTGGGTATAGTGACAATGGAAGATCTCGGCACATCTGCACATGCAATTTAATTCAGTGGTTCTCAACCTGTGGTCTGGGGATCCCTGAGCATCCAGGAAGGCTGGAAAAAAATGCCATGATTTAAACCTTGACTTAAGTCTTGGGGAGGTCTGTGGCCATGGTCCGTGGCCACAAAAGGTATTTAAAGGAGGTCCGTGGTGAAGAAAAGGTTGAGAACCACTGATCTAATTGATTCCGTTCTGTAAGAAAGCAATGCAAACCATGCTTTAGTTCAGTGGCCTAAGATGTAGTCCTTTAAAAACGATACCTTTATTGAGGTCAATAAAGGATATATTCAATTGGGTTCAAAAAGGTCAGTTAAGCAACTCCAAATATTCCTTTACAACCAGTTACCGGTCTGATAATTAGAGCACTGTCCAGGCCCTTAACCGCTTAATTTTTTTCAAGGTCCAAGAAATGCACCCTCTGCTGATCTTTTATATGCAATATTTTCCCCTTTTTCAGGTGCCTTAGCCATCCCAGAATCCTCTCCACCACCTTCTGGAACCGTCTATTACCCTGTGGTAACAGACACGTACACCCCGTCTCCTCTGCCAGGATACGAATCTTGTGTCTCATTTGTGCCTGCATATCACTGCGTCGGTTCATGGTATCCGGTCAACACATCCTATGGGCACTCTGCCCGAATCCATAACACGGTTAACCCCAGCCATTTCCAGCAAGTTAGCTACGTCACCTCATCCAATCCACAACCGCATTTTGTAGCTCAAAGCATGTAGATTCAGAAGGATCAAGTCTGGGAACCTTCCCCCACTTGGAACTATAATTCCCAGAATGCCGTGGCGCACACAACTGCCTAGGAAGACCACCAGGTGATCTAAACCTGTGGTCTCCAACTTGAGCAACTTTTTAAGATGTGTGGACTTCAACTCCCAGAATTTCCCAGCCAGCATGAATTCTGGGAGTTGAAGTCCACAAGTCTTAAAGTGAGTTGGAGACCCCTGATCTAAAAGTTTCCCACAACTGTTCCTGCTTTTTATGTTGGCCGGTTCCCATTTCTGTATCCTCCTACTATAATTGTTCCATTTGCTCACCATGTTTTGGTTGACAAGGAGATTTTGTTTTTATTTTGTTCACGTTTCGTTTCAATCTTGATTTGTATCGGTGGTGCAGCCTTTACCACTTTAGTACCTTAGACGACGCTGTAACGTTAAATTTCCACTGGATATGGCTGCATCAAGAGAGCACGTAATGTGTGCAGAGGATTTTTGGTTAAACTGTTGACATTTTCTGCCTCAAAATAACAATGTTTATTAAGTCATTAGCCAAATGGCTTAACTCTGTAATGCTATTCTTTGTCGGATTTCATGGATATTGAAATCTGGGCATCATTTCCCCTTTAATACAAAGGCAACAACAGTGGAAAATAAAGCTTGCTGTTAGAAATTCAGGACCATTTAGCGTTGCTGATGCAACTCTTCCTTGATTGTAACCCCTTTCCACGGTATATTTGGTTTAAAAGACAAAGCCGTATTGACTGTTTTCTCTCTTTTTTTTCTCGGCTTCTGAAAGTGAAGACTTGGGCCTACTAAGGCCTACTATTGTTGTAGTCTGAATTCTGTCGATGAAAACAATTCGCACAAATGGTGGTAAAATTGTGGGGGTGGGTTAGAAATTTGGCACCAGGAGCACTAAATAAATTTGAAAAGCACAAAAAAAAACTTGTCTAGTCTTTGTTTGACTGAATGAAACGGGATCAAGTATACTAAAACCACCAGGCTGGGTGTCGGCCCTACAGGTTACACCAGATCAGGATAGAGACATCACCAGAAATAATGGAACCATTTCACACTGCTTCTGTAAGACCACACTTGGAACACTCTGTTCAGTTTTGGTCCCGAAAAAAAGATGTGGAGACTTTAGAAAGTGCAGAGAAGAGCAACAAAGATGACTAGAGGACTGGAGGCTAAAACAGAAGGGATAGTTGCAGGAACTGGTATGTCTGGTTTAATGAAAAGAAGGACTAGGGCAGGAGCCTTCAAACTTTTATGACTTTGGACTTCAATTGGCTGAGGAATTCTGGGAGTTGAAGTCCACAAGTCATAAAAGGGCTACATTTGAAGACCCTTGACTAGGGTGACATGATAGCAGCAGTCTCCTATCCTTTGAGGGGCTGTCACAAGGGGGTCAACCTATTCTCCAAAACAACTGAGGACAGGACAAGTAACGGGTGGAAGATCATTAAAGAGAAATCAAACCTAGAACTAAGGAGAAAGTTCCTGACAGTGACAACCATTAGTGGAAGGGCTTGCCTTCAGAAGTTGTAGGTGCTCCATCACTGGAGGTTTTTAAGAAGAGATTGGACAACCATTTATCCAGAATGGTGTAAGGTCTCCTGCTTGAGCAGGGGATTGAACTAGAAGACCTCCAAGGTCCCTTCCAACTGTTACTCTGCTAAATAGGTTTGGGTAACACAATCTGGAAAGTCTGGTAGTGTTTCCTTCTTTTCTCCCTCTCTCACCAAGATTGTCCAAGTAGAGACACTAAATTTCTATCGCCTTCTTCCCTTCCTGGCCTTAGCTCGTATTTTGCTAACAGTCTCTGCTGTCTTTCCCACCTCTGTGGTTGTCTACATCAGGGGGGAAAAAGACAAAAGGCAGGTTGGAGAATCTGAATTTGGTTTTTGGAAAATGTAAAATACTTCATCAAAAGACTCCCTTGGCATTGGGAGTTGCTTCAAGGTGCTTTGCTTCAAGGAGTTGCTTCAAGGTGCTCTGGTTGCTTTGCAGCATTTAATCTTTTTAGCTTTGTGTCCTCTTTCTGTGTGTGTGTGTGTGTGTGTGTGTGTGTGTGTGTGTGTGTGTAATGGGATCCCTTTTTGCGACCTTCTGACAAGCAAAGTCAATGGGGAAGCCAGATTTCTTAACAACATGGGAGTGCGGAAAACGGTTATAAGTCACTTGTTAAAGTGCCACTGTAACTTCGAACAGTCATTAAACAAATGGTTATAAGTCGAGGATTTCCTGTATTGAGAATAAAAAGCTACGTTCTCAAAAGGCAGGTGTTTCAAGCTCTAACAGAGTTGTACATCCAGCCAGACCTACCACTATGCAGATTCCGGATCCTTCCTTTTGTGGATGATTCCTCTTCTGATGCAATGGCTCATACACCAAGAGTTAAAAGCAAAAAAGACAGGTCAGTGGAGCAAGATCTGCTACCAAGCGAGTACTTTCATAATCTGAAGGTGCCAGGAGGTGTAATTAGCAATAGGACTTAGCAGTAACACTTAGATTTACTGTATATACCGCTTCATAGTCCTTTTTTTACAGCCCTCTCTAAGTGGTTTGTAGAAGTCAGCCTGTTGCCCCCAACAATCTGGTCTCATTTTACCGACCTTGGAAGGCTGAGTCAACCTGGAGCTGGTGAGAATAGAACTGCTGGCAGTCCGCAGAATTAGCCTGCAATGCTGCATTCTAACTATTGCGCCACCAGAGCAAGGTAGATAGGTAGGTAGATAGGTAGGTAGGTAGATACATGGATGGATGGATGGATGGATGGATGGATGGATGGATGGATGGATGGATAGATAGAGCACTTAGACTTATATACTGCTTCATAGTGCTTTACACCTCTGTCTGAGTGGTTTAAGAGTCAGCCTGTTGCCCCCAACAATCTGGGTCCTCATTTTACCAACCTCAGAAGGATGGAAGGCTGAAGATCAAACTCCTGGCAGTCGGCAGAGTATGGCTGCAATACTGCATTCTAACCAGTGCACCACCACAGTTCTTTACACTTTGATCTAGCTGTATGTGCCCATCTGTGGTGTGTTTATGCCTCCTCTATTGGCAGGAGCAACGATCAAATTTCTGAACACCTCAAATTTTCATTCATTCTCCATCCCGCATAGCGAAGATGAGAATCAAATGCTAGCTAGATAAAGAAAATTTAAAATTGAATGGAAAATTCTAGCTTCAGGACAGAGCAGGTAAACCAAACCTGCGGAGGTAACCTCTTCTCATCAGACAGAGCCTCCAGCCAGGGAGATGACCTCTTATCACCCCAAATGCACATGCAGTGTAGAAGTTAATAGCCATTTTATCTAAAAGCTGGTGGCTGTTATTTGACAGCACCTGGAGCCAGTTTAAAAGGTTTCAGTGGTGAATTAAATAAAAGTGTGTTGAAGGTCCAAAGACTTAAGAGCTACTTCTTTTAAGGCTGGCTGGGCCATTCTGGGAGTTGATGTCCACACATCTTAATGGGGTCGAGATTGAGAAACACTGCTAGATTGCTTTGTCTATTAGGACTAGTTCTGTGATTTCCTGAAAGTTAGAACAATTGATGAGTGGAACGACTTACTTCCAGAAGTTGCATTTGCTCCATCATTAGAGGTTTTTAAGAAGAGATTGGACAGCCACGTGGCTGAAACAGCACAAGGAAAACCTCCAAGTTTCCTTCCAACTTTGTTATTCTCTTAGATGTTCAGCTGCAATTTAGTGCTTTATGAATTGGGTTTACAGTATTCCCGCAAATATTTAGTTTTCTGCAAAGGAGCCTTTCTGATAGGCGAGGGTGATGACTCATAAATCTGGACGAGAAATCTTGGGTTTTTGGACATACGGCACATTAGTGTATTTTGACAAGTGAATCCCTAGCTGTACCAGTTTATACAAGCTCATACTGAAATTGCACGTTGCCCAAGGTCTGCAGCTGCTGCTAAAAGATGCATTTCTCTGGATAGAGCATCTAGGAGCTGAAATTAATTACATCCGTTGTTTGCGATGATTGGATTTTCCTTTCCCAAAATCCTTGGAGAGGGGACGATCGGGATTGAAACTGAAGTGAGGCCTGGAAGCCTTCCAAATTGGGAAGATGAGAGCTTTTGCACCAGCCGTTTGCTTGGGGAAGCACCCATTTGCTTGATAGGAGCTTTTTATGTCCTGCAATTGGTAGGCAGAAGCAGCTGGATCTAAACTGGAAACGTGCTCAGAAGCACTTTTCTTGTAAGCTGGTTCTCAAACGAAGAATCTCCTCTACAAATACAGTGTGATTCTCACACACATTTTTCCGCTAAAAATAACACATCCCTGTCCTGTTATGGAGGCCAGAAAGCCTCAACTTGCAACAGTTCATTTAGTGACGGTTCAAAGTTACAACAACACGTAACGACGGCTGCAGCATCCCCAGGGCCACGCGATCACAATTCAGACGCTTGGCACCTGGCTCATATTGATGATGGTGGCTGTGTCCTGGGATCATGCGATCCCCTTTGGTGACCCCCCCCCCGACAAGCAAACTCAATGAGGAAGCCTGAGTCTCTTAACAATCGTGCGACTAATTGAACAACTGCAGTGATTCACTTAACTGTGGCAAGAAAGGTCGTAAAATAGAGCAAAACTCACTTAACAAATGTCTCGCTTAGCAACAGAAATTTTGGGCTCCCTTGATCATATATATATATGAAGCCACCAGCCTGAGGATGACGGATGAGATTTCGTCGAAACGTTGCTCTTACACCTTCAATTCTACGTGGGGAAAAACCCGAATGACCAAAGATCCACATATATATATAATATATATTAAGGCAGGTGCAAGGTAGACGAAAGATGATCTGAACGCAACATTCTAACTGCAGTAGCAACAAATGGGATCGATTTTTAAAGAAGTAGACATTTTGCTCTGTGGGGTTCTGGCTCAGCTGAGCTGTTGGCTTAAACCAGACTATTTCGTTATGCTCTGCTTTTCAGCTGCCTGTAAATAAAGTAGCCTGCAGAGTTCCTGGGTTTGATCACATTCCAAAATGAATTGATCTCCAGAAGGTCTCCCTTCTCAGAAGTTAAATACCCACCTTTGTACAGTATAAATGCTAGCCAGAGTGTGATTTAAGTAACTCTGTTAGTTTTATATAGTATAGTAGAATTGGAAGGGGCCTTTGGAGGTCTTCTAGCCCATCCCCTTGCATGAACAGGAGACCCTTATACCATCCTGGTCAAATGGCTGCCCAATCTCTTGAAAAAAAGAAAAGAAAAGAAAGAGAGAGAACAAAGAGACTTTCAAAGTTTTGGACAAGCTGCTATGACTCAAAACATAAGGCATGAGAATTTCAAGTGTGTGAATCTCTGCAAATATTCAACACCCCCCCCAAAATGTATATACTGAAAGACTGAATGCACCAGGAGTTCTCTGGGTTGGCACCATTGCTGCTGAGCATTTAATTTTCCTAAGTCCTGGAAAATACAGAGAAATACATCTCAGCAACTAGTTGCTGAGTTGCTACTTTTGCTGATGATGTTTCAAATAAAGCCAGTTAATGCTGCTGAGACAGTGGATCTTAATATTGCAATTACCAGGCTTGCCTTATAGCATCCAGGATAGTGAAATGATTACCAAAGGAATTATCCATAAGCAACACCAGAGAAAGGATAGGAATTTTCAAACTCTACGGCCAATACTCCTAGAAGGAATTTGAGCTGCAGACTCATCAATTATTTCCCATCTGGAACGCAGGTTTGTGTAAAATGCAAAGAGATAGCAATAGCACTTAGACTTGTAGACCGCTTTGTAGTGCTTTACAGACCTCTCTAAGCAGTTTACAGAGTCAGCCTATGGCCCCTAACAATCTGGGTCCTCATTTTACTGACCTCGGAAGGATGGAAGGCTGGGTCAACCTTGAGCCCTGTCAGGATTGAACTCCTGGCAATGGGATAATAGATAGATAGATAGATAGATAGATAGATAGATAGATAGATAGATAGATAGATAGATAGATAGATAGATAGATAGATAGATAGATAGATCACAATAGCAATAGCACTTAGACTTATATACCGCTTCACAGCCCTCTCTAAGTGGTTTACAGAGTCAGCATCTTGCCCCCAACAACCTGGGTCCTCGTTTTACCAACCTCAGAAGGATGGAAGGCTGGGTCAACCATGAGTCGGTTAAGATCCAACTGCTGGCGATTGGCAGAATTAGCCTGCAATGCTGCATTCTAACCACTGCGCCACCATGGCTCAAGTGGGGCGCTTATATTGCAAACTTGTTCAAGACCATTTAGTTTATAGAAAAATCCCTGGGACAGTTTTACAGGTGAATTGGAGAAGATTACTAGTACAGGTGAAAAGAGGGTGATCTGAACACAGGGGCATGTGTATGTGTGTGTGTATACACTCATATGCACCACACCTATACATAATCACATGTGAACCATGTGTGTGCATGCATGCTTTGGATACCTGAACACAGTAAATTCTAGAGCTCAACTTATAACTCATTATGGTAATCGTTTACATTAAGAAAACAATATGCAACTTTAATAAAGGACATACAGTTGAAATCATGGAAAGTTGTATTGCTTGAAAGCGAAAAGCCCGTTTATATTTGGAACAGTCCCCCTGCAAGTAGCCTTAGCTGGGCCTTGACCTCCTTCTCAATTGCTTTGCATCTGCTGGTCCTGGATAGTGGTCAATGGCCAGAAGATAAAACGTAAGATGTTGGGCAGCAGAGTCGCTAACCAAGTTGAGGGGAAGAGAGATGCTGTCTCAGGGAGACCAACGTTAAAGTAACCAAAACGCACTGATCCAAAAGTGATGGCAGGAGTAACCAAAACCACCTGGAGGACATCCTGAAGCCCATTTGAGGGAGTAGGTGTTCTGTAGGTTCTGACATTCTTCAAAGGAGTGAACCTTTCAAGTGAAACATTTGGCATCGGTAAGTCTAAGAAAGCAAATTAAAGAAACAGTGGTGTGCTGTGGCTATCAATTAAACTGAAAGAACCTGGGGTCTGCATTTGCCAGAGACAAACTGGGAAAGAGGAGGTGTCCCTAACTATGAAGAGTCCGTGATGACAAACAGTTTCCAGGGTGCTGATGCTCGGCGGCCAAGTTACTGAACAGGTCTACTTATAGGCGTGTGGTGACTTGTTCCTCCTGCCCATCGTTCCATTGGTTCCTAAACATGTCACAAGCATCTCCCCACGAGTTAAACACATCTTCTGAAGAGTCTATGAGTTTGGCATTTGAGGAGCAGATGCTGGAAGCACAGTGAAGGGAGCTGGCACAAACCACAGGGCACTGGCTTTGTCCCGTATGCCTGATATTGGAGCTGTAGGCCACCTCATTGAGGTTAATTTCACTTTTGGAGCAGTCATCTTGCTCTTTCGTCATCTGAGAATATTTAATGTCTTGCCACATGTAATGGGGCTGGATGACCCCATCCGAAATGGTATACATGGGCTCTTGGTTGGGTTCTGCAAGATGTCCATTCATCTTGGAGAACAGGAGACCCAGCCTCTTGAAGGACTCCTTTTTGGAGCTGGAAAGCCTTTGGACTCTGTTGCCATTGCGAACGAAGGAGCGCTTGCTGATCCCGTTGCTTTTTGGGTTTTCGCTCCCTGTCTCGACGCCAGACATGGTCTTAATGAGAGCTGAGACATTGAAGTCTTTCTTTTTGTTGCCCACCCCAAAGGAGATGCCCTTGGCCTTGGAGGTTTCTCCCAGGCATTCCTCAGGAGCTTCTTCTTTTTGGGAGACCTCTGTACTGCTGGTGGAGTAGCTTCTTCTTTGAGGCTTCCGGTTACCCAGTAAGTCCAGGACTTCGTAGCGGAAACTGGAAATGTCTTGTTTTAACTCCTAAGGGCAGAGAAGTGACAAGAGATGATTGACACTTTAATGCACACTGGCTGTATGGCTTTGAGCGCATTCCTTGGGAGACGGCTAATGCATGCCAAGAATTGCAAATACTTCATTATTTAGCACGGTGGGATAGTTCTATTGAACAGAGCGCAGTGGAATGGCACATAATGATATGGAGCCAAAGCTTTCAACAGGCACTTGACACTAAAATGTGGAGACTGGGGAACAGAAAGTGCCTTCAGCTTTCCCTCTCCTACAAACCAGGCACCCAAGAGTAACTAAACGTTTGTTCGGAAATAGAAAATCAATATTCCAACGTTTTCGCCCATTCTCATTTCATTGCCTCTGCTTTTAGAAAAGCAAAACGTTGAATGGGATAATGTTGCGCCAATCTTGATAAATAATATTTAATAGAAAAAGGGAGATGCTTCTTGGACATAAAATAGGTTCACCAACCCCAGCCAAAATCATGCCCATTATAATTTATCATGATGTATGAAACCAGCTAATGGTGATTTATTTAGCAAAAATATAGTCAATTCATGGCTTAGCATAATATGTTAACTAGTAAAGGTAAAGGTTCCCCCGCACATGCGTGCTAGTCATTTCCGACTCTAGGGGCCGGTGCTCATCTCCGTTTCAAAGCCGAAGAGCCAGCACTTGTCCGAGGACGTCTCCGTGGTCATGTGGCCGGCATGACTAGACGCCAAAGGCGCACGGAACGCTGTTACCTTCCCACCGCAGTGGTCCCTATTTTTCTACTTGCATTTTTACGTGCTTTCGAACTGCTAGGTTGGCAGAAGCTGGGACGAGTAACGGGCGCTCACTCTGTTATGCGGCACTCAGGATTCGACCCGCCAAACTGCCGACCTTCTGATCGACAATCTCAGCGTCCTAACCCACTGAGCCACCGCGTCCCTTTAATATGTTAACTACTTTAATATAATTGATAAACAGTTATGGATATCAATAAGCATGGTTCAACCATGGCATGCAAACCTAAATATAGTCCGTTCTCTCTCCCTCCCTCCATCTCTCTGTCTCCATCTCTCTTTCTCTCCCTTCATCTTTCTTTCTTTCATACACACACCTCATTAAGATATTACCTTAAAGTTCTCTTCAGTTAAGCCTTCATTGGTTTTTGAATTTCTTATCATGGCAGCAACGTATCTCTTCACCAGATTCCTGATCACCTCCTGAAATGAAAAGCACCAGAAACTTAACCTTCTTCCAAGTCAAAATGATATTTAATAAGGGCAAGAATCACACTTCGTACATGGGCATTTTCTTCCCCTTTGAAATTACATTGCAGAGACCTATGCATGTTACAGATCCCTTTTGAATCTGATTCACCCAATGAACATCTCAAGGCTTCTAAGTGGGCTATCAAAATCCAGATGCCCACTAGAAGGCAGAAGAGATGCAGAAAAACACAGTTGCCCAGCGTAATTTTTTTTTAAAAAAATATTAATCTTCCTTTGTGTGCAACTTTCCATTCAAAGAAAATAATCCTTTTTTTCTCTTTTGTCTTTTCACAGATTTTTATTTAAAGAAAGAGATTGAAATGTTAGGGGAATCGAATTCTTGATTTTGCTTCTAGGGAAATTAATGTTTCATTCATCTCGCTCTCTCTGTCTCTCTATTCCTCACCATTTGCTATCTGGCAAACAGATGGAGGTGCTTCCTCAGAAATTATTCCTGTTTTGCTGTTTGATCAATGAACCTTTGAAATGGGATCAAACAACACAAGAATAGATCATGAAAGATACTTTATCTTTCTGTTTTGTCCTGCTGTAAAAATCCCCCACTTTGCTGAAGCACCTCATATTTTGCCTTGCAGTTTTGATGGCACTAAGATGTGCAACTGTCGGTGCAGTAAATCCTTTAATTTTGGTCAATTTCTTAACTGAGAGTGAAAGAGGTTGGGAACAGCACTCATGAGTTGCATGGAAATACAGAAGGAGCTGCTCGGCTTGTCAGATTTTTCTTAGTCTGGAGCTAAATAGATTCTCCTTTGGCAAAAGCACTTGTAAAGCATTGTAGATCTAGGACAGGGGTCTTCAAACTTGGCCCTTTTATGACTTGTGGCCTTCAACTCCCAGAATTCCTCAGCCAGCATGCCTGACTGAGGAATTCCTGGAGTTTAAGTCCACAAGTCATAAAAGGGCCAAGTTTGAAGACCCCTGATCTAGGAAAAGAACAGGCAAAACTGCAGGGATGGGGTGGGGGTGATAAGTACATCATCAATTTAGAATCATTACATTCTCATAGGTTTCCCAAGTCCAACCCATCTTGAATTTGGTTGACCCCCAATTTAGTGTTGAATTTTATTTGACTAGATTCTTGTGTATATGTTTTTCTATTTTCTATTCTGCAACTGAATGGATCAGGGGTCTTCAAATTTGGCCCTTTTATGACTTGTGGACTTCAACTCCCAGAATTCCTCAGCCAGCATGCCTGACTGAGGAATTCTGGGAGTTGAAGTCCACAAGTCATAAAAGGGCCAAGTTTGAAGACCCCTGGAATGGATGGTCCAGATTCTTTATTCCTGATAGTGTGACACAATTTGACTTGGAATGTCCTTACTGTAAATCACTGTTTCAACCACATTGGGAAACACAAGTTTTTCTCTTAACAGCCAAACCCAACCTGTTATGTGCAAATTATGCCCAGTTAATTTAGGATTAAATAATTAAAAAAAAACAACTCATTGCACAAATCTTCTTGTGCACTAGGACAGCGAGTGAAATCTTTTTTCTCTGCTAACCAAATGAGGGGGTAATAATGTTTTTCATGAGTTGCAGAGATATTAAAGGTAAAGGTAAAGGTTCCCCCGCACATGTGTGCTAGTCGTTTCCGACTCTAGGGGCCGGTGCTCATCTCCGTTTCAAAGCTGAAGAGCCAGCGCTTGTCCGAGGACATCTCCGTGGTCATGTGGCCGGCATGACTAGACGCCAAAGGCGCACGGAACGCTGTTACCTTCCCACCGGAGTGGTCCCTATTTTTCTACTTGCATTTTTACGTGCTTTCGAACTGCTAGGTTGGCAGAAGCTGGGACGAGTAACAGGCACTCACTCTGTTGCTTGGCACTCAGGATTCGACCCGCCAAACTGCCAACCATTTGATCGACAAGCTCAGCATCCTAACCCACTAAGCCACCGCGTCCCTGCAGAGATATTAGCCACTACCAAATCAGAGAGCCAAGGCAAGCATCAAACTACTTTCTGAATAACTGCCATTATCGTGTTTTTTTAAAAAAATGAAGTTCTGACATTCTCCTAATGGTTTTAGATTTCTCTGAAAGAGAGTTTGTATTTTAATTAAAAATGAATATTTTATTCAATTGGATGAGATTAAGGGTCAACTGCTATCATTGGAGCCCTGACTAAAACCAGTGTGCCTACTCATCATTCTTAATCCCCGTTGCAGGACCACGCTGCATGCTAAATTATCAAAAGCAGTTGAAGGTATGATATGGAACCAGGGATATCTGCAGGCTGGACCCACATAAAATGGGGCTGAGGATTTGACATATCTTTGTAGGTGCCATCTGGGACTTTTCAACAATGCCCTTGTGGGCATTTCTATGTGGTATCGAGTCACGTCATTCAGAAATATTGTTTTTAAATGAAGCAATCATGCTGGAAACTAGGATGGGAAACCTGCTTTGCCGGAAAGGCAGATTATTAAGTATGCCATACAAATACTTATTGCATCTTTTTCAACTTCAGTCCACAGCATAGGCTTCCTCAGCCCAAGTGCCTTCAACTGAAAGACCATAACTCCCATCTCCCACAAAATCCAGTGGCGGTGATGGGGATTGTAATTTCATTTTATCAGATGGGGGAAGGTGCCACAGAAGATCTAAGGACATTTCACAAAGCAGTTTAAAGAATGGATTTGTTTACCTGGTAATGTTGATTCTGAATCAAGTTGTCCGCATGACGTTCCTGAAATGAACAATGGAATTCATGTATAGAGATGAAAAAACGAAGCCATAAGACTTTCAGTTCTCTCACTCTAAAGGTTGCTCATGAATAATAATTAATAATAATAATAATAATAATAATAATAATAATAATAATAATAATAATTGTCTTTATGTCTTAGATCATCATGATCATCTTAGATCACCTATTGATCATCTTGTGGACATAAACTACTCATGAACATATATGTGCATTCTTTCTCCCTCCCTCCCTCCCTCCCTTCCTCTCTCTCTCTCTCTCTCTCTCTCTCTCTCACTTTTCTTTCTCTCTCTCTTTTCTCTCTCTCTCTCTCTTTCTGTCTGTCTGTCTCTCTCTCTCCTTTCAAAACCATCAAATAGATCTTATGGTGGTAAATTCCATAGGCTACTTCAGTTGTTCTTAACCTTTTCTTCACCACGGACCCCCTTTAAATTCCTTTTTGTGGGTACAGACTATGGCCACAGACACCCCCAAGACTTAATTCAAGATTTAAATCATAACATTTTTCAAGCCTTTGCAGACCCCTTATGAAGACATTGTGGGACCCCCAGGGGTCTGCGGACCACAGGTTGAGAACCCCTGGACTATAAAATCTGTGCATTAGTAGCATTATTAGGAAAGATAAATAAGACTCATATTGACGATGCTTTGAACTAATACACTTCCCTCCACCCTGCTGCAATAAATTCACAACCATGGACTCATCATCCTCCCGGGATTCTGTATTGGGAATGGGTCTTCCTTTTCCATAACTTCACCCATCTTGGCTACCCATTTCCACTTCTCTTCCTTACTTTCAGCTTTCATGCTGTACTTCAGCGTGACATGTGTTTTGATTTCAATCAACATTAGTTCTAGCGAGATTTATTTCTGAACCACTTTAACTTGCAATTCTCCTCTTGCCTAAAATGGGAAACCTGGACTTTTTCAGATGTTGCAAAAAGTCTTGTGTTCCATTCTTCTTTTGATTCCTGACCATCTGATTGGGGACTAATTGGAACTGGGTTTGTAGGAGATGACCGGGCTGAGCCCAAGGGCCTGGTCAAATGCATCATAAGTACCTTTGTGCCCACAAGAGATCAAGTCCAGTCCACCTTGAATGCCTCTCTTATCTTTCCCTCGTTTCCTTTCACGGTCACTTGGCCAGATCCTGGTAGAAAGCTTAAGCTTTCAATAAACCTTTATACTCATTTGAACTGCCTGAGTCTCCTGATTTCCCAGGAAGGAATGCCAGGGATCCGACAAAGATGGCAGACCAGAGATTTCCCCTGCCTGCCCAAATCAAGAAAGGGAGGGCTAAGCTACGAACCTTCCCTTAATTAGTGAAAGTGTTCCACTGTTCCTCACCGTGAAAGTCTTCAGGTTCTCGTGCTTCCGTTCATGTTCTGGGTCTCGGGGTGGGCAAAGTTGCTTGTGGACCCACTTGCAAAGGTACCAGCATGACTTGGGGCTAGGGATGATATTAAAAGGAGGTGGCAGTGTGCCTCCTTCATCAAAGTAACTCATCCAGAGCTTTGTGCGTGCAAACTTCCATTCTATGTCTGCATGGTCCTGGATGGGAAGAGATGGGAAAGAGAAGAACACAAGATAGGTCATCTTTTGGCCACCACAAATTGTCATAAGGAACATCTATCCTAAAAATAATTTTAGATTATAGAGGCCATATTAAGGGGAAAGTAGAGTGTTTCTAGGGGTTAAATGTTAAATGTATATATGTGAGGTGGGTAGTATGTTGATATGTATTTTGTTGTTTTTTGTTGGGTTTTGTGGGGTTGTTGTGGATTTTTCAGTTTCGTTGTTCTGTATGGGACAATGACAATAAAGATTATCGTATCGTAATAGTAATAGTACTCAGACTTATATACAGGTAGTCCTCAACCTATGACCAAAATTGAGCCCAAAATCTCTGTTGCTAAGTGAGACATTTGTTAAGTGAATCTTGCCCCATTTTACGAATTTTCTTGCCCCATTTGTTAAGTGAATCACTGCAGTTGTTAAATTAGTAACACAGTTGTTAAGTGAATCTGGTTTCTCCCATTGACTTTGCTTGTCAGAAGGTCAGAAAAGGGGATTGCATGACCCTGGGACACAGTGACCGTCATGAATGTGAATCACTTGTCAAGCATCCAAATGTAAATCACATGACCCTGGGGATGCTGCAATGGTCTTGAGTGTGAAAAATGGTCATAAGTCACTTTTTCCAGTGCTGTTGTAGTTTTGAACGGTCACTGAGTGAACTGTACTGCTTCACAATGCTTTATAGCCCTCTCTAAGTGGTTTACAGAGTTACCATATTGCCCCCCCTCAACAAACAATCTGGGTCCTCATTTTACCGACCTCAGAAGGATGGAAGGCTAAGTCAGTCTTGAGCCGGTTGGGATCGAACACTTGGCAGTGAGCAGAGTTAGCCTGCAATACTTCATTCTGACCACTGCGCCACCACGGCTCTTAAGTAGGTATAATGGTTGGATAGAGTAAATACTGTTTCTGGAGCAGAGGTAAGCATATATATCCCTAATGCCAAGATTATAGGTAGATTACAGTATGCCTTTACTTCACACTCAGGGATGTTCCTCAGCTAAAGATGGACGAGAACTTAAATCTCTCCATTTGTAATCCAGGACTTTCATGGCTATGTTGCCCTGACCCTTTGATTTCCCCTCATTTCTCAGAGCCTGTGTTTTAGTTCCCACCCTCTAAGCATCCCACTACCCTGAATAGTATAGAGAGGACTTCAAATGGTTTTTGAAGCTATTTGTTCTGTCCATCCACAGCAGACAGAACAGCTGGAGCCCAACTCAGTTTACAGCCAGAGATAGTTCTCAGGTGCTGTTTGATCCTCAATTCCATGGGATTCTGTTCCTGATAGAATAGTATTTCCTCCATTCCTTTATCCAGCCAACCCTAAAAAAGCAAACTGAGGTTTTTCCATGTTCACCATTTTCCAATTCTCTGGCAGATGCGATTCTGAAGACCCTATAATATAATATTTCTGTGTCTCCCTTATGATGTACCCCGATCAGATCCACCTATGTAGATCAAGGGCCGTGTGACATGGGATTTTTGAGTTCTGACTGCACGTGAAATATGTTGCTTTATTAATCCAAGGATCCCGATGGCTTGTTTGTCTAATGCATAGTCCAAGAATGCATTCATTAAAGGAAAAAAGAAAGTTGGAAATACTTGGAATCGTAAAAATAAAAATGGTTGCCGAGACTTTGCTATTTTGACAGCCTGGATAATATGCATTAGCTAATTAAAGCCTATATTCCTTTGTGCTCAGCAATTCTGCAAGTATTTAGGTTATGCAGGGAACAGCTTTCATCTCTTAAACGCCAAGAAAGAATGACAAGGAAAATATGGGCCTTTCAAAATTTTCTGAAGGGGAGAAAGCAAGATTTCTGATAGCTTTTAATCTTTTTTTTTAAAGATGCCTTTTTATACAAAGACGCACTCTTCACTTTGATTTGTGCATATCCAGTTCAGTTGTGTCCTGTTTATTTAGATTTTAATATCCAGGTAACTCAAATCCTCCTGCTGAAGAAGTTGAAGAAGGCTGAGCACTCCGGGTGAAACAAATAGAGATCCATTCTTTGTGGAGTGTCATTTTCCAGAAACTATTGTTAAATAGGACAAACAATTAAGAGTTGCTAAATAGGGAAAAAAATCTGGAATAGTCCATGCAGGACCTGAATGAGAATTAATCCAAACCTTCTTCAAGTTAAAATATAATGAAAATGTGAGATCCAGGAGGTGTTCTCCAACAACTAAGGAAAGAATATATATATTTCTCCCTTTTCCACTTACAACCATCGAGAATTTTTTTCAATGCACAGGCTACCAATAGCAATAGCACATAGACTTATTTACTGTTTCATAGTGCTTTACAGGCCTCTAAGCGGTGTACCGAATCAGCAACTTGCCCCCCACAATCTAGGATGGTCCTCATTTTACCAACCTCGGAAGGGTGGAAGGCTGAGTCACCCTTGAACCGGTCAGGATTGAACTCCTGGCAATGGGCAGAGTCAGCCTGCAATACTGCATTCTAAACCACTGCGCCACCACGATCTTGCAAAGGAGCCAAAGTGATGGTAAGAAGCAATGGCGTCGCTTCTCAATTCAGACTCGACAGGCAAAAATTTATGTTAGCCCTGCTGCTGAATTAACTACACCGAATAAAATGTACGTGGCTCTTCCATCTTTGAGGAGTACATTTTTGATGGTACATTTTTGTTCCTCCTTCTGCTATTTAATCATTCCACATGGAAAGATGGCATCTAATTTGTTCCCTTGAAAGTTCTTGTCTTCAGAAATGAAGTTACTGGCCAAATTTGGCAAGCCCCATTAACTATTACATTGCTGATAAGCTTCATTCGTAATAGTTGATGTAGATTATGACACTTATAAATTATTTTCAGCTTTTCTTTTAGAGGCTGGCTATCTTCCCAGACATGTGTTTTTAAAGATGCATGCCTAGTGTGGTGGAGAAGGAGGGGGTCAAAAGAAAAAAGGAAGGGCCGAAAATGGAAGGGCCATTACATCTTATTCGGTGTAGCTAATTTAGCAGCCAAGGCTAACATAAATTTTGCTTGTTGGGAATGAATTAAGTATGAAGGCCAGCCTAAGGCTTCTTTGCTTTGGCTCCGTTGCAAGCCTGTGTATTTGAAAAGACACTTGATGGTTACAACTGGAAAAGGGAGACATTTTTATTCTTTTCTTCGTCTCCTGCATCTCATATTTTCATTCCATTTTAACTCGAGGAACGTCTGGATTAATTCTCATTCAGGTTCTGCATGGAACATTCCAGAATTTTCCTTTATTTAACACATAAATGCCAATGTACCCAGGAATGCAAATCCAGTTTGCACTGATTTGTGGTGGTGGTTGTTTTTTTAAATCACTGTAAACTAATGAAGGGCTGTTTCAAAATATGAAAGGGATGGGGTGAAACAAAGCTGAGTTTTGTCCATTCCTACCTGAAAGCCGGGGCAAATGCTAATAAATTACCATTAATCATTTGTTAGCATTGCAAAGAGAGAGGGAGAATAAGGTTTGTTTAATTATTCCTGTGACTCAAGCAAAACACAGTCAGAATGTATCAGCCGAGTCCATTTGAAAGCCTGGTAAACAGCTCGTGAATACTAAGTCTGCAGGTAGGTTATATGTAATTAGGCCAAGGCTAGCAAAAAAGGAAAATTGAGTTTGCTGTCCTCAGGCCTTTGTTATTTGCTTGTTCTCAGAAACAGTTAAACTCTTAAACAATTAGGAGCCCTGGTGGCACAGTGGTTGGAATGCAGTACTGCAGGGTAATTCTGCTGACTGCCAGCAGTTCGATCCTGACTGGCTCAAGATTGACTCAGCCTTCCATCCTTCCGAGGTTGGTAAAATGAGGACCCAGATTGTTGGGGGCAAATATGCTGACTCTGTAAACTTAGAGGGGGCTGTAAAGCATTGTGAAGCGGGATATAAGTGCTATTGCTATTTTTCTTTCTTTCCCTCCTCCCTCCCTCCCTCCCTCCCTCCCTCCCTCCCTCCCTCCCTTCCTTCCTTCCTTCCTTCCTTCCTTCCTTCCTTCCTTCCTTCCTTCCTTCCTTCCTTCCTTCCTCTCTGTGATTAGAATGCAGTATTGCAGACTAACCCACTGCTCACTTCCAGGATTATTTATTTAGCGTATGGCTGGTCACACACAGAACGTCCCAGGATTTGATTTCTTTTCATTTTCTCTTTGTCTCTCTTCAAAAGATTCTTCAAGACTTTAAGAAGTCGGTCTTAGAAATCCAAAATAAGCAACCTATCAAGTGATTGTTCTGGTTTGTTATTTGAATATTCCTTTGCATTATTAAAACATCAGCTGATTTCATCCAATGTAACATTTTTTCCACATCATTCTTGCAAGCTGTCATTTTAGCTCCATGTTCAAATCAGCCTCAATCTCATTCTTTTTCAGTAAAGCTTACTTCTCTTACATAACCTCTTTTAAATCCAACTTTGTAACAGCAGACAAAGTAACTTTTGGGTACATTTCCTCAAATGTTTTTGAATTCTTTCAAAGAATTCGAAAGAATTTGCTCCACTCTGTATTAAGGGGTCTTCTTTAATTATAATTCCTTAATTCTTTCTGGTTCCCTTTACTATTCAATCTTCAAAGTCCCCTTTTATCATGTTTTCCCCCCCCCCCAATCAACAGCATTTTCCCATGGGAAATATTGAATTTCAGATTCTTAATGTATTCCAAACAACAACATTTCCCCACAGAAAGGATTCTTATAATTAATTTCAAATTCTTATATCAAATCTGTCTGGCACTTTAGTCTTTTATAATCATCCAAAATCAACGTTCAAATCACCCTTTCACTGTTTATTCTAAGTTTTTTTAAAAAAATCCTTAAACTTATATGAAGCGTCTTTTGTTGAAGGTTGAAGGAGAATCACCTCGTCTAATGAATCCTGTTCTGAAGGTTGTTAACCTTTAAAAATCAATTAACAAGCAATTTCCAGAAGTGATTTTAAAAAGGAACTATTTGAACCAATAGTATCCTCCTGAAAAGTGCCAAACTGTGGCACTGGGCAAAGTTATTTATTTATCAAATTATAATGGCTACCCACCTTACCACAGATGGCAATTTTTTTGATTCCGAAAACTTTAAATTCACTGACGTCCACTGTGTTGTGGTCTCCTCATGGGGACCTGCTCCCTGGAGCACTTATGGGCAATCTCAAGTCCTCTCCTTTTCAGGAAAGGGATTCCAACTAGATGAGATCCATTTGGTGGCTTCTTCTTAGGATGCTAATTGCTCATCTAGTTCCCCAACCATATGCTTTCAGAAAGCTCAGAAACCATGATGAGGGGGTGGGATCGCTCTTCTGTTTTCACTCCCAAGCAACTGATATTCAGATGATGCTACTTCTGATCTGGAAGAAGCACAAATCCATCAAGACCAGTAGCTAAGCATAGCTTGGTCCTCCTTGAATCTGTCAAATTCCTCTTTTAAAGATTGGTGGCTACCACTTTCACTAGAATCCATTATTCCAGTATACATCAAGTAGTTTAGCTTGAACTGAGCACAAATTATAGCCTGTGTGAGCTGGACAAAGCATCCTTCTTCCGTAAGAATCAGGGGGGGATGGGGGTCCTCCAACTCGGGTGCTTGCTCATTATATAGATTGTTCAGCCACTTGGATGCTTCTCCTTCCAAGCTGGATGCAACCATGTCAACCATAGCGGCTGGGTTCGGGTAGAAATAGGCACAGCGGCAAGCCTCTCAGTGGTGGTTGCAGCAGATCAGCTGTCCTCACGGCTTGGGCCTTGCCCCCAACTGAGAGGCCTGGAAAAGTTCCTTCTCCACCAGTGCGCTGGCTTGTGCTTCTCCCTCTGGGGTAGCAGCCGCCATCGGGGTGCTGGTTTCAGGCTCTCTTCCATTCTCCATGTTGAAATCTTCCCTGAATCTTTGTCAGTCTATCCCTCAATTCTAGGGATAGCGACTGGGGCTCGGGATCCCAAGATAGTTAGGTAAAAATTGTACTTTTGGGCTTAATGTCATGGGTCCGACAGATGAAACGTTTCAAAAGAACTTTGAGGCATTGTTTGCCTTAAAGAATCTTTATTTGAGAAGCATAACTTCGGCACTTACATAGTCGAAGCCAAAATCTGAATTCCCTTCCCCTGAGCACATACTATCAAAGCACAATTCCCTCCTCTAATTGACAGTCATAAATCACATTCCCCAATTAGCTTGAAGCGTGGGCTTTCTCCCCAGCTCTCCAGCCCGCCAAATCTTTATCAACTCTGGACGCAATAACCTTGGATTCCCACGGCTGAGTTATTATTGTTATGACTAACTGGACTCTCATCCACATCCTCCCTCCCAGCATCAACTAACTCTAAAAGCGAAAGAGAAAAATGGCTGCATTTCCATCTGTGGTCAAAGCAAGAACATCCGATGTTAGCAGTGTTGACGCTTGGCTTATGGATTTCCTGACACCATGGCAGACTTATCTCTTCTTCTCCCCCCCCCCCAAATGGCTAGCGGACACCTTCAGAAGGCCAATGTCACTGTAAAATCACTCAAGTAATGACAAAGGGAAAAATTGGCAAGGTAGGTCAGCATCGTGACCAACACGGCGGCTTCAAGCCACTGATGAGAACTGCTGATCTTTGGCCTCACGGAGATACATCAGGTGCCTGTTTTAGCCCTGATGGCATATTCCATCTGCATTCACAAAGTCCAGATATTTCTCTGGCCTTTTGAATGACAGTTAGATGAGGACATCTATCTAAGCAGAAAGCCCCCCCCCGAACAAGCGTTGAGGGAAAGGATATTACATGAGTTTAATCTCCACTGATGGCCTAAGCAAAAGTCTGTTGACATTTTGAACTGAATTGGCACGTTCCTGACTCTCTTTGTCAGATGCACTGATTTAGAAGACAGAGTAGTAGCTCTCTTTAGGCAGAGTAAGAGATTTCAGAAGGCAAGTTAATGCAGGAAGACAGCGCCCAATTTCTGTCATTAAACAAGACAGGGATGATAGAATAACACTGTTTTTCCTCTTTTCACTATCCCACTGCCTGGTAGAATCAAAGTCCTGTTTATTATAATAGACTAGAAGGGAACAGATTTTAAGATAGCATTTTCCGGCACAGAAAATGTTTTAGTCAATCTCAGCAATCTTTACAAGGCAATACAGGTCGTCTATGATTCATGGCCATAGCTGAGACTGGAGTTACAGTTTTAAGTTGTGCTGGTTGTTAAATGGGTCATCAGGTGACTGACCTGATTTTATGACATTTGTTTTGCTGCAGTCATTAAACGGATCACCATGAAGTTGCAATTGTTAAACGAATTGTTAATACAGAGCGCGGTTTCTGCCAGGAACCAGAAGGAAACGCTGGTTTCTGGCAAAAAGAAAAAAAAATCATAAATCATAGTCATGTGATTGCAAGGCTCTGCAAATGTCCCTAAATGCAGAACCTCAGAACCTCGAATCCAATCATAAGTATGTTTTTTGGGGGAAGTGCTGTATCTTCCAACGGTTGCTAATTGACCAGTCATACGTCAATGCAGTTAGGTCTGCATTACAGATAGTTCTATCAACCTGCCTTCCATTAAGGGCTGTGAAAATATCTACAGAGCCCTCATATCCTGGAGATAAATTGTTTCAACTTCTACCATCAAAATGACATCATAGGGCATTGCACATAAGAACAGCTAGTCACAAGGACAGTTTTTCCTCCCACACCATCACTCTGCTAAACAACTAATTCCCACAACATTGTCAATCTAAATAGAATAGAATAGAATAGAATAGAATAGAATAGAATAGAATAGAATAGAATAGAATAGAATAGAATAGAATCTGGAAGGGACCTTGGAGGTCTTCTAGTCCAGCCCCCTGCTCAAGCAGGAGAACCTATGCCATCTCAGACAAGTGACTGTCTAGTCCAGGCATGTCAAACTCATGGCGTATCGTGACTTTTTCCCCATTGCCGGCAATTAGGTGGGCGCGGTTTTAGCATGACACATCTGGTCCATGGGCCAGCAGTTTGACATGCCTCGTCTAGTCTCTTCTTAAAAATCTTCAGTGATGGAGCGCCCACAATTTCTTGAGGCAAGCTGTTCCTTATTTAGTAAGGCTGTGTTAATGTTAATTCTTCTCATCTTTCCTATTACTTATCTCCTTATCTACTTATGACTATAACTTTGTTGCTTGTATCTTACGATTTATATTGTCTTATTTAGTTTCCTAGTATGATTTATTTTGATTGCTTATTTAGTATCCTATGAATATCACTAAGTGTTGTATCTTATGATTTATGATGAATGTATTTTCATGATGACTATGATCATGATTTTAAAAGGGACGCGGTGGCTCAGTGGGTTAGGACGCTGAGCTTGTCGATCGGAAGGTTGGCAGTTTAGCGGGTCGAATCCCGAGTGCCGCGTAACAGAGTGAGCGCCTGTTACTCGTCCCAGCTTCTGCCAACCTAGCAGTTCGAAAGCACGTAAAAATGCAAGTAGAAAAATAGGGACCACTCCGGTGGGAAGGTAACAGCGTTCCGTGCGCCTTTGGCGTCTAGTCATGCCGGCCACATGACCACGGAGACATCCTGGGACAAGCGCTGGCTCTTCGGCTTTGAAACGGAGATGAGCACCGGCCCCTAGAGTTGGAAACGACTAGCACGCATGTGCGGGGGAACCTTTACCTTTACCTTTATGATCATGATTTATCACTTATTGCTTTTATGTACACTGAGAGCTTCTGCACCCAAGACAAATTCCTTCTGTGTCCAATCACACTTGGCCAATAAAGAATTCTATTCTATTCTATTCTATTCTATTCTATTCTATTCTATTCTATTCTATTCTATTCTATTCTATTCTATTCTATTCTATTCTATTCTATTCTATTCTATTCTATTCTATTCTATTCTATTCTACCCTACCCTACTCTACTCTACTCTACTCTCTTCTATTCTATTCTATTCTTAATCCCGCATTGTAGCTTAGAGAACTTGAGCACATTTCCAGTCTAACGACCATCTAAAAACCACCTCATTCAATCAGAAGCAAGAAAAAATGTGGCCATGCTGATATGAGATGATGTTAAGCAGGGGGTCTCCAAGCCTGGCAATTTTAAGATTTGTGGACTTCAAGTCCCAGAATTCTGTGGCTGGCTGGGGAATTCTGGGAGTTGAAGTTGACAAGTCTTAAAGTTGCCAAGTTTGGAGACTCCTGGTCTTAAGCAAACCTGATCCATTAATGTGGTGTAGTGGAGAAGACGTTCGGCTAAAATAGGAGAAGACCAATTCATGTCCATCCTCATGCTGGAGTCTATCCTTTTTTTCTCTCTCTCTCAGACCAATCTATCTCACAGGCCTATTTTCATGGAAATAAAATGAAGGATGATTCCTAGGTAGTTTCTTTTGAGATCCTGGAAAAAGGCAGGCTGGAAATCTGAACAGCTTAATTAATCTCCTTGTCACTGCACACCACATTTATTCTTCAACTGAGCAAGGTGACTGGAAATATGAAAACCCATTTACAGAAAAGAAAGAATCAGTGTACTTCAGTGGCAAATTATGAGAGAGAGAGAGAGAGAGAGAGAGAGAGAGAGAGAGAGAGAGAGAGAGAGAGAGAGAGAGAGAGAGAGAGAGAGATGGTTTAAGTCTATGCTAATTGGGTGACTCAGAGCTGCTCACAATATTTCAGCTTAATCTATCCCACTGTTGTTCTAGGGATTTGATGGAGGATGACATGATGAAGGCTATCATGAACTCTTGAATAAAGGCAGAACTATTGGATGCGTTCCCACAGTACACTTAAGAAAATCAGCTAAAGATCTAGCTGCTAAATTAAGTTTGGTTAGATCTAACCTTTCAATTAGTTTTAATCTTTGTGAGTTTGGTTCGTTTATGAGGCAACCCACTGTGCAATTCCTCCAAATGTATTCACATCAACCTATCCATAAGGGTAACTATCTTCTCCTTCTACAATCTTCTCCGATTTTAATCAACATCATCATTTCTATTTTCTTTTGAAAGCGTAGGTACAGGTAACAATAGCAAGACTTATATACAACCCCATAGCGCTTTACAGCACTCTCCAGCCAATTTACAATGTCAGCATTATTTGCATATTGTCCCCCAAACAATCTGGGTCCCAATTTTATCAACCTCGGAAGGATGGCAGGCTGAGTCAACGTTGAGCCTTGTCAGGACTGAACTCTAGACTGTGGGCATTTAACCACTCCACCGCGAGAGCTCCACCACAACTCACAACCGTTTGTTTAGCAATAGTTCAAACTCACAACAGCACCAAAAAAGTGATTGACAATTGGTCCTCACACACATGACTGCCACAGTACCCTACAGCCTCTGATCAGAAGCCAGGCACTTAGCAATTGGCATATATTTTTGATAGGTGCGACATCCTGGGGTATACGATAGTCATTTGTGACTTCCCAACCAGCTTCCGACAAGCAAAGTTAGTGAGTGGCCTAAGGACTGCAATGGTTCACTTAGCAACTGTGGCAAAAAAAGTTCATAAAATTGGATGTGACCCACTTAATGACCCTCTTGCTTAGCAAGGGAAATTATATTTCCAATTGTGGCCCTAAGTTGAGACTATCTGCAAAGAATGTATATGAGGGATCCTTGGCATTCTGTGAGGCTGGTTATTTTCTTGCAACCAGTACTCAGGATGTTACCTGGTTTGGGTCATGAAACATCTGCAAGAAAACAATCAAACTCAGAGCACATCAAGGGCCCCACAATTCTCCTCCTCCTCCTCCTCCTCCTCCTCCTCCTCCTCCTCCTCCTCCTCCTCCTCCTCCTCCTCCTCCTCCTCTCCACAAACCCCCCTTCTTTGTAGCACTGTTGATATCTAGTTGGGTAATGAAACATCTGCAAGAAAACAACCAAACTCAGAGAACACTTAGCACCCCTCATGACTTACAAGTATTCTTCTTTATAAGAATTGTATATGAAGTTTGTTAAGCTAAGGCCACTGTATACATTAAATCTCTCTCTAAATACAGAAGAACTCTCCCTCCCTCCCTCTTTCTCCCCCCCCATGTGTGTGTGTGTGTGGGGTGTTTATGTGGGTGTCTGGAAAGTTCCTATCCCACTTCCCACCCTCTGCCAATTCCCACAAATTGTCTACCCTAGTACCGCCATTAAGAGGTGCTAACGACCATCTCCACCTGAGAACACAGCAAATGAGTTGTACATTTGCTGCCTAAATCGACATGTCCGCTAGCTCCAGAAACACACACATCCAACCAAATGCCTAATTCACAGACAAGCTGGAAGAGACACCAGTGTGTTGAACTCACTGCTATCAGCTGGTAGGAGTTGTTCATCATGGCAATGAGCATGTTTAGCAAAACCACCAAGGAGATGACGTTGTATGTGCCAAACATGGTGGCCCCAACGAACTCTGTGAATTCATGCCTGGCTTTGACATTTGTGACGTAGAGGTTCAACAGACCAAAGACCGACCAGAAGAGAGACTGGAGAGTTTCAAAGAGTCTGCAAAAAAACAGAAAACAAAACAAAAAATAAGTAATTGTCTTAAAAGATTTGATTAAGTCTAGGAGAACAGATATATCATTGATCTTTCTCATGAGCTGGTACATCCAAGGTTTTTGTGCTTACATCTTTCTATTTCCCAGCCAGTCTAGTTTCCTGTATACTCTCAGCTCAGCTCTGATGTAGAATCATAGGACTAGCAAGGACCTTGGCGGTCTTCTAGCCCAACCCTTTGCCCAACACAGCAGACCTTATTCCATTCTGGACAAATGGTTGCCCATTTCTTGAAAACCACCAGTGATGGAGCACCTGCAACTCTGAGAGGCAAGCTGTCTTCCATTAATTGATTAATTAATTCTCACTGTCAAGAAATTCCTCCTTAATTCCAGGTTGGATATCTCTTTAACAAGCTTCCACTCATTACTTCTTGTCCTGCCTTCTCGTGCTTTGGAGAACAAGTCAGCCCCCTCCTCCCTGTGACAACCCCTCAAGCACCAGAAGGTAGCTATCATGTCTCCCCTAATCTTGGTTAGGTTAAAGAGCTGTGGTGACACAGTGGTTAGAATGCAGTATTGCAGGCTAACTCTGCCCACAGTCTGGAGTTCGATCCTGACCCGCTCAAGATTAATGCAGCCTTCTCTCCTTCCGAGGTCAGTAATATGAGGATCCAGATTTTTTTTGGTGGGGGGCAACATGCTGACTCTGTAAACCACTTAGAGAGGGCTTCAAAGCGTTGTGAAATAGTATATAAGTCTTACTGCTATTTCTATCGCTAGGTGCTATCTTCTTGGCTGGGGGCCAATGCTCAATTCTGTCAAAATTCTTCTGAATCTTGAGTGAATCGTGTGAGATTTCTCCCTTGGCATTTGAAAAACCAGGAGACAAATTCAGAGAAGCCTCTGAGCATTTTTCTCATGTGAATACATTTCTGGAAGTCTATCGTAGAGAGTCTACATCTGTTAAGCTGGCAAATAAGCTAAACTTGAAGGGAGAAGGGAGGAAAACCAATATCAAAACGCAGCTGCTTTCTAAAGATATCTTTTGACAGCAGAGCTGTTTTCTACTTTCTAGTGTCTGCAGCTAAATGCATTCCAGCTATCATTCAAAGAACACTACATGATGAGAGACTTTCTCTTCCCGTTACAGGCACTACAAAAATCAAGGAGGAGGGAGAAAGGAGAGAAAAATAAGTGTGAATTTGAGAAGTGTGTTCTGCTATTCACATGCAAACTCTTCTAGAAATGGGGAATTTTTTTTTTCCAAATAGAAAGTGCTTGTCCATGCTTCTTCCCTTTTGCACCCTCTACTCCATTATTCCTGTCCATTTACAAAGATTATTTAACCAATCGCCACCAGTTGGTGCCATCTAGTGTGCTTGGACAACAATCCCTAAATTGTCTCAGAATGGTTTAGCACCGTCCTTAATGTAATAATGAAGATATTCCTCTGGATACTCCGCCAGTCCAAACATATGAAAGCCAAGTACAAATAGTCCTCAACGTATGGACATTCCTTTGATGATTGTTTGAAACTATGACCACACAGAAGAAAATGACTTGTAGTTGATCCTTGCACTTACGACTGTCAAAGCATCCCCAAGGTGATGTAAGGCGAGACCCAGCTTAAAAACTGTAACTGTGAGAGGGACCTTGGGGTCCTAGTGGACAATTACTTGACGAGGAGCCAGCAGTGTGTGGCAGCAACCAAAAAAGCTGATACAATCCTGGATTGTATAAACAGAAGCATAGAATCAAGATCATGTGAAGTATTAGTACTGCTTTATAAAACCCTAGTAAAACCACACCTGGACTACTGCAGCCAATTTTGATCACCATATCACAAAAAAGATGTTGAGAGTTTGGAAAAAGTTCAGAGAAGAGCAACTGAGATGATCAAAGGCCTGGAGACTAAAATGTACAAAGAATGGCCGCAAGACTTGGGTTTGGCTAGTAGTCTAAAGAAAAGAAGAAAGAGTGGAGATGATATGATATGATATGATATGATATGATATGATATGATATGATATCGTATCATATCGTATCATATCATATCATATCATATCATATCATATCATATCATATCATACAACTAGCACGCATGTGCAGGGGAACCTTTACCTTTACCTATGATATCAGTGTTCCAGTATCTGAGGGGCTGCCAAAAGGAAGAGGGGGTCACTTTGTTCACCAGAGCACCAGAGGGAAGGGTGAGAAACAATGGTTGGAAACTGATCAAAGAGAGAAGCAACCTGGAATTAAGGAGAAACTTCCTGACAGTGAGGACAATCAACCAGTGGAACAGCTTGCCCCCAGAAATCGTGGGCGTTCCATCACTGGAGATTTTTAAGAAGAGGCTAGACAATCACCTGTCTGAGATGGTATAGGTTCTCCTGCTTGAGCAGGGGACTGGACTAGAAGATCTCCAAGGTCCCTTCCAGCTTCTATTCTATTCTAATCAGAATTTGGGTATTTGGGTATTTATGAAGAGTTGCGTGTCCCAGAGTCATGGGAATGCCATTTGCAACCTGCCCAAGGAGCTTCCAATGAGCAAAGTCAACAGGGAAGTCGCATGCAGTTAAAATCCTGTGATTCACCTACTGACTATGGCAGAAAAGGTCCTAAAATAAAATCATTGCTTAGCGATGTTTATGGAGATTCTCAGTCCTTCAGGTCCTGGTTACCCCAAGGGTGTTTTTTCAAAAGGCAAGTGGACTTTCTTGATTTTTCCTTGAAGACATTTCACTTCTCATCCAAGAAGCTTCTTCAGTTCTCAGAAAGTCCACTTGCCTTTTGAAAAAACACCTTTGGGAACACTTAGCGATGGACGTTCTTGGCCAAATCGTGGTCTTAAGTCAAGGACTACCTGTAAGGAAGCCTCCATTTGATGCAAAGTATAGACAGCTGGTTTGATCTAGGCTAGAAAGCCAGAGACCGTGAGTTCGTGTCCCGCCGTAGGCCTGAAAGCCAGCAGGGCGACTTGGGCCAGGCCCTCTCTCTCAGCCCAACTCATCGGGTTGTTGCTGTAGAGAAAAAAGGAGGAGGAGGAAGGCGTGTCGGATAGGTTTGCCACCTTGAATTACTTGTAAAAGGAATAAGGCAGAATAGAAGTAATTAAATTAGCAAAATAAAATAAATAAAATAAAATAATTAAAAATGAAATAAATAATAAAATAAAATAATTAAAAATGAAATAAGTAATAAAATAAAATAATTACATTACATTAAATAATAATAAAATGGGAAGGCAGATCTCTGGATATTAAAACAAGCATCCGCAGGGCAAGTCCTGGGGTACGTAACTCTTAATAGAGAAATCTCTCATCATCTGCTGCATAACTGGAGATTTTTTGCAACTGAGAATTGCCTAGCTATCTGCAATCTGCCATAGTTCTTGAATCCAAATTTCCCCCCAAAATATATTTATAATTAGATCAAACCTGGACGCCGTATTAAGGCCTTTTTGCACATGGTCATGTGTGGACAAGATGTTCTTAGCCAAGAGACAGAAGTCTGAACATCTCTCCCAGATTCATTCTTTTATTATCCCTGTCAACCAAAGCCATGATAAGAAGGACTAACTAGATTTGCTAACGGTTTTAAACACGGACTAGTAAAAAAAAACAATGAAATTATTTATCGTGGATATGTAAGGACAAAGAACAGGCTGGCTGACACATTCTGAGCCAACAGAAAGAACCTTAATGAAGTCCATTAGAGAGTATTGTCCAACAGAGAAAGGTTGGGCAAGTCCAAAGTAGGCGACAAAAAGAATGCTTTAAACTGTGCGGGGACAATTGGTAACAGCAGTGAGAATTAATGAGTCTGACGGGCTTTGGAGATTATCTGCACTAGAACTGGAGCTGTCTCCTCTTGTTGGCAAGATCACAATTTTTTGCCGGCTTTATCTGAGAGAAAAAACATTCGTTCTTTCTCTTGGGAGACACAGACACAGGCTGTCTGCCTATCTGGTCTTCAGCTGAGGTATTAAGTTGCTCAAACAGAGAAGAAGTAAACAGTTGGTGGGGGGGAAATAGAGACTCTCTTCTCCCTTGATTGCTGGCTACTCATATTGGTTTCATTTTACACCAACATCGAGCAAGATACTCCAACCTCAATCTGCAAAAATCACCTTGCAGTGAGATGGGTGTCAAACAAATTAAATAAATGAATAAACTCTCTAAAGATTGGCTTGAACCATGGTAAAAACCCACTAAGAATAGTAGGAAGGGTCATTCAATCTCTTTCTTAATCATGTCTAGCTTTCTATCTGACATTTCTCCTGCAAATTGGATCAGTGGTTGGATTGTGATGGAACTGTAGTGAGAGGTAACTCAGCCCAGATGTGTGAGAGAAAGAGGATGAAGGCAGCTGCTCCTTAATGGTTCCCAGATGTAGATGCAGACAGTAGAGTCTTCAGTTTGGCAAGACTTTATCTATAGGTATGAAACAATAAAGAGCCCAATTTGGAAGAATCTCAGAATGACAGAGTTGGAAGGGACCTTGGAGGTCTTCTAGTTCAACCCTCTGCTCAAGCAGGAGAACCTATACTATTTCAGACAGGTGGCTTTCCAGTCTCTTCTTAAAAACCTCCAGTGTTGGAGCACCACAACCTCTGTTCCACTGATTATTTTAATTGTCAGGAAATGTCTCCTTAGTTCCAGGTTGCTTCTCTCCTTGATTAGTTTCCATCTGTTGCTTCTTGTCCTGCCTTCCAGTTCCAATTGTCAGGAAATGTCTCCTTAGTTCCAGGTTGCTTCTCTCCTTGATTAGTTTCCATCTGTTGCTTCTTGTCCTGCCTTCCAGTTCCAATTGTCAGGAAATGTCTCCTTAGTTCCAGGTTGCTTCTCTCCTTGATTAGTTTCCATCAGTTGCTTCTTGTCCTGCCTTTGGAAAATAGCTTGACCCCTTCTTCTTTCTGACAGCGCTTCAAATATTGGAACACAGCCATCGTGTCACCTTCTTTTCATTAAACTAGACATCCCAATTCCTGCAACCATTCTTCATGTGTTTTTCCTTTCAGCCCCTAATTTCAGTCCACATGTCATTCTTGGTATTAGGCATTGCAGGATTTAGATAACATCGTGGCTGATGGACAGGTTGGCTCTGTATCGGATGCTTGACTTTGGGCCAGTGTTTGATCTTTGGTAAAGAAATATACACACAGATCTGAATCAGCCCTATTTGCAGCATCAGTGATCTCAAACAAGCCTTTGATTCAGTCTCCAGGAAGAATCTTTGGCAGACATTTAAGACCACCTACTTTAATAGTCTATCGACTCCTTACCTTTATAAATAAACCACACATTAAAGATCAGACAGAAGACCTAAAATGGGCATTTTTTGGAAGCCATACCAAATAAGAAGGTAAAGCAAATGTACATTGTTCTTCCCACTGCCATTTTAATTATTATATATGGCATCAATTCCATCCTGGGATCTTTAAATAGTTTTTCCCTTCACCAAAAATCCAGAGCTATTGATACAGTTATTCTGGCATAGCTTCCAAGGGGGGCGGGTTTGAGGAGAACATTGAAGGTATTCTTCCTCAGTTGGGAAGATCACTTGCTGCTGTTTAGCTCTGATCAAATTAAGACCTTGACTTCTTGGAGAAGATAAAATATATTAATTGGGACATGAACCTAGATATGTTTTAAGTACTAGAAGGTTTTGTCCTAGATTTGCAGCACTCATATGTCTTAGAATTCTCAGAATGATCAAAGGATGGGTGGATGGATGGATGGATGGATGGTAGAGGAGCTAAATTTGTAATCTCTTGGTAAAGCCATTTATGCCCCAAAAGTGGCCATCTGCCTATGTCTATGCAATTACTTTACTATAGAGCCATTGAATCTAAATTTGTGGGGGGAAAGTTGGTATCTGTCTGTCTGTCTGTCTAGCTATCTTCATCCATCCATCATCCATCTATCTCTCTTTAACAAATTTATTAAAATAAGATTTTACAAATACAAAGATTTTAAAAACACAAAGAAGAAATAGAGAAAAGAAAAAGCAAAGAATAACAAGAAAGCAAGAAAAAGAAAGCTATCTAAGGAAACAATTTCCAATCTTCTTTGCAATAGTTGCAAACCTCGTAATTACCAAACCTAGTAATTACCTACCATGCTACCTATCATAGTTCCTTGCTTCCTATAAACCAGAAATTTTAAATTAATAAATCCTGAAGTCAGCAGTTCATTTTTATCCATTTGCAGCAAAAAAAGTCTATAAATGCTTCCAGTCCCTTATAAAAGGAGTCAATATAGCGTGTGGCTGTCTGTGCTGAGGTGGAACCAGACCCAGATGAGGCATGACTTAGATGTATATTGAGGTTAAACCTAGTTTTTCACCCAACAAAGGCTGGGCCTTTAAACTTGGTTGATATGTAATCATTTCCTTAGATGTGCAAAACTCATAGGTCTTCATCTGAGTGATGATCAGGCTAGGAAGCCAAGATACTATAGTCAGAACACAGCAGAAGACTTAAATACAATTAGGGAACCAGATCAATAGGTTCAATCCTGGTAGATCCTTGAACCAACATTTTTTTAAAGTTTGTTCCCTTTGCCATCAAGCTTCGGTTGTTTAACCTCCAAGAGTTTTCAAATGTCGATTGAGGATGATTTCTGAAGCGCTAAAAATATGCTCTGATTGTAATGGAGTAGTTAAGGATTTATGTTATCAATGTTTCTGTATTTTATTCCACCAGTGTTTCTATAGAAACTCATTCAAATGCCTCTTAATTACACTTTTTCCTCTGGGGAAATCAGACAAGTTTTATGTACATTGTATTCTTCTCCAGCTGTGATGACTTCTAATCACCCCCAGAAGGACACCTCAACTAAAAACTTTATTTGGCTGTACCAGGAGATCACTGGCATATTTTAAATGTAAAAAGCTAAATCAACTCCTATCCTGTCTCCTATGGCCTAACAACCTATGTCACTACAGCTCTGTAATTATTTTCCGTAATGCTGGTCATTTACTGTGATAATAATTAGAGTGGTAATCCCAATACTCTTGAAGGACTCCATTTGCAAATGGCTAGATTAAGCAATAGCTAGCTCTTTCATCTCCTTTGCATCTTGCTGCAGCTACCGCTGATTGGAAATGGATGCTGAAGCCGCACACATCAGGGTGGAGATGCCAGAGGGCAAAATCAGAGGTGATATGAATATTTCTGCTAGGCCTCCATATGTGTTGATGTTTTCCCCTGTGACTCCACTTTAAGAACAGTTTCCAGGTAGGATACCAGTGGCAAAGATGCTTTGCCAAGAATCAGAGAGAGAAAACATTTGAAAATGAATTATTAACAAATTGACCCTTCCCTTGTCAGTAAAGTACATAGCTGTTCAAGGAGCTGGAGTTTTTCCGAAGAAAGAACAGAGGAAGGCTAAGCTTGAGATGTAACAAGGAACAGGGTGCAGTGCTGGGTTTTTAAGCAACCACAAGCACATGTCCAGGAATGCAGTCCAGAGGCCTCTTAGATCTGATTATTTGGAAGCTGTTTTTTTGGGGGGATGTTCTTTCGGGACAGGCAAAGAGAGAGGCCTTGGTTTCTCTTCAGGGGGAACTTCAACGTAACACGCTCAGAAATGGCATTTGAGTTCACATTGCGAGGCTGGTCCTTCTCCGCGGCCCACAGACATAATTTCTTGTTTTGCAGGTAGTCCATTCTTGGCATGTCATTCCTGCTGGCGTGTCTGTTCAAAGTGCAAAAAAATGGCACTTGGAACCAGGGGTGTTAATCATGACTGTTTCAGCTTTTCAAGGCAGGCAGGCAGAACTTCAGCAATGAGACACCAATGAAAGTGCCGTTGCTGTGAATTCGCTCTGCCTTCAAAGGGGCCCTGCTGCTTCTTTGTTTCCTATAATGCTTCTCTCTCCCTGCCCCCACCCACCCCCACTCCGTTTCCAACGTTAAGCCCCCTCACACTGCATAGTATATAGCTTGTATTTTGTGAAGTTTTACCTCTGCTCGTGTTCAAATGCTGGCCGGATCATTGAAATGCCGCAAATAGGTTGTTGAGGTTTTTTTTTTCTCCAACCATTGATCCTCACCATACAATCATAAGGGTTGGAAGGGACCCAGCCTCCTGCCCAAAGCAAAATCTTCCTGCCATCCAATTGGCTGTGTCCGATCTTTTCTTGAAAACTCCAGCAATGGAGCACCCACAACTTCAAGAGGCAAGCTGTTCCACTGGTTAATTGTTCTCACTGTCAGGACGTTTCTCCTTAGTTGCAGGACGGCTCTCTCTTCAACTAGCTTCCACCCATTACTTCTTGTCCTGCCCTCAGGGGCTTTGGAGAATATGTTGATCTGTCATACCCCCTCATGTACTAGAAGACCGCTATCATGTCGTCCCTAAGCCTTCTCTTTGATAATGATAATGATAATGATAATAATAATAATAATAATAATAATAATAATAATAATAATAATAATAATAATAATAATAATAATAATAATAAGAAGAAGAAGAAGAAGAAGAAGAAGAAGAAGAAGAAGAAGAAGAAGAAGAAGAAGAAGTTGGAAGGGACCTTGGAGGTCATCTAGTCCAACCCCCTGCTCAGGCAGGAAACCCTATACCATTTCAGACAAATGGCTGGCCAGTCTCTTCTTAAAAACTTCCAGTGTTGGAGCATTCACCACTTCTGGTGGCAGGTTGTTCCACTGGTTAACTGTTCTCACTGTCAGGAAGTTTCTCCTTAGTTCTAGGTTGCTTCTCTCCTTGACTAGTTTCCATCCGTTGCTTCTTGTCCTGCTTTCAGGTGCTTTGGAGAATAGCTTGACTCCCTCTTCTTTGGGGCAGCCCCTGAGATATTGGAACACTGCTATCATGTCACCCCTCACCCTTCTCTTCATTAAACTACACATACCCAATTCCAGCAACCGTTCCCTATATGTTTTAGCCTCCAGCCCCACAATCATCTTTGTTGCTCTTCTCTGTACTCTATTAAGAAAGGGGTTATTTTTTTGGATATCTAAAAACTGTTAAGTGATTTTAATTGCAGCTGTGTCTATGTATGGATTCCGGTTGTAGAACTGCAGTGGGATTTGAGCTTAAGGGCTACCTATGCAAAGCTGCAACTGTTTAGCTGACCTCCAGCATGAGTCCAAGGCTCGGAAGACTAAACCTCTGGTCCAGGTGACCGACCCAGAGTGGATCCTGCAACGTTATCCTGGGACACGTATATTTGCCTTCATTCCTGCCGCTGTTTTCCCTGCTGTTCCAGTTCTCCTCTCTGTGAAAGAAATGGGAGATGTTTCTGTTCTTCCTTTCCACAGTTCCTGAGGAATTAGACCGTTGATCCAGGGAACAGGCCATGCAGTTTAAGAGTGCATAAACAGTAAAGGCGATCTCCTTCATTAAACTCTGATTTTGGCTGAGCTGCTATCCATCCAGACCAGCTTCAATCTGGAGTAGGAAGATAAAGCTGCACGCCTGATGTTCAGATGTTGGGTGACCCAATTACTCTTCTTGGTGGGTTTATCCTACAATTTTGCCTGAGAAACATGAGACGTGACGAGGGACTTAATCAAAGGAGGTGCTGCTCTTGAGTCTTGAATCTTTACTCTTAATCCTGATATTCTTCAGGTCGGTTGGACCAGTTCCCGTAATACCGGTAGTCCTCGGCTTATGTGCACAATGGAGCCCAAAATTTCTCTTGCTAAGTGAGACATTGGTTAAGTGAGTCTTGCCCCATTTTATGACCTTCCTTGCCACAGTTGTTAAATGAATCACTGCAGTTGTTACGTTAGCTACACAGTTGTTAAGTAAATCTGGCTTCCCCATTGCAAAAAGTGATGACATGACCCTGGGACACTGCAACCGTCATAAATATGAATCAGTTGCCAAAGATCAGAATTTTGATCATGGGGATGTTGCAACGGTCTTAAGTGTCAAAAATGGTCATAAGCCACTTTGTTCAGTGCTGTTGTAACTTTGAACAGTTACTAAATAAACTGCTGTAAATCAAGGACTACCTGTACACCCATACCCACATAGCTTTTGGCCATGCTGGAACTCAAAAGCCAATAAACTCAGACTATTTTCCCAAGAAAAGCATGCCCTGTAGGATCACCATCTTCCATTCCTAATTGATATTCAATTTTTATAAAAGTTTTTAATATTTTGAATATGGTTGTTGTATCTAAGTAAACATTGGCCATCCCATTTCAGAACTTAAGTTCTCCTGATTTAAACTCAGACCAATGTATTGAAATCTTTCTTCCCATTCACTTAAAAATGACACGGGCCATCTGTCCAATTCATTAAGTTAATACCTGCCTTTTCACTGTTATATAAAAGAAGAACAATTCAAGGATGAATGTATTGGATATTAAAGGTTACATTTTAAATCTGTGTATCCTTGCCTATAAATCAAAGAACAAACTCATTTTCTAGGCATCGGAAAGCTGTCTTGTCTATATTTGCTCCTGAAATTTTTTGGGGGGAAATTAGCTGAAATGTATACAGCCATTTATTTATTTTGGGACAAAAGGAAGGGAAGATACAGTATTTCTAAAGACAACAGAAATGAAAATATTGGTTAAAAGCCAGGAGCCCAAAACTGGAGCCAGTCAATGCCTCTCCTCTCTAAGGTTTTGCAAGCACCGCAGAGCTCAATTGCCAAGGAAGCTTTTCCCATCAACCTCTTAGACTTAGAGAATTGATCTGCCAGCCAACTAAGCAAGCAATGCTAAGATTAATGTTACCACCCACAATAGAGAATATGTCTTCTTTAGACATACAGTAACTAGGTGAAGAAATACTCTAAATATTCCACTTGTGTGTGCAACACATCACAGCACAGAGGCTTCCTTTCCCTTTCCTTTCCTTTCCTTTCCTTTCCTTTCCTTTCCTTTCCTTTCCTTTCCTTTCCTTTCCTTTCCTTTCCTCTCCTTTCCTTTCTTTTCCTTTCCTTTCCTTTTTCCTTCCCTTCCTTATCCATTTACTTCCTTTCCTTTCCTTTCCTTTCCTTTCCTTTCCTTTCCTTTCCTTTCCTTTCCTTTTTCCTTCCCTTCCTTATCCATTTACTTCCTTTCCTTTCCTTTCCTTTCCTTTCCTTTCCTTTCCTTTCCTTTCCTTTCCTCTCCTTTCCTTTCTTTTCCTTTCCTTTTTCCTTCCCTTCCTTATCCATTTACTTCCTTTCCTTTCCTTTCCTTTCCTTTCCTTTCCTTTTTCCTTCCCTTCCTCATCCATTTACTTCCTTTCCTTTCCTTCCCTTCTGTTCCCTTCCCTTTCCTTTTTCCTTCCCTTCCTCATCCATTTACTTCCTTTCCTTTCCTTCCCTTCCATTCCCTTCCCTTTCCTTTTTCCTTCCCTTCCTCATCCATTTACTTCCTTTCCTTTCCTTTCCTTTCCTTTCCTTTCCTTTCCTTTCCTTTCCTTTCCTTTCCTTTCCTTTCCTTTCCTCTCCTTTCCTTTCTTTTCCTTTCCTTTTTCCTTCCCTTCCTCATCCATTTACTTCCTTTCCTTTCCTTTCCTTTTTCCTTCCCTTCCTCATCCATTTACTTCCTTTCCTTTCCTTCACTTCCGTTCCCTTCCCTTTCCTTTTTCCTTCCCTTCCTCATCCATTTACTTCCTTTCCTTTCCTTCTTCATCCATTTACTTCCTTTCCTTTCCTTTCCTTTCCTTTCCTTTCCTTTCCTTTCCTTTCCTTTCCTTTCCTTTCCTTTCCTTTCCTTTCCTTTCCTTTCCTTTCCTCTCTTTTCCTTTCCTTTCCTTTCCTTTCCTTTCCTCTCCTTTCCTTTCCTTTCCTTTCCTTTCCTTTCCTTTCCTTTCCCTTCCCTTCCCTTCCCTTTCCCTTCCTTTCCCTAATAGTTTTCCTTGTGTTTAAGAATGTTTATGTATGTGTGTATGTATGCATATGCACATGGAAGAGAAAGTGAGAGAAAATGCTACATGGATAACCTATCTGGAAACAGAACTAAAGGGCTGTAGCATTTTTACCCTCTATTATAGGATATCAACAGGCCAAAGATGTTATCCACTAATGTTAGGACCTTACCTAAAGTCTCTGTCCTGGCTTCTTACCATTTTAGTGACCTTATCCCAAGATACCAACATACATTTTACTTGCTCAACTAACATTTCATCTTCTAACCACTGTAAGACTCTAACCACTGAGACATGGTGGTGCACTCTACTCTATCCTACTCTGCCTATAATTATCATTAGTGTATGGTGGTATTACAATAGCCAGGAGACCACAATGCTGTTGAAGAATAGTAGCTTGGTTTGCCAACGTACCAGCCCTGTTATAGGACATGCTTACATGCTTCCCAAGGCCTGCCACAGGAGGACGAGATGGCTTTGGACCAGAGAGAAAGATGGACAACTCTTCCTTCCCAGAGTAGCTTCACAAATGGGCATCTCAAGTGGGAAGGTTCAGAGCCATCTGGAATCTGACTACCTGCACAGAGCACCAACTCATCTCCACACCAAAGTGGTACCTATCTATCTACTTGCAGAGAACATGCTTTCAGATGGTTAGAGGAACAGAAGCTGAGGGGAGTGATGGGAGTCACCCAGCTGTCCAGAGGCTGGAGCCGAGACCATGGAGAGAAAGAAACTCTAACTTATCAGGCTTCGAAAAGGGAGGACAGTAAACTTGTACTTTCAAGACTTGCAAGATTTTGTTGATTTTTATAGATGAAGGAGCACAGTTCTCATTTTTCACTTTGGAAAGGCGTTATTGGATCACAAGGTACGTCACTTTGATCTAGCAGCTCTCTTGCTTTTCAATGGAATAGGATAAAATCTAGCTTGAAAAGAAACATAGACACAAACACAGTGAGCTAGGGAAAAACAACAACAACAGCACAACAGGATCCCTGGTAAAGAAACAAAGGCTGTTTTTTTTTTCTTAAGTGGCCATTTTCTCTGAGCTTGTGAGCATTTCCACATTCATTCTGCAGGGATGGCAGTTCTATTTCTGCATGCTTCTTTTTAAAGGATCTAGCCTCGGTGAAGAGCTACCCTCCAGAAACCCAGCTTAGGACAGTCAGTTCTTGGAGAACAGCTATGCTGTTCTCTGCTTTTTTTCTTTTTCTTTTTTTTAAAAAAAGTCTAATAACAGAAATGCCTGGGTGTCTGGTCATTGTCAAAGGCTGGAGTTCAACTTTACCCTTTTCAATATGTTTGTCTGAGATAACTCACACCATGACAATGGAGACCGACACTCACCTATGAACAAAAAAAGGCATTTTTTTTGCTATTCCAGATGCTGTGACAAGGTATCAGGACTATACGAGAGAGAGAGAGAGAGAGGGAGAGAGACAGACAGACACACACACACACACACAGAGAGAGAGAGAGAGAGAGACAGAGACAGAGACAGACAAAGACAGAGACAGAGACACAACATTCAAGGGCTGGATGCAACAAGGAAATCCAGGTGAGTTAGCCTTACGTGGAAAAGGCATTGTTTTGCTTCTCACAACGGATCCCTTTGCAATTGTTGGGTTCTTCGGAGGCACTCGTCTCATAATAGAAATAAAGCTGGTTGAGTCCATTGGCGAAAGCTAGCAGCACCAGGCAGTAAATGAAGAGGAACTTGAGAATGTCTAGCAGCATACGTCCCAGAGAGATCTGCAGGGGTCCCAGATGAGAGTTTGCTGTAAACAGGGAGATGAGACGCAAGGAGCTTAAAATGTTTGAAATGGCAAAGAGGGCTTCTGCTATCAGGGTTGGGTGCCACATTTCCCATTCCTCCCTTGGACGGGAACCATTGTACTGCAAGAAATAATAGGGGGAGGGGAGGGAAAGGAACACAGGTGAATGCTTGCAAGTCAACTCTTGAAGGCACATTATTTCATGTCGCTAAAGCGTTCTGCTCATTCACGCTCAGTCTCTCCCTCACACGAGTGCATGCAAGCAGGCAGACTACACATATTGCATGAAAATGAAAGGCTTTGCTACCAAACAAAGGGGGTTAAATCCCTCTAGTTTGCTCCCTCCCTCCAAGTCCTCCCCAAACAGATAGTCCTAGACCAGGGGTAGGCAACTCATGGACTTCAACTCCCAGAATTCCCGAGCCAGCATGGCTCAGCTTGGAAACCTCTCCCTTTCCCCTCAGCATGGCCGGCTCAGGAATTCTGGGAGTTGAAGTGCACGAGTCATAAAAGAGCCAAGGTTGCCTACCCCTGCCCTAGACTAACAGTTCATTTAGTGACTGTTCGAAGTTACAATGACACTGAACAAAGTGACTCATGACCATTTTTCACACTTACGACGCTTGCAGCATCCCCGTGGTCACGTGATCAAAATTCAGACAGTTGGCAACTAACTTACAATTATGGCAGTTGTAGATTCCAGGGTGATGTGATCAACGTTTGCGACCTTCCGCCAAACAAAGTCAATGGGGAAGCCAGATTCACTTAACATCCATGATACTAACTGAGCGGCTGTAGTGATTCATTTCACAACTGTGGCAAGAAAGGTCGTAAAATGGGGCAAGACTCACTCACTCATCTCTCCCTTCCATTAGAACATAGTCCTGATGACCAGACATGATCAATTATCCCGTGATTAAAGAACAAACCCAAGAAAATCTCCAGTCATTAGGAGCGTGCATGAAATAGGAACTGCATCTTATTTCAAGCTCAGAACAAAACAGTCCCATCAAATGTCACTTTGGAACAATTGAGTTGGCTGGCTTCCACTGGAACAAATCTCAAAACAGCTGAAGCATTTTATTTCAACCTGCACCTCAAAACATCAGTGTCAGAACCCATCACTTTTCTTCTGAGCTCAGCTCAACTTAAAAGGGCCGTGGTGATCTCAACACATTTTCAGTTTGAAATAAAGCTGTGTTTGAATTTTGCTTGCCAAGAAAAGCAAGTGGGGCACTTGGGGTGGGGGGTGGGGGAAAGAAAGTTTTGTCTATTATTCTCTAAAGGGAATTCGACAAGATTTATTTGAGATGGGGTGGGATATGTCTCACTGACAGTTGCAATAAATATTTAACACTGTAGTCCTGGGGAATAATTGAGAAATAAGTTATACATTTTCCCTGGGAGGAAAAAAATTCTTTTCTGCAACATTTTACTTCTGCTCTGCACCAAATCACCTGTTGGAGGAAACAAACATCTAAACTGAAATAATGTGATTTTTGTTTCCTCCTTAAACTATCTAAGGAGTTCTGGAGAAGAGTAGAACATATCAGCTAAGACACATTTTTCTGGACAATTCTAACTGGTCAACGTTTTGGGTGCTCCATCACTGGAGGTTTTTAAGAAGGGATTGGACACCCATTAGTCTGGGATGGTTTGTTTTTTTTTAAAATCCCATTTATATCCCGCCCTTCTCCGAAGACTCAGGGCGGCTTACAATCTAAAGCACAAATCAATGTACTTAGCAATAGCCTTTATTCTATGTATATGCCTGCTTATTAAGGCTTTTGGGGGCCCCCAAGCGGCATTATTACAAAGTCAGCTTATTGCCCCCAACAATCTGGGTCCTCATTTTACCTACCTCGGAAGGATGGAAGGCTGAGTCAACCTTGACCCTGGTGGGACTCGAACCTGCACTAATTGCAGGCAGCTGGTGTTACTTAAGGAGGCATTAGCCCACTGCTCCACCAAGGCTCTTGGTGTTATAAGGTCTCCTGCCTTATACCCTGATGATTTCCTGATTAGGCTGTTGTTTGAGCAGTGAAATTCCTCCCACCAACACTAATTTTATTTTAGATAAACAATATGCCTGCAACTTGTTTGAATTGTCTCATTTATCGAAACCACGACAACTAGTATATAAGCAGAGAGTAAACTCTACTCCTTTCTAGCACTGATGACGTTATCTACATGGGAAATGAAACATCTGCAAGGAAACAACCATGCTCAGAGAGCATCAGGGATCCCACAATTGAACCCTGAGCTACAAATATTCTCGTCTTTTGACAATTATAATAGCAGGCCTTACATGGTGTGGTCCCAATGATTTTGCAACCAACTTCCTCAAAAGAATTATTTTTGGTCATTGCCTAGCAAAACACTGCAGACGTTAAGGATGTAAAGGAATGCCCCACTGAAAGCTGAGCCACAGACAGCAGTTCATTTCAAGAGAAAGCAAAATGGCTGCCATCAATATGGCTGCTTCACTGAGAAACTCTTTCTCTAAAAAAAAAGAAAAAAGAAAAAAAAGAAATTATTCTACTCCAGAGCTATGGAGCAGATATTTTGTTTACTTTTTAAGGTCAGATATTTTATTTCTCTCCCCCACCCCCTTTGGGGGAAATACAAATGGATTTGTCTTACCCCTCTGACCAAGACATAAATTCAATTGAGTTATAGGAATGGAGAATACTTAAACTTCTTAAAAAATAAATAAAAGCAATTCTTTTCTAGCACAGAGGACCTGAAATTGTGTACAAACCCATTTCTATATGACTTCTAATTGTTTCTGACAGCTCAAAATGTTCTCTACATCTGTGGATGTCATGGGTAGAACTTGATTTATAGAAGGTTCTTAGAAAACTCACTTTTAACACTTCACTAGGTCTTTATCTGGAGGTTACGAGAAGAGAGTGAGATGCTGCTTTAAAATGGATGCCAAGAGGGCTCTGGGATACTAAATGTTTCTTGTGATCTCTGACAAATTTCTTCCCAATGTGCGTGGTTTGTGGTCAGTGTGTCTACTGAATACAACAAAGGCAGAACTTCATTAAATCATTTTCCTACCCAGATTTTTTGTTTTAGAGGGGGAAAGGGGGGGAATAAACTGAAGGACAAACTCTAATGAGCTCAATTTAATTAAAGGGGAAAAAATTCAGTGACCCATCTTTTTTTTTCTTGTCCTGGGTAGTCTTTGGTCCTTTCTTGCCAAAATGCTCAAGGCAGCGTTCCAAATTCTAATGAATGTCAAAGAGAGCTGATATCAGCCATCCCAGGTAGATCAGAGAGAAAGGCAACCAGATGAGCTAATTCAACTTTACTATTGTTGTTAGCTGCGAAGTCGTGTCTGACCCATCGTGACCCCATGGACAACGTTCCTCCAGGCTACATTAAAAGAATCTTGTAAGACCGGTTGTCTATGGAGATTCTCAGTCATCCAGATCATGGTTGTCCCAAAGGTGCTTTTTCAAGAGGCAACTGGACATTCTTGTTTTTCTTTGAAGACATTTCGCTTCTCATCCAAGAAGCTTCTTCAATTCTCTCAGTGTAAGTCTGAGAGTTACAAATCTCGTGCCGTCTCTTTTACAGATGGAGAATTGAGGGTGGTTTCTTTCTGAGTCTCTTTCTCTGTCTGTTTTTTGTGGTCGTCTCTGCCCTTTGATTATTCCCTAGGCAGCATCTCTTCCTCCATTTCTCAAAGTCATCCCCACATGACACTACACCTGGACATCACTCATGTGGAGGTGGACACTCCTGCCTTGTCTCGGCCATGTGGTTTGTGGATATATTCCTCACTCGCAGTTAATGCGTGGGCCAACTGATCTCATCTGAACTTCTGCGGATGGTTGTTGGATAACTGAAACTTCAAATACATAGAATGAAATGGATGTCAATAAAAGAACTTTTGATCTCTCTGACCACAGATCATTGCATGGGAGAATATTTAGCAGAAGCTAGTAATCGTATGTGGGAAAGACTCCTGGTTCTCAGAGGTGACATTATGTGAATTATGAAACGTTTTTCTGATGTCAAAATATTTCAGCCTCAGAACATCCACGCTATTCTTTAAACAGGTCATTCTGAGTACACTGGAAGAGTTCCAGTGGTTAAACAGGGCTGTTCCAACCTCCATTCTGAAAACAGAGTAGCTCAGTTCAAGGCCAGACCAGTGTGTTACTTTGCAAATGATCAATGTCAAAGTTGGAACGCTTCTACCTTGAAACACGGTGCCCGCTTTAAACATCGTTAAATTTTGATCTCTGCTCACAGAATATTTTCAGTGACCAAGAAAGAGCATCTAAGAATGTCTTGTTGATCTATACTGAATAGCCAGGCAAAACAGTAAAGAACTCCGTAGCTAGGACTTATTTCTAGAGCTAAGCAAGAAAAGGAAAAAATTGAGTTCATTGAAAAGATCCTTATGAGCATCAAAATCCTAAGTAGTTATATATAGTCTAATAATTATAATTAGCATCAAACTGGGCATAGGGGAAGCAAACCAAATCAGAGAAGCTTCAGGGCAGAAGCCTGCTAAAACATAATAATACTGATTCTGTATGGAGCATCATTCAAGAGGGCTCTCAGGAGCAGAGAATCCCAATAGCTGAAAGCCAAGTTTGAAAAAAGCCCTATGGGAAATGGTACAATTGCCATTTTCTCCTGGTTCCACTTCTTACCCAGGAAAAAGTCTCCAAGGGAAAGACAAATGCAGTTAAAAGCGTTTATCACTGCAAGTTCAGGTTTTCTCAGTTTGGTCACCACCCGAGGTGGAATGTAATCCTGAGTTGAAGGGAGGATCTTTTTCTCAGAAGCAAAGGAAACTAGAATAGAATAGAATAGAATAGAATAGAATAGAATAGAATAGAATAGAATAGAATAGAATAGAATAGAATAGAATAGAATAGAATAGAATGGAATGGAATGGAATGGAATGGAATGGAATGGAATGGAATGGAATGGAATGGAATGGAATGGAGTGGAGTGGAGTAGAATATAGAATAGAATAGAATATAGAATAGACTAGAAAATAATATAGAATAGACTAGAATATAGACTAGAATATAGACTAGACTAGACTAGACTAGACTAGACTAGACTAGACTAGACTAGACTAGACTAGAATAGAATAGAATAGAATAGAATAGAATAGAATAGAATAGAATAGAATAGAATAGAATAGAATATAGACTAGACTAGACTAGAAAATAATAGACTGGAATAGACTAGACTGGACTGGACTAGAATAGAATAGAATAGAATAGAATAGAATAGAATAGAATAGAATAGAATAGAATAGAATAGAATAGAATAGAATAGAATAGAATAGAATAGAATAGAACAGAACAGAACAGAACAGAACAGAACAGAACAGAATAGAATAGAATAGAATAGAATAGAATAGAGCTGGAAGGGACCTTAGAGGTCTTCTAGTCCAGCCCCCTGCTCAAGCAGGAGCTTGGAATGTCTGGTAGGCAGGGAGAGGACAAAGGTGGACTCTCCCTAGCAGTTCACAGAATATATGTATAGTTATGCAGATAGTTGCTTTAGATTGGCAAGATTCTGTTTGAAAGAAACAACTCAGAAATAACTCCATGTGTTCCCGCTTCTTGATCCTGACACCAGCATTGCTAACCATCAGATAGAAAGACAATTTGGTCACATTCTTCCTTTTTCATTCCCATTTTCCATTCATTAGTGACAGTGGGTCTCTCTAAGACTGCCAAAGACCCAACATTTTAAGAATTTGTGCACAGACTCAGAGCTTCCATTCTGCTACCACAACCCTTTCTGTTCTTTCTTTGGAAAATGCCTGAAATACCCACCATCATCAACTAAGTCTTGCTGGCTGAGGAATTCTGGGAGTTGAAGTCCACAAGTTGCCAAGTTTGGAGATCCCTGGTCTAGACCAGGGGTCTACAAACTTGGCCCTTTTATGACTTGTGGACTTCAAGTCCCAGAATTCCTGAGCCAGGCAAACCTGGCTGAGGAATTCTGGGAGTTGAAGTCCACAAGTCATAAAAGGTCCAAGTTTGAAGACTCCTGGTCTAGACAAATACAAGCTTTCTAAAGCTGAAAACAGGGCATCCTTGGGGACTTCAGTCAGATGTCAATGATGACGGAATAATTGGACCTACATCATGGGTACTTAGACTTTGGAACTTTCTTTCCCCAGAGGTATAAAAAGAATGAAAAAAGCAAAATTCATTGTCTCTCAATTTAACAAAAAGCCAGTTTAATTTCTTGAATCCATCTGATTGCTGGACTATAGTTGCAAGCTAATATCTGCATTATCCTAAATGTTGTTTATCACGTTTTAGCCCAACCCATTTGTCCAAAAATGAGAAAAGTGTGTTAGATGAGCTTGTACAATATGCTATATTAGGGCAAATAGTTCTTCCCCAAAATATATTCTATGACACAAAACACCTACATTAAAAGAAATTGACAGAAAAAAATGCTTGTAGAATTTTGTGCTCTTGTCTCTCTCTTTTTAAATTCAAACTGGTGCTGAAACAATAAGGGGAAAAGGGAAGGTTGGAGGAAAATCAGAAATTAAATTCAATCCAGTTTGATTAACTATGTTTTGCGGAATAGGTTCACACCGTGCACTAAGCCAAAAGCCTAACAAAACATTTTATGGTTTAGGCCAGGGGTAGGCAACCTCGGCTCTTTGATGACTCATGGACTTCAACTCCCAGAATTCCTGAGCCAGCATGGCTCAGCTTGGAAACCTCTCCCTTTCCCCTCAACGTGGCTGGCTCAGGAATTCTGGGAGTTGAAGTCCACGAGTCATAAAAGAGCCAAGGTTGCCTACCCCTGTTTTAGGCCAATGGCTGAACCCAGGGTACCTTGTTTTTCTTGGTAGCACCATAGGAAAAAGGACTAGAAAAAGTTGGGCTGGAAAAAAAAATGTTTCTCCAACCCAATATTGTCCACGAGAGCATTTCAGTGTTTCAATTTAATCTCCCAATACTGCGAAGCTATGCACCATGTCCCATGGTGCTGTTTCCAAAGAACAAGTAGAATTTCTTTTTCCTTTTAAAACACTTCACTTTTCCTCCAAGAAGCCTCTTCAGTTTCTTGGTTCAATCAGGGCTGGAAAGAACTCAGGATAATTGCTTGAAGCAGAGATGAAGTTTACTTGACCGGAAGACAGCAATTAAACAGACAGCAATCAAAGGTGGCCAGTCCCAAAAGAAAAAAAAAGAAAAAAGATCATTCCCTTGCTATACAGGTAGTCCTCGACTTACAACCACAATTCAGCCCAAACTTCCTATTGCTAAGCGAGACATTTGTTAAGTGAGATGTGCTCCATTTAGCAACCTTTCTTGCCACAGTTGTTAAGTGAATCACTGCAGTTGGTAAGTCAGCAACATGGTTGTTAAGTGAATCTGGCTTCCCCATTGACTTTGCTTGTCGGAAATATCACAAAGGGGGATCACGTGACCCCAAGACACTGCAACCATTGTAAATATGAGTCAGTCACCAGATGTCTGAATTTGGATCATGTCAGCACAGGGATGCTGCAAAGGTCGTAACTGTGAAAAACGGCCACATTTCTCAGTGCTACTGTAACTTCAAATGGCCACTCAGCAAACTGTTGTAAATTGAGGACTACCTGCACTTTAAAAACGGTTATTTTCAAAGCGAGGTCCTTGCATTGTTCTTAGAAAGCGTGCAAACTCGGCTTGCCTTCAAGAGATTACTGGAAAGGACACCAGGTTCAGAAGAGAGGAACTGAGGTTTGGTTCCCCAATCTTTTACGAGTGAAGATGGTGACCTCAGAGTGTGGAGTTGCATAAGGAAATCTGTGATGGAAATGGAGAACATTTAAAATCTACAGGGGAGTCCCTTATTTAGTTAAGTTGCTGATGGTGGCCAATGTAACCTGTGTAAAGTCACGTATTGAAAGTCCAGTTGCCTTTTTTGGGGGGGGAAACACCTTTGGGACAACCATGGCTTGAATGATTGAGACTCTCCATAGACATTCTCTGAACAAATGGTTGTAAATCAAGGACTGTCTGTGATGGGTGGGAAATAATGACTTTGGCTAATCCCTGCTTACTTTAGTAATAACCACCCCCTCCCAAACTTTTGGAATACATTTTAGAAGGAAGCAAGCTTGGCATTTATTCTATTAACTTTTTTTTTGGCACCAAAGATGCTTCGATGGTGTATTTTTTTTATTCCCCTTTCACACTGCAGTGTGTCCTTCATTTAATTTTATTTCTGCTGATTTGATTTCTCTGGTCCAGCAGCTGTTTACAGTATATTGATTTTTCTTTCACTGGCTGTTGTTCTGGGTTTCAAAAATGAGTTTTATAGTCTATTATGCATTAACTGTAAGCAGGGACTCGTTGTTTTGAGAAGAAGCATCCCAACTCTTAAATAACAAAACAGAGGAACAGCAACACAACATCTGAAATTGGCGCAAGCCCAACTTAAACACCATTTGTAGTCATGGTTTTTTTTTGAAGAACTGTTCCTAAGCCAGGCTAATAATTCTTCTTCTGTGTCTAGATCAAACTTTAAACTGCCAGAATGAAGCTGCTTTCTTGACTTTGTCGTTGGCCAAAAATAAGTCATTATCAGAACACGTTTGTGATAGTAGCCAATATGCCAGCAGATGGGCCGGGCTCTGTGTCTCTCCACATTAACACAGCGTGTTGTTATCCAGTAAAACAGGGTTGCCCAACCCCCGATCCATGGACTGGCACCAGGCCGCAGCATGCTAGAAATCGGTCTGTGCAAACAAGCAAAGCTCCATCCGTGGGATGCAGACAGTAGATGAAACCATACCCCCTCTGGTCCATTGAAAAATGTCTCTCCCTGGAACTGGACCCTGTGGCCAAAAGGTTGGGGATCTTTGCACTAAAAACCTCCCCTTGGGCATATTGGTTTTACATCCAGGCACTCCAACTGTCAACCTATTCAGGATCCTCCAAGAAATATAAAGGAGGTCAGAGATCTTTCAGCTAGATCCTCCTTTAATGTTATTCCTTGCTGGATGGTCTCCTTCCTCCATCTTTTAATTTGGTTTTATTCTCGTGGACCCTCAAGAATGTTTGTTCTTGACATCAAGCTGTTCCTAGATCTGAGTTGGCAGGCTTGGACTTACGTTCAGAGGATGTCAAGGATCACTCTCTTCTTGACATCTGCTGCTACTTGTCTCCTGATCTTAGGTGGGACAAGCCAGGGTGAACTTAGGGTAGTAACAACGAACCAAGATGATACATGGGAAGAAGTTAAAATGAAGAAAGGGTAGGGATTTGCATTAGAAAGAGATGAGCCAAAAGGGTTTGCAAGGATTCTCTGTAAGAACTATTTCCTTTAAGGGCCACAGAGAGATGCAACAAAGCTGTGGAGGCCATAAACATTTGCTTATTCATAGTAAAACTGTCCAAAAAACATTTTCCTATTTCTTTTCTCTGCAAACATCTTCTATTTTTCAACCTCTCCTTCTCCGTTTGCCTTACGATAAATTTCTCCTTTCTTTTCGGAGTCTCTGTTTGATCTGATTTTATTTCTCTGAGTTACCACGTAGTTCTGTCCCTATTTTCTGCTATTCTTCCCTTGGGTTTTTTTTTGTAAAAGGAAGCCAGGGAAGCTAAGCAAACAGCAGAGCATTTGAGAGATGACTGCACAATGAAAGACAACACACACTTACATATGCGCACGCACGCACACACACACACACACACATCTAAGAACAAAGTTAAATGCCAGTGTGCTTAAGATTTTGCAGAAATTTTCCTTCTGTTTTTTTGGAGGGGAAAAAGAACTCGAAAGCAATTTCCTTGTCATCTAACGGAAGAATTATATTAAAAAAAATAATGCAGAAGAAATCTATGCGCTGCACTCATTTACGATACCTTGACATAGGCGACAATTTTCAGAGAAATGGTTGCTAAGTAGAGAGAATTCATTGCAAAATCCATCAGGTTCCACCAGTCATGCACGTATTCGTTAAAGCCGCCGTCCCACATTTCTTTGATTTCTCCCCAAATAAAACCTGTAAAGGGGGGGGGAGAGAAAGGGTGAAAAAACAATTTTCAATTCTCTTAAGTCACCATTATTGGGCGCCAAAGCAGAGCACATGGGAAAAGCTAATTAAAACATAACAGCAAGGAAACATCAGATTCCACCCTGGTTTTTTTTAATTAATTTATTTCTTTTATCAACAAGAATAAAACGGATAACCAGAAAATGAACATCCAGTGCTAACAACGAGAAAATTTTTTCTTGTGTACAGAAAAACAAAAACAAAAAAACCAAAAACAAATCCAAATTTCAAGTAGATCTAACACTGAACATTAAAAAACCCACCCTGGCTTAATGCTGAAAAGTAAATAACAATAAAAAACCCCTGTTAGGTTCTCCCCCCTTACATAATGGTTTAACATGCAGTTATAAACTTTCCCATCCTTATTTAACAAAAATATTATATTAAAGAAACAAATACTGTATTCCAGATGAGGAAGTCTAATAATCAAATCGACCCAACATCTAATCATAATTATATATGTAAAAAAAAAAGTCAACAGGTTAACCCAAACATTACACTAATCTTCAAATCCCTCTATTAACTACCTGTTATTTAACATGGAGAAAGTCCACAAACAGCTTCTAGTTCATTATAAAGTTGTCTAACCCATTGTCTCTAATCAAAGCAGTTAATTTTGTCATGTCTTCTGATTCACTCAATTTTAAAATTCACTCTAAAATCCTTAAAATCTATCTTGTTTCCCCCACACACACCTTTCATCCTTTCCAAAGGTTTTGCTTTTTCAAGAGGCAACTGGACTTTCTTGTTTTTCTTTGAAGACATGAGAGCTGGCGAAGCTTCTTGGATCAGAAGCAAAACATCTTCAAAGAAAAACAAGAAAGTCCAGTTGCCTCTTGAAAAAGCAAAACCTTTGGGACAACCATGACCTGGAGGATTGCAAACCTCTGTAGACGCTTTCGTCCTATTTTTTTCTATCAAACACAAAGGGACCGCTTTCAAAACTGATTAATTACAAGGATGCAACAGATGGCTTGAAATGGAAGGGACAGGCTATGTCTTCAAACAGAAAAGATGGACATCACTAGACTTTTAACTTGTTTGTATCGAGATAAAAGTTTAAAAACTAACAAGGGGAATGGTCCTTAGAAATTCTGTGGAACAGCTTACCCAGCAGAAATCGTGGGCACTCCATCACTGGAGATTTTTAAAAGGAGATTGGACATTCACCTGTCTGCGATGGTATAGGTTCTCCTGCTTGAGCAGGGGGCTCATATTCTATTCCATTCTATTCTATTCTATTCTATTCTATTCTATTCTATTCTATTCTATTCTATTCTATTCTATTCTATTCTATTCTATTCTATTCTATTCTATTCTATTCTATTCTATTCTATTCTATTCTATTCTATTCTATTCTATTCTTTCTATTCTATTCTATTCTATTCTATTCTATTCTATTCTATTCTATTCTATTCTATTCTATTCTATTCTTCATTCTTCTACTCTACTTTACCCTACTCTGCCCTATCCTACTCTACTCTACTCTACTCTACTCTACTCTACTCTACTCTACTCTACTCTACTCTACTCTACTCTACTCTACTCTACCCTACCCTACCCTACTCTGTTCTATTCTATTCTATTCTATTTTCTGTGCAACTATAATCTTTGATTTTTCATTCTGACTATAGGTAGTGCTTGATTTACAACAGTTCATTTAGTGACTGTTCAAAGTTACAACGGCATTGAAAAAAGTGACTTATGACCATTTTTCACACTTACGACCATTGCAGCATCCCTGTGGTCACATGATCAAAATTCAGACGCTTGGCAGCTGACTCATTCCTGGGATCACATGATCCCCTTTTGTGACCTTCTGATTAGCAAAGCCAATGGGGAAGCCAGATTCGGTTAACAACGGTGTTACTAATTTAACACTTATTAACACCTGCAGTGATTCACTTAACAACTCTGGTGAGCAAGGTCATGCTATGGGGTGAAACTCACTTAGCAAATGTCACACTTAGCAACAGAAGTTTCAGGCTAAATTGTGGTCGTACGTCGAAGGCTATCTGTATTAAGATCTACTGGCCATGCGGAAATGGAAAACATTTTAGTCTGGGGAGGCTGACACTTAAAACTGAGTTTCATTCCGATGTTGGATTTTGAGTGGCTAAGGGTTAGGACAGGCGTCTTCAAACTTGGCCCTTTTATGACTTGTGAAGTTCAACTCCCAGACTCAGCCAGGCACGCTGGCTGAGGAATTCTGGGAGTTGAAGTCCACAAGTCATAAAAGGGCCAAGTTTGAAGAGCCCTGGGTTAGGGATTTGGGATTTGGGATTAGTCCTTGGAGGGTGACCATGGGGCGCCAAATGTCCAGATGATCCAACTCAAGAGGAGTAGTGTTCTAAATACAACCCTTCTAACTAGAACTCAACATTGAAAACATATTCCCTTCCTCCTTTTTTTATTCTACCACTGTGTAATTATTTTTACCTCTGCAATTGCTATGATTTTTATCTTGAATCACTGGTTTAACAACTGGGATTGTTTGGACTGCTGCTCAATTCTAGGGAATCCTAGCTAAGGCCACCCGATTGCCTTTGGAGTTGATGAAAGAAAATTGACCTTTTTTTTAGCAAAGAAAAAAACATTTCAGTGAAATTTTCAAAGGTGGGAGGTGCTGCTTTGCACCTGTCTAATCCTGAGGTGGTCAAGATCTGGACCTGCAGCTTTTCCAACCCAGAAATGAGAGCAGTCTGGGTTATTCAGAAGAGAGCAAACATTAATAATAATTCACCATCAGTAGCCGTCCACATTGAAACGTGTTGTTGCATTCTCAATTCCTTTAGTCTATTTCTGTCTCTTTGGAATTACAGTTGAAAGGCTGGCTTCATGTTGCCAGAAGCAAATAAAAGTTTCCTTATGAATAGAAGAGAATATTTGTAGTTCAGGGTTGAATTGTGGGGCCCTTTATACTCTCTGAGCTTGGTTGTTTTTTTCCGGACGTTTCATTACCCAACTAGATAATATCATCAGTGCTAGAAGTGAGGGGGGTTGAGGAGGAGGAGGAGGAGGAGGAGGAGGAGGAGAACTGTGGGGTGGCACTCTCTGTGTTTAATTGTTTTCTTACAGATGTTTCATTACCCAACTAGATAATATCATCAGTGCTAGAAGTGAGGGGGGTTGAGGAGGAGGAGGAGGAGGAGGAGGAGGAGGAGGAGGAGGAGGAGGAGGACTGTGGGGTGGCACTCTCTGTGTTTAATTGTTTTCTTACAGATGTTTCATTACCCAACTAGATAATATCATCAGTGCTAGAAGTGAGGGGGGTTGAGGAGGAGGAGGAGGAGGAGGAGGAGGAGGAGGAGGAGGAGGAGGAGAACTGTGGGGTGGCACTCTCTGTGTTTAATTGTTTTCTTACAGATGTTTCATTACCCAACTAGATAATATCATCAGTGCTAGAAGTGAGGGGGGTTGAGGAGGAGGAGGAGGAGGAGGAGGAGAACTGTGGGGTGGCACTCTCTGTGTTTAATTGTTTTCTTACAGATGTTTCATTACCCAACTAGATAATATCATCAGTGCTAGAAGTGAGGGGGGTTGAGGAGGAGGAGGAGGAGGAGGAGGAGGAGGAGAACTGTGGGGTGGCACTCTCTGTGTTTAATTGTTTTCTTACAGATGTTTCATTACCCAACTAGATAATAGCAACAGTACTGCAAAAGAGGAGGAGAAGGAGGACCATGGAGTCTTGATCCTCTCTGAGCTTTACCCAACTAGGTAACATCATCAGAGTCACCTAGTTGGGTAATGAAAGTTCTGCTAGGAAGCAACCAAGCACAGAGACCACCAAGGACCCCCTACTACATTTTCCTTGCTATACCCAGTTCCTTGCCTGCACAACTAAGGAGGTAGTGGACCTTTTGAGGTAGAAACCCATGGGTTATGGTTACTGTAACAATCAGAATTTTTGTTATAGTTATTGTCCTGCTGCCAGCAGAGAAAGTGCTAGTATCTTATATGAATTCCTTTTCATCAATAAGGGATATTTTGTAAGAAAAAAAAATCCTCCTTCCAATTAACTTACTCGCAGGGAATTGTACTCTAAGTCTCCAGTGTTATCAATCATCTCAAGATATTATAGAGCCTTGGTGGAGCAGTGGGCTAATGCCTCCTTAAGTAACACCAGCTGCCTGCAATTAGTGCAGGTTCGAGTCCCGCCAGGCTCAAGGTTGACTCAGCCTTCCATCCTTCCTAGGTAGGTAAAATGAGGACCCAGATTGTTGGGGGCAATTAAGCTGACTTTGTAATAATGCCGCTTGGGGTGTGTGTGAAAGCCCTAATAAGCAGGCATATACATAGAATGAAGGCTACTGCTAAGCTTGTAAGCCGCCCTGAGTCTTCGGAGAAGGGCGGGATATAAATGGAATTAAAATAAAATAAAATAAATTATTACCATTTATGTAAGACCAATACTGGAGGCGTTTAAGGAGGGACTGGACAACCATTTGTCTAAAATGGTATATGCAGCCTCTTGCTTAAGCAGGCGGTTGGACTAGAAGACCTCCAAGGTCCCTCCCATCTCTGTTATCCTGTTCTGTTCTAAACCCTGTTTTGAAAAAAAGAGCCTGGAGCTGTGGGATTATCATCTTCAATATCATTGTGAATGCTGCCTTATTCCCAGTGTTGTGAATGCTGCCTTATTCCCAGAGAGATTTTTTTTCCTTCTCAAAAGCAGAAAAATGATGAGAAAACTAAGTTGCAAACATACCGAATAAGGAAAAATTGTTGGCCAGCCTGCAAGGCATCAACTTTCTTTTACCCAAGTCCCACTTCAAAGTTACAGTCTGAAGACTCCATTCAGTCTCTGATTCATTTTTAAGAGCTGTCAAAGTGAGGAACTGCAGTTCATTATTTCACTGCATTTCCTTATTTAGAATCCCCTCACATATCCACTCTAAACTTCTCGATTTTTTTTTTAAAAAATAGAGTCTATGAAAGTAAATCAAAAGGAAAAAACGAATCGTATTATTAGTTTAAAAATAATCAGAGGCTGTGCAAAAAAGAAAGAAAGAGAGTTCTTCAGTTCAGAAGGAATCTTTGCCATCATTCAGGGATTTCTTTATAGAGACACAAAGTCAAATTAATTGGCTAAAACACCATGTTCTACATTGCATTGAGGTTCTGGCTATTAAACAGATTATCCTTTATTGAGGCCGTCTCTTTCTACACACGAGGTAGGTGATTTTGGATGTTCCTAATATTTCTAATGATATTTTTTAACCGTATTTTCTATTTCTAACTATATATTTTAACTGCAGTTTCTGCTGAACTCTTTTTACAGTACAGTCAGACCTCCACTTACGATCACAATGGAGCCCAAAATTTACGTCGCTAAGCGAGAGAGCTGCTAAGTGAATTTTTGCCCCTTTTTACGAACTTTCTTGCCAAAGTTGTTAAATGAATCGTTGCAGTTGTTAATTTAGTAACACGTTCGTTAAGTGAATTCGGCTTCCTCCATTGACTTTGCTTGTCAGAAAGTCACAAAAGGGGATCACGTGATCCCGGGACGCTGCAACCGTCGTAAGTTCATGCCAGTTGCCAAGCGTCTGAATTTCAATCACATGAATATGGATTGCTGCAATGGTTGTAAGTGTGAAAAACGGTCATAAGTCGCTTTATTCAGTGCTGTTGTAACTTTGAAAGGTTATTAAACAAACTGTTGTAAGTCAAGGACCACTTGTATTTTATTTTATTTTATTTATTTTATTTTATTTTATTTTTTATTTTATTTTATTTTATTATTTATTTTACTATTTATTTCATTTCATTTCATTTTATTATGTATTTTTATTTTATTATCTTTGTAAGCCACTCAGAATCACTGAGGGTGAATTGGGCGGCCATACAAATTCTCTTAAGTAAATAAATAACATTTACTTTTGATGCTATTTCACAATTATTTTAATGGATGGTTCAGAAATCCACTAAAATTAGAGGGAAATATTGTGACATCACCATTTTGCCAATTTGACCTTCATCTGGCTTTGTTGACGCTACAAGCAAAAGACAGGAAATATAAATATAAGTATAAATGAAAATAGAGCTGTGTAATGATGACAGAGCAAAGAATAAGAGCTACATGGTAAAAAAAATGGCACAATTATCATAATGGTAACAATTTCTATCTCTACCTTTTCATAACACATCATGGCCATAGAAATCAACTCAGCATGTTAAGCACATTTAGCGGCTGACTATTGGAGGATCTAAAGAACCAGGTTGATTGTCCCAAAGGTGCTTTTCAAGAGGCAACTGGACTTCATTTTTCCTTGAAGACATTTCGCTTCTCATCCAAGAAGCTTCTTCAGTTCTGACTGACTTCCATTCTCCACCATTCAGTCAGAACTGAAGAAGCTTCTTGGATGAGAAGCCAAATGTCTTTTTGAAATAGCACCTTTGGGGCAACCATGACCTGGATGACTGAGAATCTCCATAGACATTTATCTGGTTGCTAAGAAGTTGTTACTAACCTAATGGCACACAATCAATTAATCAATCATTCAATCAATTTAGCCACTGTAGGGCACTTTTAGGCTATTTACGATTATGTTCACCTCTAACTAAGAACTTTGCATCCAAGAATATTCCCTGAAATATGCCATATTGGACTGATTGGGATCCACATCTGAGTTGTAGGTTTGCTTAAGTTAACTGCAGTGCAGCTTGAGTTATGGGTTGCATACCACCTCTGTAATATTACTTGACTTTGTGTAGCATAGGAGTTATGACTCTGAGCTACACAGCAGAAACTAGCAGGTTTCCACTTCTTTCGTACCATGGATTCACCGATCTGAGGAGGTTCATCAGACATGAATTAGGAAGCCAAGGATGAAATCTACAACTGTTCACCTCCTTCCCTTGCTGTTCTTGGACTGTGTGTTGATTTCCAGTGTTACCCTTTTGAACTGCAGTAAGTTGAAGCATTCTATTACATTAGAATGGCATCACTTTGACTCAACATCCAGAGTCAAATCCTTGAGCTAAGATTGATTGCTAGGGATTTCATAATAGACCACTGGAGTTCTCCAGGAAAGAATATGAAAGTCCACATTCTGGACAGGGAGGACCGCTGGTTTGAAAAAGGGGTCAAAGAGGCCGTCTATGTCAAAACTGAACAGCCCTCTCTCAACAGAGGGGGAGGGATACGACGTCATCTATCTCAAGTCTACAACACAGACCTTTCAACTGTTCCAAGAAGGCTCCACACCCATTTGCACCACTCAGGTGACCCTGACGACACAAATAAGCCTCCAAGTGGCATCAATGACCCTCTAAAAGAAGGCAAATGACCAGCTGTCTGCAAGAAATATAAATCCTTCCATTCCCCACCATCCAGTCAGAGCTGAAGAAACTTCTTGGATGAGAAGCGGAACGTCTTCAAAGAGAAAAAAAAAGAAAGTCCAGTTGCCTCGTGAAAAAGGGACAATATGAAAGGTATTTGCTTCTATTTCCCAGGGTATTTTTTCCCCCAACTTCCTTCTAACTTACAATTGAAGGATTTCTTGATAGCCTCCCATTCCTCTATTAACCAGGTCAAACTCTGTTTAAATCTGTGATGGTTTTCTAGGTCCTTTTATCTAACCATGCAACATCAAGACAGCATACATATGACCAAGAAACAAGCCAAATCAGGGAAAAAAAAGTTTGCTACATACTGTATATATTTGTTGTCAATTTGTTAGGAAATTGTGATTTTGCTTTTATTGTTGTTTATCACTCAAAGTCACATTCTACAAGTTGGGTGGTCAAATCCCTAACTCATGCTTTCAGCCAATTAAATGTATATATTTATTGAACACTTTTCACGTAGAGTATTTCATTCACGTGTCATGAACAAGAAGTATATTTTACAGAGGTGAGGAATCAGCCATCCTTTGCATGTTATTTGATCTCCAGCTCTGGGAAGGTGATTATTAATGATAACATTAATAATAGCATCATCGAAAAAACTCAGGTCCTTCCCTTTAGTGTAAATTGCAAGATAAGATATACTAAGATATAAAAATTTATCTGTAAGGACTTCTGGTTTGTCACGCAGCCTCTATGGAGGGCTGGGAGACTTGCTCTCTCTCCCCACCCCCCACCCCGTCCAGTTTCACATCACTGGGGGGCTCTGAAAAGGGCCGAAAGTTGCCCCGAAGAGGCGACCAGTAAGGAGGGGCACTCATTGGATCATGGGAGAGCCGCAACTTTCCCGTTAGACCTGGAGATCCCTCCAAACCAGCGGATGAAAGGACCGGCCATTATGGCTCGTCCCTAGGCTGTGAACAGCCGAAGTCACATTTTCCACCAGGCAACTCTTAAAGCAGCGCAGAAGAGACTGGGTGAGATTTACCTCTTTTACACCCTAATTAATTTCTATACCTCCTTAAGCTGCTAAGCATTTTCCCCCCTGCAGTGAGGGAAGGGGAACTTTTGCCCTCCCTCCAGAAAGAGTGGCGACTAAATACCCAGGGGCGTTTTAAACGTTGAAAAAGTAACTGAATCCCAGTTGGAACGTTATTTCTCAAAGCACGTGGATTGAAAGTTCTTTTATTTCCCATTTGTCATTGTCTGCTTCTGTTGGAAATCGGGATTCTTTCTTATGAAAAAAAGAAAAAGAAAAACTGAAAAGATTAAGACAACTTTGGGACTCAAAGGGAAACTTTAAAAGGGGCCTGGCTGACTGCCCAGGGAAATAGATAAGATACATAACCTTGAGAACTTCGAAACAACAGCTGTGAAAGGCTTTGTGTTTCCTACCTAGAAAAAAAATCTTTCTTTTGGATTTTATTTATTTATTTTATTTTATTTATTTTATTAGACTTATATATCGCCCTTCTCCCGTATGGAAGAAGACCAGGGACAAAATTTATTTATGGATGAAAATCAACAAAGTCTCGCCATGTTGAAAACACTAATCCAAATTCTTACCACAACCAATGAAATACTAAGAGGCTATGTGAAAGAACAAGAAGACAGCCCAGATATGAAAGCCCAAACTTTGACTACAACTAAAGAATCACCTATATAAAATACAATAGGAAAAAAATAAAACATTCAAGTACGATGACAGAAGAATCTACTATTAAACAAATATTGATATTTGAAAATCCAGAAAAGACACTGACAACTTGGAAAAAGGAAAAGGTTTCTTATACAACTCAGAAGGAACTAGAGGATCTAGAAAAAGCAGTTGGATGAGAAGATAAACAATTCAGAACAACTACATGAATATGGAAGAATAAAGAGATGACCCACTATACTGTACCTACAAGTCCTCTCAAAAAATGGCAATTGGATAGTTTTGCCAATATCAGTTAATATACATGATATTACAAGGAGATTGGTTCGATGTCCCAAAAACAAGGACATGGAAGATGATTTGGCAAAGGAAAAAAGCCAGAATAAGACTCAAGAAGAATGGAGTTTTGACCATCTTATTGAAATCTGAAACAGAATATACTTAAATAGATAACACAAGACATTGTTATGAATTGAGATAAATAAAACATTTTGGTCATTAAAATTTAGCAGTATAAATATTAATAGCTAATTTGAATATTGATTTGTGCATAAAGGTCATGTAAAGGTGAATAATGTAGACAAGCTAAAAACCTATTGTTGAAAGTAATAAATAGTTCTATATGGAATGTTAAAAATGAAAATCATCAGTTTAAGCAAGAAATAGCAGATACAAAGAGGAAGAGAGGAAGTATTAAATATTGAAATAAAAAGAAATTTTGATTACTACTTAAAAAAACCAATTGAAAATTAGCAAAAAGGAAGGATATCATATTGTATCCTTAATTTGTTGACATAGACGGTGAGAAGTTAAGTAAACGGGATGTGTATTTTGAATATTAGATTTAGTGAGGAATGGTGATAGATGAATTGGGAGTATATTAAAAATCTTGGGAATGATAAATATCAAACGTTAAATCTAAATGTTAGTGGAAATTAAAATTGAAAAATCTATTAGGTCATTGATTGTCTAAAAGATTGTATGTTAAAACAATTAGAATATGTGTAAACTAAAAACTATGGATATACGTAAGAAAGTTATTTTCTATGTGATTGATAGGATGAAACTTGTCTTTAAATCTACAAATAGACAGTATATATGAAGGGAAAAAGAGAGGAAATGTTTATGGTAGCAATTTGAAATCTGTACTAATGATATCTGTATGTAATTGAGTTACTACTACCCAGCCACCACGTTGCTTTTCAAATATGTAAATGTAATACCAGAAAATCAATAAATTTTGCAAAAAAAATTATCTGTAAGATAAATAGATACAGTATTACTAGATATGATATCTTCCTTCACCATCTTAATCCTTCTAATTCAATCAAGAGTCCTCTAAATCAGATCCAAGGACATCTAATATATTGTTCCTGTTCCATACACTTCTCTGTCCAAAAAGCCTTAATAAAAGGGCAGGAAAACTATAGTCATTCTATCTTGATAAATAGTCATTCTAGTTGTCCTTCCCACCCCTACTGCATCTATTTCCATAACTGGAGTTTGCATTCTACTATTAAGGATGGGATGGGATGGGATGGGATGGGATGGGAGGAGAGGAGAGGAGAGAAGAGGGAAGGAAAGGAAAGGAAAGGAAAGGAAAGGAAAGGAAAGGAAAGGAAAGGAAAGGAAAGGAAAGGAAAGGAAAGGAAAGGAAAGGAAAGGAAAGGAAAGGAAAGGAAAGGAAAAGGGATGGGATGGGGTTCCCAAAGATGCTTTTCAAAGAGGCAACTGGACTTTCTTTGGATTTTCAGTTCTTGGATGAGAAGAGAAATGTCTTCAAGGAAAAAAAAAAAAGAAAGTTGCCTCATGAAAAAGCACCTTTGGAACAACCATGACCTGGATGATTGAGAATCTCCATAGGCAATGGGATAGGATGGGAGGTCCTTTCCATTGGTTTCAAAATTGCAACAGAGAGTAAGGCATTGTCCTGGCATTGTCTTATTGGCCAAACGTATTTACATGGAACATAATGACAATCCCCATCAAAATTAATCTTACAAGCACTTCCCGTTCACCCTCCGTGCCTTCATTGATTTACCTAAAACCCAGGGGAGGATCATCCATTCCACCACAGTAGGAGGAGGTCCTTGCATGTGTAGATCTGTCCTGACAATGTGCTGGGATGCGAGCAGAAGCATGAAGAGGAAGGTAAGGTAGGAGCCCGTGTGGCAGATAAACTTGATAAATGGCTTTTTAATGAACAGTCCCAGCCTGCTCTTGGGCACCATCAAGTAGGCCATGGAAAGCACTGGAAACAGCAGTCCGATAGTGACACAGGTCAAAAGTTTGACCGCCCAATGCTTCCGCCGCCATCCGGGGAAGCCGTCGTACCAAAGTGTTGCTAGTAGTTGCTGGCAGTTGGGCTGAGCAACAAACTGGAGTGAGAGAGAGAAGAGAGAGAGAGAGAGAGAGAGAGAGAGAGAGAGAGAGAGAGAGAGAGAGAGAGAGAGAGAGAGAGAGAGAGAGAGAGAGAGAGAAGGAAATAAGGGGAGAGAGGGAAAAAAAGGAGAGGTGGAGATGAGTACAATTGCAACAAGTGAGAGCCATGGCAATTGGAAGAACAAAAGAAGGGATTTGCCATATTTATTCTAGGGGATAAATGGTCCAGGAGAAGTATGGCACCCTCAAGCTGTTTTGCAGCCTGCAGCCTATTTATTTATTTATTTAGTGCAAGGGTGGGGAATGATGGCCCCTTTACGATCAGTGGACACGGCTGGCTCAGGAATTCTGGGAGTTGAAGTCCACAGATCATAAAGGGGCCATCGTTCCCCACCCCTGATTTAGTATATGGCATATCATACATGGACTAGCAAAATGTATACTAACATTTCACCTAGAACAGTAAAATACAATAAAATATAAATGTTAAAAATATCGATGCTAAAATATCAGTGTCCGTGCCATCTAACCATTGAAACGCAGCATTGTCTATATTTTTTTAAAAAATCAGATCTTGGAGCGATACATATCCTCAGCTCACAGTTGGTCATGATGTGATCTAAAGTTTAAGGTGGGATCCTGAAATCACATTGAGGAGAGGATGTTATGCCCCATTTACACGAAGAATCCCAGAAGACGCTGTGTGAGGTGTGAATCCTATTCAGGATTGTCTGTTGCTGAAGTGGCAGTTCAAGGCCTGATGACTTTTTTTGTGGGGTCATGTATATGTTTTCCTATGTCCGGGCATTCAGCGACCCATTTGGCTTTCCAGATTTCCCCTGGATCTTTTGCACTAACCATCACAAAAATTTGGGGGCAAATAAATACAACAAGGTGCAAGACGCTTCAGCTAAAACACCTAAGCTTGACATCCCAGGAGCTTTCATTACTCAGGGTGCTTTTCTTATAAGCACTGCTGTGGTTTAATAATAATAATAATAATAATAATAATAATAATAATAATAATAATAATAATAATAATAATAATTATTATTTATTATTATTATTATTATTATTATTATTATTATTATTATTATTATTATTATTATTATTATTATTATTAATTTTATATACTGCCCTTCTCCCAAAGGACTCAGGGCGGTGAACAGGGCAAACATATAAAAAATACAAAAATACAAAAGTTAAAAAAGAATTAAACATATGCCCAAGCTAAAACAGTAAATACATATATTAAAAACAAACAGTAAAAACCCAACCCATCCCCCATCAGGCCAAGCCGGCTTGTTCAAATAAATGCGTCTTCAGATTGCGTCGGAAGACTGCAAGCTTTTTATTTCTCAGTGCAATCATTTTGTAAGACACACATTTTTGTTGGTACTGGTTTTTGTTGCTGTTGTTTGGGAACAGATTAAAATTTAGCCTGTTTATGTTCATTGGACTTTATTTGCTGATTTATTTGCATTATTCAAATAAATGCATTTATTTGCATTGTTTGTGTTATTAAGTCCACACCCCACCTTTTTTGTTTATCGAAATCCTCTAAAAATTGCCATGGCACAAACTTTTCATTCCTGCCTATGGTCACAGAAAGTGGGTCACCGTCTAAACCCAATCTCACCAGGGCCCACTTCCACCAGTAAATTTAAATTTAAAAACTCTCCCTCTTCCAGCTATAATACATGTTGGTACAGTAATGTGCTGCAGCTGCCAAAAAAAAGCCAATGCAGTCCTAGGCTGCATTAAGAGAGAGACAGAATCGCAATCACATGAAATGTTAATACCAATTTATGATGCCTTGGTAAAACCACACTTGGAATCCTGCATCCAGTCTTGGTCACCACAGTCTTAAAAAAGATGTTGAGACTCTGGAAAGAGTGCAGAGAAGAGCAACAAAGATGATTAGGCAGCTGGAGGCTGAAACACAGGAAGAACGTTTGCAGGAACTGGATATGTCTAGTCTAAGGAAGAGAAGGACTGGGGGGTGACATGATAGCAGCCTTCCAACATCTCAGGGGCTGCCACAAAGAAGAGGAGGTCAACCTATTCTCCAAAGCACCTGAAGTCAGGACAAGAAGCAATGGATGGAAATTAATCAAACAGAGAATCAACCTAGAACTAAGGAGAAATTTCCCAACAGTGAGATTTCCTGATAATTAGAACAATTAATCAGTGGAACGACTTGCCTTCAGAAGTTGTAAGTTTTTAAGAAGAGATTGGACAACCATTTGTCTGAGATGGTATAGGGTCTCCTTATGGACTAGAAGACCCCCAAGGTCCCTTCCAACTCTGCGATTCTGTGATTCATTAATGTAACTGGCCATCCTGCTCTCAGTCCAGCACCATGGGTAAGAACCGTGGGAGAGCAGGCAGAGATGTCCACCCTTTTCTGTCAGAAGACAGGTTCATTTTTTTCTCTCCTACGATTCCAGCTAGCTCTGTGCCCAGTGAAATGATTTCATTTCGCAAGTCTGCCATTGCTATTAAAAATTAAGAGGGTTCATATTTCCTTCAAGAGGTTCTTTCGAGAAGAGAAAGGAAAGGGGGAAGGGAGCACAGTTCCATTAAGGAGGAGAAGAGGGGGAGGAAAAGAGCTCCATTTGAAACAGGGATCAGCTTTTCTAATCGAGGTTGCCTTGTAGCTGGCCGGAGGGACCAAATTGATGAACTGCTAACTTCCATCCCAAACCTAATTGTGGATCAAGCGGAAGGCCTTGGACAAATGTTTTTGTTTGCAGTTCCTAAAACCCCGTCTTGCTTTAGCCAAAGGCAGCAAGCAGAAGAGCAGGAACTCGGCAAAGCTATTCATTTACTCAGATTTAGTTAAGTTTTCCACCTGTTACCCTGCAGCCAGACAATTTCCCAGAATAATTGATCTACAAGGAACAGGGTTTAGGAAGAAAAAGAAAACATAACCCAGGCATTATTGCTTAGAATTTTGCGATGTCTTCAGTATCTGGTTAGGGTAGAAATATGATCTATTCACAAGAAGCACATTATTTGTGGGTCCTTGGTGCTCTCTGAGCTTGATTGATTTCTTGCAGACATTTCATTACCTACCTATGTAATGTCACTGATGCTCAGCCAAACAATACCATCAACAACACCGGTGCTCAGACAAACAATGAAGGTCAGAGAGCACCAAGGACCCACAGCTACAAATATTCTCTTCTCTTGGTATCTGCATGTATTGTTTGCACTAAATACACAAAACTGCAGTTTTAACTACAGGATATAAAGTGTTATCCTATTTTGAGTAGTCCCAGGTATTTGTATCTTTCTACGGACAAAGATTTTATCACATTCCCGTTTTTAATTGTATACCTTACCAGCTACTAATATTTACTAATTCTTTACTTAGTATTTTTACTAATATTTTAATAATACTAATATTTGAGAGGCTCCTACAAAACTGACGCGGTGGCTCAGTGGGTTAGGACGCTGAGCTTGTCGATCAGAAGGTCGGCAGTTTGGCGGGTCGAATCCCGAGTGCCGCGTAACAGAGTGAGCGCCTGTTACTCGTCCCAGCTTCTGCCCACCTAGCAGTTCGAAAGCACGTAAAAATGCAAGTAGAAAAATAGGGACCGCTACGGTGGGAAGGTAACAGCGTTCCGTGCGCCTTTGGTGTCTAGTCATGCCGGCCACATGACCACGGAGACGTCCTCGGACAAGCGCTGGCTCTTCGGCTTTGAAACGGAGATGAGCACCGGCCCCTAGAGTCGGAAACGACTAGCACGCATGTGCGGGGGAACCTTTACCTTTACCTTTACCTTACAAAACTGAGGGGGTCAAACTATTTTCCATTTGTAAATGGGTTTGTCTTTATTTGGAAGATAGCAATAGCAATAGCACTTAGACTTATATCCTGCTTCACAGTGCTTTACAGCCCTCTCTAAGCGGTTCACAGAGTCACCATATTGCCCCCAACAATTTGGTTCTTCATTTTACCGACCTCAGAAGGATGGAAGGCTGAGTCAACCTTGAGCCAGTCAGGATCGAACTCTGTGGGCAGAGTTTGCCTGCAATACTGCATTCTAACCACTGCACTACCACAGCTCCTTTTGTCCCTTGTGAATTTCAGCATTTACCTTTAGTTCAGGTGCAAGTTATCAGGCTGAACATTGAACATCAAGTAATTGGTCTGTGATTGCTAGCAACTGTTTGTCTTTTATTATTAAAAATGTTTAATCTATTCTTCAACCTATCCAATTTGTAATCTTTAATTAAACCATATAACCAGTCTTCCACAGAGAATACTCAGATGCTAAATCAAAATCCACAGACTAGTGCCATCCACCAGTTCTTATCCTTCTTTATTTGTGTTTTTTTTGAATCATTTTTTATGGTATGGCTGTATCATCCATTTTACTGTACTTCTCAATATTTGATTTATTTTCCCTACATATTATGTTCTTTTGGGTTATCCAAAATTATAATATTTCATTTTTATTACAGCAAGCATCTACATTCATAGTATTTCTTAGCAATACTTTATAAAGCGAAGGATAGTTTATTTAAAACTGCAGGTTTTGCCCAAATTGCTTTATCCTTCCTTCATATAGTTCATTTTTCTTTGACATAATGTAGCTATAACTCATTGTTTTAATTCTTCTATTATCTTACTGCCAAGTATATAGCTGTCCTATAAGCTTTCCTTGATCTTTCAAACTCTTTGGAAGGAGGAGGAGGAGGAGGAGGAGGAGGAGGAGGAGGAGGAGGAGGAGGAGGAGGAGGAGAGAGATAAGGAGGTGGAGGTGGTGGAGGAGGAAATGAAGGAGAAGGAGAAGAAGTCTGAATCAATTTACTGAAATGAAAAAGGGATTGTAATTTTCATTGAAATAGGGATTGTAATCTACCATATTCTTCTGGCATAGATTGATAGAATGAGACATTTTGACTTTCCACTTTAGGGATGAGAAAGAAGGAGCACGTCCTCAAAACCTCAAAAGCACCCCAAAAAGATTAAGATCCTTGCTTTAAGACCACACTTTATGCTATCATAAATACAGTGCAGCAGCAACAACAGAAATGAAAAACTTGTCTACCAGTGTACCGTTCAATGTTTAAAAAAATACTTTCTGTATTTATAGGACTTAATCCAATCTGACGCTTTCTTTGTTTTTCATATTTTTAAAATTTTATCAAGAAATGCCAGAGTTAATTTGTTTTCCTAACACAATTTTGTGCACAACTTTTTTAACATATGTAAAGTCAATAGCTATCACCTGAAACTTTTTTAATGCAAACTTTCCTGATCCTCTTTTTTCTCATAGGCATTTGCTCAGCACAGGCTTTCTTAAATATTTAAATATATTGCTGTTACTCTTTTTTTTCCAAAACCAAGAAGAACAAACAAGCTGACCCATTTTGAATGCCATTTGCAAAAATATGGTGGGTTTTTTTTTAGGTCCTCCTCTTACAAAGCAATATGGCACATGTGGTTGTAAGCCACCCAAAAGTACAGTTTGTGGCAGAATCCCCTTCAAACCTATCTTACAAATTAGATTTTTGTCAGTCAAAAACTTACTCGGTGCAAGCAAAATAAATTTACTCTGGCAGAAGTTTTTGTTTACTTCGCTACACCTCCCTCAGCTGTCCAAAGTGTTAGGCTGACTTAAAAGTGTAAAAACAAAATGTGGAACGTTTGCTTGGTGGCATTCTTTATTTATTTTTTAGTTGTTTTTTTTAATTTTTATTTTATTTATTTTTTTATTTTAATTCCATTTGTATCCCGCCCTTCTCCAAAGACTCAGGGCGACTTACAAGCTTAGCAGTAGCCTTCCTTCTATGTATATGCCTGCTTATTAGGGCTTTCACACACACACACCCAAGCGGCATTATTACAAAGTCAGCTTAATTGCCCCCAACAATCTGGGTCCTCAAGATCCCGCTTGTTTTAATTTTATAAATAATGCACGGAAGGAATGGAACTGAGAACAGCAAGAAGGGAATTAATGTTGAAAGCATAGACGATGATCACTAGCCATTCACAAAACATTGCTGACTAATACGAAGACATCTCTGTGTTGCAGAGGCAACTAACTCACGTAAGTGTGTTCAATGCTCAGGCTGGAGTAAGTATTATGATGAACGGGAAATGAACTGTCTTACAAGGAAATGTTAAGTGTTCATTTCTTTGAGAACAGCCCGTACTATGTTCCAGTGAGTTTTCTTTCAATCGTGCATATTCAGATGTTCAATCTGTAGCATTCACAGAGGCTTATACATTTGTTTAACTTCCAGTGAAAACCAAGCTGTGATGCTAGCAACACTCTACATGCATATCTACATAGCTAGATATTTTTATGTTTCCTTATGTCTTATACTTTTGGGGTTTTTTATGTTTTTCATGTTTTCTAAAAAAATATGAAAGATGGTTGCAGGAAGTGAGTATGTCTAGTCTAGTGAAAAGAAGTATTAGGGGTGATGTGATAGCTGTGTTCCAATGTTTGAGGGGCTGGCCTAAAGAAGAGAGGGGTCAACCTATTCTCCAAAGCACCAGAGGGCAGGACAAGAAACAATGGATGGAAACTGATCAAGGAGAGAAGCAACCTAGAATTAAGGAGAACCTGACAGTGAGAACAATTAGCCAGTGGAACAGCTTGCCACCAGAAGTTGTGGGTGCTCCATCACTGGAGGTTTTTAAGAAGAGATTGGGCAGCCATTTCTCTGGAATGGCATAGGGTCTCCTGTCTGAGCAGGGGGTTGGACTAGATCAGTGTTTTTCAACCACTGTTCCGCGGCACACTAGTGTGCCGCGAGATGTTGCCTGGTGTGCCGTGGGAAAAATTGAAAAGTAATTATAAAATACTTTCTTTGTGTTTATTTGATTCCTATTCAAGAGAATTACTTTATATATAGTCAATATAGGCACAGAGTTAAATTTTTTAACATTTTCTAATGGTGGAGTGCCTCGTGATTTTTTTCATGAAACAAGTGTGTCTTCGCCCAAAAAAGGTTGAAAAACACTGGACTAGATGACCTCTAAGGTCTCTTCCAACTCTCTTCTTCTATTATTTCTGGTTGAAAAGTTTTTGACCTTCTCTTAAAGATTTGAAGTGAGGAAGTGTCTCTGTGTCAACATAAGGCTTGATGTCTATGACCCTCTGATTAAACATGTCCTTGGCTTCGTGGCTGATGGAGATTAAATATGGAATGAAAGTCTACGCAGAAGTAGAAAGCAAGAGGGAGTAGATAATCCTCCAGCCTCACTTCTGTGGTGGTTGAGATACTGATGGGCCACAACTGATTTTTTTTCACCCACCCCAAACATTTTTTTTTTTAAATTACAGGAAGGGACATCCTGTAACTTAAAGTCCATCTGCTTAAAGTTGCCAAAGTTGAGAACACTCCTCTAGATATTTCATTTCTATCTTTGAAAGCAGGAAGAGCGAGCTAATTTAAAAATAGGAAGAATGGGCGAATTTGCACAAGACCATTGATGGGGCCAACTAGTTTAACCTAACTAATCTAAGAACTGGCTTAGTTCTGACTAAATTACAGGGTTTAAATCGCTTGCTAACACCCCTTTACCCCAGTTAAGCAAACTTTCAGAAGTTGAACTGAACAATCCTGAATGTGATTGTCATTCTACTCTTTTTAAAAAAAACAAAAAAACAAAAACAAAACAGAATTATTTGACTGGGGAATGATGGATGGAATGAAATATCACATTTATGGCCTTTGTGCATGACTATCAGATAGCTGAACGTTTCTGCTCTGTAAAATACAGGAGATCTTGCAAGGACTAACAAATGCCAAACCGACTATATTTTTTCTTCTCCCCACTAATCACTCTTTAAAGCAAGTGACATTCTTTTATAGCTGCCATTACATTTGCATCTCTGGCCCTTTTTAAAAAAAAGCAATGGTGGAATTACAATGTATTAATTATACATGCTCAATAATCAACCAAGGGAAGATACTTTCTCACTGTACCAAAACAGCAGCTGTCTCCATATTTACTTGGTATCAGGTGAAGTTGGAAAATTAGGGAGAATGATTAATCCACGGCATTTGGAGTAGGGGAAATCATTGGGATTCACTCATTTTCAATGTGTTCCTTTGCCACCCAAATTAAGGATCTGTTAGCTGTTATGTATTGGGCTCAGCTGTAACACCACGTGGTAAGCTGGAGCAGCTAACGGCTCTCCAGCAACCCAGACCCCAGGTCTCCAGTGCTGCTATTGGCTGTCCCTAGGCAGCAATGGGTTGCTTTAAACCTATTGGCTGCCACCTAGGGGCCAGGCTATAAATTGCTGCAAGCTGCAGCCCAGTTCTCGGTTCAGATCCTGCAAGCAATAAACCATGAGCTTTGTTGAACTCACTTGCCTCGTCTCCTTTCCTGCGCGAAGAACTCACTACACAACATTAGCTATGCAATATCATCCAAGGAACTTACAGGAGAAATGTAAGCTGGTGAGATAAGAAGAGAAACTCTTATTAAGAGACAGGAACCAAATGAAGACAGACCTGGATATACAGGAAATCCTCAATTTATGATCACAAGCCCAACATTTCTGTTGCTAAGCAAGGCAGTTGTTCAGTGAATGTTGCCCTGTTTTACGACCTTTCCTGCCACAGATATTAAGTAAATCCCTGCAGTTTTTAACTTAGTAAAATGGCTGTTAAGTGAATCTGGCTTCCCCATTGACTTTGCTTGTCAGAAGATTGCAAAAAGGGATCACATGGTCCCAGGACACGGCGACCATCATAAATATGAACCAGTTGCCAAGTGTCTGTATTATGATCACGTGACCACAAGGATGTTGCAATGGTCGAAACTGCGAAAAGCAGCCACAAGTCACTTTTCTCAGTGCCACTGGACCTTTGAATGGTCACTAAATGGACTATTGTAAGTCAAGGACTATCTCTAGTTCTTCCTCATTCCAACTTAAATCTCATGAGAGAATAGAATAGAATAGAACATAGAACATAGAATAGAAAATAAAACATAGAATAGAATAGAATAGAATAGAATAGAATAGAATAGAATAGAATAGAATAGAATAGCATGGAATAGAATAGAATAGAATAGAATGGAATGGAATAGAATAGAATAGAATAGAATAGAATAGAATAGAATAGAATAGAATAGAATAGAATAGAATAGAATAGAATAGAATAGAATAGAATAGAATAGAATAGAATAGAATAGAATAGAATAGAATAGAGCTGGAAGGGACCCTGGAGGTCTTCTAGTCCAGCCCCCTGCTCAAGCAGGAGAACCTACACCACAGGTCTGCAACCCGCAGCTCTGGAGCCGCATGCGGCTCTTTCAGCCGTCTCCTGCGGCTCCCAGTCCTCTGCCATGTGCAGTCCAAAAAAAAAAGTGGGACTAAAAAAGTTCAACCAATCAATTCAAATATGCAGGGTAGGTGCATATCTCGCCTTGGCTCCACTCTTCAGTCAAACTCTGTTCTGCACATGTGCCCATGTATGCGCATGCGCACTCATTTTTTTGCGGCTCCCAGTTTTTCCTTTTGTGAGGGAACCGGTTCCGAGTGGCTCTTTCACTGTTTCAGGTTGCTGACCCCTGACCTACAGGTGATTGTCCAGTCTCTTCTTAAAAACCTCCAGTGATGGAATGCCCATGATTTCTGGGGGTAAGCCAGTGGTGGGATTCAAATATGTGAACAACCAGTTCTCTGTGTGTATGCCGCTTCCAGAATTCCATTCTGGGCCTGAGCAACAAAAAATTAGCTACCGGTTCTGCCGAAGTGTTGCAAACCGGCTGAATCCCACCGCTGGGGTAAGCTGTTCCACTGGTTGATTGTCCTCACTGTCAGGAAGTTTCTTCTTAATTCCAGGTCGCTTCTCTCCTTGATCATATTTGCTTTTCATCATTGTCCAGAGCTACTGTTATTCTTTCCTTTTAACGGCTTCTTAGGTAAGTCAAATGTCCACTGTCAAGCCATAAAGGATGATTTTATAGAAATATTTTCAGATCATTTCACAGCTATTCTGATTTAGGTTAGGTTATCTGCAGGCAGTTGAAAATTTGAATGAATGGAATATTCTTATTACCCAGAATTTTGAACACTTCATGGAAAGATGCGTTTCTTTGGGTGATTGCAAATGCTAATCAACAATGCATGTAGACCGCAACTTACAACAGTCTATTTAGTGACTGTTCAAAGTTACAATGGCAGTGAAAAAGTGACTTATAACTGTTTTTCACACTTATGACCGTTGCAGCACCCCCATGGTCACGTGGCAACTGACTCGTATTTATGATGGTTGCAGCATCCCGGGGTCAGGGGATCCCCTTTTGCGACCTTCAGACAACCAAAGTCAATGGGGAAGCCAGATTCTCTTAACAACAGGGTGACTAACTTAAGAACTGCAGTGACATTTCATGACAAGAAAGGTCATAAAATGGGACAAAACTCACGTAAAAACTCTCTTGATTAGCAGCAGAATTTTGGGCACAATTGTGGTGGTAAGTGGAGGACTATGTAGATATTTCAGCCAAAGTCTACTTTAGTATTGTGTAATATTTATCATTTTAACAGTTTGCTCTAAGACCATCTCATTTCATCCTCTCATTCCATTAATTCCACAAATTTCTTAATTACCAGCCTTTTATGATATTTCACTCTTTGTCATTCCAAATGCAGATAAATGCCTATGTTTCATATTAATATTTTTCAAGCTTAGCCATTATTTGGAATTGTTCATGAGTTCATCTAGATAATTAAACACAAGGCTCCATCAGTGGTGTAAGTATTAATCCACCTTGGAGTCCTTCACACTTCACCACATTTAGCAGTGCTAAATTCTACTCTCGGGAGAAAAAAATGATCGAGCCTAATGAATATAAAATACTTCACGGACATAAAATATACAGAAAAGTATACATCAGATAAACCCAATCTTATTCCAACATGCCAAACTATTTTGGAAAATCAATTTAATTTGAATGTCCGAATTGATTTAAACCAAATCCCTGAAGTGGTCTTAATTTGATTAGTCTTGAACCACTACAAGAGGAAAGACTTTGAATATGTTGACAGGAGTTTCATTAGATTCATCAGCGTAATTTACACTCCACATTGGCGCAAATCAATTTGGAGCATCAGTTATTTGAGAGAGCCTGTTAGGGGTAAAAGCAAAGATGCTATCAGGTAATTTTAGATTCTGAATTTCCATGGTTTAATGTTCTTCTCAAGTTTGTAATGTGCATGATAATCTAATCTATTTCATTTGTAGGCTTTTTTGTTTACATCCTTTCTTGTGTTGAGCCCTGAACTTCTGCCTGAAGATCTAACCTGATTCTATCACTGTTTGAAGGAATGGAACGGAATGGAACAGAATGGAACAGAATGGAACGGAACGGAACGGAACAGAACAGAACAGAACAGAACAGAACAGAACAGAACAGAACAGAATAGCATGGAATAGAATAGAATAGAATAGAATAGAATAGAATAGAATAGAATAGAATAGAATAGAATAGAATAGAATAGAATAGAATAGAATAGAAAAGAATAGAATAGAATAGAATAGAATAGAATAGAATAGAATAGAATAGAATAGAATAGAATAGAATAGAATAGAATAGAATAGAATAGAATAGAATAGAATAGAGCTGGAAGGGACCTTGGAGGTCTTCTAGTCTGGCCCCCTGCTCAAGCAGGAGAACCTATACTATTTCATACAAGTGACTCTAGTCTCTTCTTAAAAATCTCCAGTGATGGAGCACCCATGATTTCTGAAGGCAAAGCTGTTCCCCCAGTTAAATGTCCTCACTGTTAGGAAGTTTCTCCTTAATTCCAGGTTGCTTCTCTCCTTGATTAGTTCCAATCCATTGTTTCTTGTCTTGCCTTCTGGTGCTTTGGAAAATACTGTAGGTTGGCCTCCTCTTCTTTGTGGTAGCCCAAATATTGCAACAGTGTGATCATGTCAACCTACTCCTTCTTTTCATTAAACTAGACACACCCAATTCCTGCAACCATTTGTGATATGTTTTAGCCTCCAGCCCCCTAATCGTTTTTGTTACTCTTTTCTTCACTCTTCTATTACTTCTCATTCAATTTGATAATACAGCAGAAGTTGCCTTCAGAATTTGTTTCAGAGAGGAGGAAAACGTCAGGGCAATGCTCACTGTTGGATTGTCTTGTGTGAAATGCTAGAACTGGTTCTAGATCTCTTTAAAGATTCAAGATCACTGGTGATGACCTATAAAGCCCTAAATGGCTTGGGTCTGGGATATCTGAGGGAACACCTGCTGCCGGCATCAAGTTCCCTTCATCCTGTGTGCTCCTACAGGGAGGGCCTTCTCAGGGTGCCGCCGGTAAAAGATTGCCGGTGGGCGACACCCAGGGGGAGGACCTTCTCTGTGGGTGCGCCTGCCCTCTGGAACCAGTTACCCGTAGAGCTCAGGACTGCCCCTGACCTCTGTTTGTTCTGCCGGGACCTGAAGTCGTGGCTCTTCGAGCTTTCCGGCCAGGACTGAGAATTTTTAATTTTTAACTTATTGTAATTGGGTTTTTAATCAGAGTTATAGGGGTTTTAGGTTTTTAATCAAGGATAATTTAATCTATTTTGTTATTAACTTTTTGTATTGTCATGTTGTTTTAATTGCCTTGTGAACCGCCCTGGGTCCTACGGGAGAAGGCAGTATATAAGTTCAATAAATAATAAATAAAATAATAATAATAATAATAAATCATATTACAAGCGGTGTGGGGTGTTTTCAGACTGATTCATTGCTTGGACTGGGCGATTTATATGGTTGCTCACCTCACAGCAGTAGCTATGGGTGGTGCCTAAAGATTAAAAACCCAAAGGTTCAAAACAAAACACAAATGGCTGTCCAGTCTCTTCTTGAAAATCTCCAGTAATGGGGGAACCAGAACTTCTGAAGGCAAGGCATCCCCCTGGTTGATTCTTTCGACTGTTAAAAACTAAGGAGAAATTTCCTAATGGTGAGAAGCAATCAGCCAATCATTTGTCATGTAATTTAGCATTCTGGATAACAAAGGAACTATCGTTCGAAAAAAGTTTTCCTTTTCATTACTATTACAAGTTTTGTCTTTCCCCAACTAGTCTGAGAATGGGCGTTTATGTTTTAATTTAAGTATGACCAGTGCTTTTTTTGTAAAAGAAAAAGGTGCCGGAACTCACACATGTTATACAACCCGCCTTGCCTACCCTAAAAGGTTTCATCCAAAAAAGGTGCCGGAACTCCGTTCTGAGCGTTCTATGAGAAAAAAAGCCCTGAGTATGACAATGTAATATAAAAACCCAGCTGACTGCCAGAAATGCTGGACCTGATCCTTTTATGAAAATGAAATGGGTCCACAAATCCCCAAACTGAGTTTTAATCACAGCTAAAGGATCAGGGGGGAAAAATGCATCAAATTTCCATTTTAATAGGAAGTTAGACAATTTACATTAAAACCCGGGCTGAAATTCAGTTAGTTATACATCAGAATCTCCAAATTTGCAAAGCAACCTGGGAAATGCATTGCAAGATATCAAACTACAGAGAAATAGGCATAAAGGTGTGTGTGTGTGTGTGTGTGTGTGTGTGTGTGTGTGTGTGTATCTGTCCAGAGTAAGTGGGTAAAATGTATTAGGGAAATATCAAGCAGAAACATACTTTTTAATAATCAAGAAATGTGAATAATGTGTCCATGTTGTATTTTTTTAAAAAAAATATGAATGGATGCTGAAATATGGGAAAGATTCTCTAATGTCTATGTGGGATCTCTTTCCCTTATTTTGCTCCTCTGCTGCTTATAATACCAGCAACCACACAAAGCCTAAAGAAGCTAGGTTTCTAATGGAGAAAGTATCATTTTATTTAATTTATTAGCTATCTAACTGCAATGGACTCTTTATGACTTGCAATTTATGACTTGAAAATGGTAAATGAGGTTTGGAATTATTCTGGACTTGTATGAATCATATTTGCTATAACTAACAAACTTTTAGAGTCACTTTTCATATGAGTTGGGCTGCTATACCAATATAATAAATCAATAAACTAATCTTTGCAGGAACGAAGTTTGGAAGCATGGCAGGAAAACAGTGAAAAACAATGAAATCTTTGCAGTTCCTTGAACTGAAATTCTAAATGGATTCTCTCTGGTCCAGCTTAGAGAGCATAAGAAATTGCATTGACAAACAGGAATGAGAAGGAAGGGGAGGGGGAGGGGAGGGGAGGGAAGAAGAGAAGAGGAGAGAAGAGAAGAGGAGAGGAGAGGAGAGGAGAGGAGAGGAGAGGAGAGGAGAGGAGAGGAGAGGAGAGGAGAGGAGAGGAGGGGAGGGGAGGGGAGGGGAGGGGAGGGGAGGGGAAGAGAAGAGAAGAGAAGAGAAGAGAAGAGAAGAGAAGAGAAGAGAAGAGAAGAGAAGAGAAGAGAAGAGAAGAGGGGAGGGGAGGGGAGGGGAAGAGAAGAGAAGAGAAGAGAAGAGAAGAGAAGAGAAGAGAAGAGAAGAGAAGAGAAGAGAAGAGAAGAGAAGAGAAGAGAAGAGAAGAAGAGAAGAAGAGAAGAAGAGAAGAGAAGATTTTATTTGGCCAAGTACGATTAGACACACAAGGAATTTGTCGGTGGTGCAAAAGCTCTTGGTATACATGCAAAACAACAAAGTAATAATATTCATAATAATGATACTAATAGGAGGAGGTAGTAGAAAAGATGAGAAGGATGACAATAATTTACCCATACCACATGGATAAATACACTTAGGCATAAGACAGTACTGTGGGAATTAGGTGTTCACCAAGGCAGTAATGATCAGATAAAAGGAGCTTGAGCCCAAACCAAGAAAGTAACTTGAGAAAAGCTCTCAGACAGATCTTCTTAGTTAACATAAGGATAAAGAGAAAGAGAGGGAAACGCATTCAAATTTTGTTACTATAGCTGCTAAGGCTTTGATTTCTTATTTATTTATTTATTTATTTTATTTAGTCTGGTCTATCTTGCTGGGCTGACACCCAACTTCTCCCAAAGAGGAAAGCTATAAGGTCATTGTTCCTCTTGGCAGTCCTGATCATTATTCAACTCTGGTACAGACGGAAGTGATTGTGCTACTCTCTTCTTTGGAAAGTAAGCATTCTGAAGCTGACTCGAGGACTTAAGGACAGTCCATTCCAGCCCAGATCTAGCAAGAATATGCAGCACATCTATCTGATCACCGACACTTTTGTGCTGCAGCCTCTCCTGCCTCCTTTTTAAAACTGGATGGGCCAGCAGGAACAAATATTTCCATTTTTAAAAAAAATTTCCTGCAGTGCGGCTATATCAGGAACACTAGACAAAAAAAAAGAGGTTCCCAGATTGCTGCAACCTGAAATGTTTATAAAAGTAAAATGATTAGAGTCCTCGGAGATGAAAAACCTACCCCGGGCCTTTTTGTAGAAGATACCCTCAAACCTAGAATTAGCGCTTTTTGAGTAGTGAGTCTCAGACTGATTGACGTCAGACTTAGCTGGATTATGGTCAGAGGCCTGTTAGCAGAAACAACTGGATGTGTGTGTGCGTGTGGGCGCGCGCGCACACACACACACACACACACACACACACACACACAGACACAAAGACCAGAGTAGCTTCTTAAACCATGTTTCAAAACTTGAAATTACCACATCAACAGGATAGCATCAAGATCACGTGAAGTGTAAGTACCACTTTATACTACACTGGTAAGACCACATTTGGAATATTGCGTCACCACAATACAAAAAAAGATGTTGAGGCTCTAGAAAAAGTGCAACCCCCCCCCAAAAAAAAACCAAGAAACATGAGTAGGGGGATTTGAGAATAAACAGATGGAAAATGGTTGCAGCATCTGGGCATCTCTAGACTAACAAAGAAAAGGACTAGGGGTGACATAATAGCAGTCCTCCAAGGTTTGAGGGGTTTCACAGAGAAGAGGGGGTCAACTTATTCTCCAAAGCACCTGAAGGCAGGAGAAGAAGCAGTGGATGGAAACTTATGAAGGAGAGATCCAGAAATCAATGGGCACTCCATCACTGGAGTCACTTGTCTGAGATGGTATAGGTTCTCCTGCTTGAGCAGGGGGCTGGACTAGAAGACTTCCAAGGTCCCTTCCAACTCCTATTCTATTCTATTCTATTCTATTCTGTTCTGTTCTGTTCTGTTCTGTTCTGTTCTGTTCTGTTCTATTCTATTCTATTCTATTCTATTCTATTCTATTCTATTTTCTATTTTCCATTTTCTATTCTGTTCTGTTCTATTCTATTCTATTCTATTCTATTCTATTCTATTCTATTCTATTCTATTCTATTCTATTCTATTCTATTCTATTCTATTCTATTCTATTCTATTTTCTATTTTCCATTTTCTATTCTGTTCTGTTCTGTTTTGTTCTATTCTGTTCTATTCTATTCTATTCTATTCTATTCTATTCTATTCTATTCTATTCTATTCTATTCTATTCTATTCTATATGGTCTATTCTATTCTATTCTATTCTATTCTATTCTATTCTATTCTATTCTATTCTATTCTATTCTATTCTATTCTATTCTATTCTATTCTATTCTATTCCCTATTTTCTATTCTATTCTATTCTATTCTATTCTATTCTATTCTATTCTATTCTATTCTATTCTATTCTATTCTATTCTATTCTATTCTATTCTATTCTATTCTATTCTATTCTATTCTATTCTATTCTATTCTATTCTCCAACCTAGAACTAAGGAGAAATTTCCTGATAGTAAGAACAATTAATCAATGGAACAGCTTGCTTCCAGAAGTTGTGGGGAAAGTGGAGGTCTTCAAGAAGAGACTGGGCAGCCATTTGTCCAGAACACCATAGAGTCTCCTAGTTGGACAGAAGACCTTCAAGGCCTGTTCCAATTCTGTTATTCTGCATTTAGTAGATTAAGGCAAAGCAATAGGAAAGTACAAGCGTTCCTCAACATACAAGAGTTCATTTAGTGACCGTTCAAAGTTACGATGGCACTGGAAAAAGTGGCTTATGACCGTTTTTCACACTTATGACCATTGCAGCATCCCCATGGTCGCGTGATCAAAATTCAGGAGATAGAGCAACTGACTCATATTTAGATGATGGTTGCGATGTCCTGAGGTCATGTTTTGTGACCTTCTGACAAACAACGGAGAAGCCAGATTTACTTAACAAGCACGGCGCTAATTTAATAACTGCAGCGATTGGCTTAACAACTATGCAAGGTTGTAAAATGGGGCAAAATTCACTTGACAAGTGTCTCACTTTGGGGCTCAATTGTGATTGTAGGTCGAGGACTATCTGTATCTTCCAGGCCAGTGTTCCTCAAACTACAAGTGGACTTCAACTCCCAGAATTCCCCAGCCATCATATATCCAATACATCAGAGCTCTGGGTAAGAGCTTCTTCCATCAAACGTGCTGTTACAGTTTATCCTGATCATAACTGGAATCTGTTTTCTTGTCACCTAAAATCCATTAATTTCCTGCCTGGAGCTCTAGAATAAACGAGAACAGGTCTTGACCTTCTAGATAATATCTTTTCAAATACTGAAGAATAATAACTTTTTCTCTCCTCCTCTTTTCAAAGGTTAATATTTTCAGGTCAATCAATCTCCCCTCACAGGATTTAGTGTCTCTTCTTGGGATAATCCTCCCTGCACTTCTCTGAAACGAGTCTCATTGCTCTGAATCCTTAAACATCAGGTCCAGAAATGGCTGCAGGTCTGAAGGTGATGTCCAAGCAAAGCAGAATAAGGAGTAATTATTGCTTCCCATGATTCCCAAATTACAGTATAATTTATCTTCAAGAAGTCTACAATTGTATTTATCTTCAGGGACACAAAGAGGAACTGACTTAGTTTTTTTTTTAAAAAAAAAAAGCATATAGTTTATATGCCAAAGGTCTCGGATTTCATTCTTGCTATCTTTTTGGTTTTAAAAAGAACATCTTAAATCAGTGCTGGAACTGAGAATCTGTTTCTAAGCACCATCAAATCCAGCTCACCGTCTCGTTCCATGCATATATTTCCACGAGTGAAATGAACCAATAAAAGAACTGAAATCAAGGCATTAAAATAAATGATAAGGATAATGCCATTGGGCTAATATTTAGATCCATTTTACTTTCATCTTCTGCTCCTGAGGCAAGATCCAGAGGAATGTATATATGGTTCATAAAGAAGGATAAAAGAATATAGGGGAAACTTCTGCCTTCTGTTTATCAGCTATTATGGAAAAGCTTTTTAAAAAAAAATAAGGAAAAGAACTAATAGGATTATAGAAATATTAAAAGAAAGTCTTTTCTGAGCACTAGGCATAGATTCATCATAGGTTTCATCCTTAGGACTTGACTTAATTAGTATTCTTAATAAATACTAAGCGGTAGATAAGTTTAAGTGCTATTGCAGTTGCTAATAACTTAATGTCTCTTATTATAAAAATTAACGAATTCATATTCATAAAGTAATTCTAACAGAGGAAACCCCACTCCCCTTTAACACTGATGATGTTACCTAGTTTGGCAATGAAATGTCTGCAGGAAAACAACCAAGTTCACAGTTCAACCCTGAGCTATAAAGATTCTCTTCTCTCGGTAATTCTAGCTATACATCCCTCTGAGCAAAGATGTTATTCTAGCACAAGACCTGTCAGTCAATGAGATCCGTTTCTTTTAGGTTTTACAAGACAGGTCTAACTGAGCTCTAATAAAAGCTGCCAAGAAGTGATCCAGATCCAAGGCTTGAAACCTGGGAGAGCACAAGTTAGTTAAGAGTGGCCTAATCTGGACTGATTTGGATCGTGGTTTAGACTCAGATTCCAAGGCTGTGTTCATATCACCTGCTCAACTAGTTTGTTGAAAATTCCAGTGTCTGTGTGAATATAAAGATGTATAGGTAATAGAGAGAAGCAACCTGGAATTAAGGAGAAACTTCCTAACAGTGAGGACAATTAACCAGTGGAACAGCTTTGCCTTCAGAAATCATGGGGGCTCCATCACTGGAGGTTTTTAAGAAGAGACTGGACAACCATTTGTCTGAAATGGTATAGCCTCTCCTGCTCATGCAGGGAGTTGGACTAGATGACCTCCAAGGTCCCTTTCAACTCTACTCTACTCTACTCTACTCTACTCTACTCTACTCTACTCTACTCTACTCTACTCTACTCTACTCTATTCTATTCCTCAACTTACAACCAAAGTTGGACCAAAGCTTCCATTGCTAATCTATGTGGTCATTAAGTGAGTGTTGCTCAATTTAATTATTTTTTTTTGGTCATATCATTAGGCAAATCACTTGGTGAAATCTGGCTTCCCTGTTGACTTGCTTGTCATAAGCCATCTGGGAAGATGGCTAATGACAATCCCATGACCCCAGAATGCTGCCACCATTGTAAATACACACCAGTTGTCTTAAACCCAAATCACAATCACTTGAATGCAGGGAGACTGTGATGGCCATAAGTGCAAGGACAGGTCAGGGTTTTTTTAGCACTGTTATAATACTGAAAGGTCACTAAACAAGTTGTTGAAATTTGAGGACAGGTTTATACTGAATTTATTTAACCTTATTTATTTGTGTGTGCGTGTTTGTGTATGTGTGAGAGTTAAATGGAAGATGGTATTAGGCACTCAAAGCTCAAATGCTATTTTACGTTTAAAATAAAGTTGTCATGAATAGTATATGAGGGGGAAAATAGTGACAAGACCATCGAGAATCGCAGAGATTCATTCTTCACCCTGAAAGATTCAGAGCATATTCATTAATTTTATGCTTTGATCACCCTGGCAGTCTGTGTGCTACCAAAGGGAGGCAGGTGATCAACAAGAAGGGAATTCATATCATGTTTGGGGGATGTGCAGAAATGCTAGAAAATGTTGGATTCCAACGCACACATTGATTCAGAGGATTTTAAAGAAGAATAATTGAGACCAGAGGTTTATCTTTGGGGACTGATGGGTAAACAGTTAGAAAAAAGTCATGGAATTTTATTTTTGTACATGATAACAGCAGCAAAATTATGACATGCCCAAAGATGGAAAGATTCAGCAATACCCACAATGGAGGAATGGTTGGATGATAATGGATCTAGCAAACGTGGCCAAATGGAACTTGTTTCTTCGCAGAAAAATCTATGCTTACCGCTAACTGAAAACCCCTTATGGAATTTTAGTATGCAACACTTTATGGTTTTGATGATTAGACAAGATACAGGATCCAACCTGAGTTGGTCACCTGGTCCAGAAGTTTAGACTCCTGAGCTTTTGGACTTGTGCTGAAGTACATCCTCAGGGAACTTCTCTCTCACCAGAATGTTAGTAAATTAGGATGGATTATATTATAGATATAATATACAGATTATATTTATTTCAATAGAAGAGAGGATTCTAGAACGCATTCTGGTCAGAGAGAAGTTTCCTGAGGATGGTCTTCAGTCTGAAACTTCAGAAGACTAAACTTCTTACCCCAGTTATTCAGACTGGATCCAGCAACATTATACTGGGAGACGGAGAATTGCCTTCATTCATGAGACAAGATACCGTATAGAAAGAAGAATTTTTATGTTGAAACCATAGAGTAAATTTATATGGTACTTAAAAGCGGTGTAATGGAGACTAGAAACCACTTCTTTGTATCTTTTTTTCCCCCTTTTTAATTTTTTTTTACTTTTTTTCCTTTTCTTGCAGTTTTAGTTTTCTCTTTGATTTCTTCCTTTTTCTTTTCTTGTATCACTTTGTATTAGTTTTTTGCCTTCCTTTTTAAAGGAAAATTATTAATAAAAAGAAAGTTGGTAGGGATCAGGCCTTCGATACAGTACTTTGATGGGCTAACTGGGTCGACAATATGGAACTATGCTATTCATCACCCCAATGGAAAATTATAAGAAAGTGTAAATAAATGGACAGGTCTGGATACTGACAGAGGGGAGGTTGTTGATTCAGGACATTGGGATTAAAAGAGGGCAGGATGAAAAGCAACGGGTGGAAACTAATCAAGGAGAGAAGCAACCGGGAACTAAGGAGAAACTTCCTAACAGTGAGAACAATTAACCGGTGGAACGCCTTGCCTTCAGAAGTTGTGGGTGCTCCATCATTACATCGTAAATCTTTTATTGCATAAGCTGGTTAGCTGTTAAATCAATACCTTGATAGTTTTTAAGAAGAGACTGGACAACCATTTGTCTGAAATGATACAGGGCCGTGGTAGTGAACCTATGGCACACGTGTCACAGGTGGCACACAGAGCCCTCTCTGTTGGCACAAGCGCTGTCACCCCAGTCCTAAGCCTTCAGCTGGGTTTTATAAAACCTTTTCGCTTTAGGCCTCTGCCACTGTGTGCAAAAAATAAAAATAAAAAATGGCGATGTCCATTTTGCTCTATCAGTTGATGGTGACCTAACTCTAACCCTAACTGGAATTGTCTTCCAATGGGATTTTCCCATGTATTTTACCAGAAAACATAGATAGGGCAGGCTAGAAAAGTAAGTGCCCTCCTAACCATACCCAAGCACTCCAGGTTTGTTGGCAATATCCATTTTGCTCTATGAGTTCATGGTGACCTAACCCTAACCCTAAGTGGAATTTTCCTCCAATGGGATTTTCCCATGTATTTTACCAGGAAAGATAGATAGGGCAGGCTAGAAAAGTAAGTGCCCTCCTAACCATACCCAAGCACTCCGAGTTTGTTGGTGATGTCCATTTTGCTCTATGAGTTCATGGTGACCTAACCCTAACCCTAAGTCCATGGTGGTGAACCTATGGGATGCGTGCCACATGTGGTATGCAGTGTCCTCTCTGTGGGCATATGCGCCGTCACCCCAGTTGTAGGCCTTCAGCTGGGTTTTATAAAATCTTTTCCCTTTAGGCCTCTGCCACCGTGTGCAAAAAAAAAAGGTTCAATCAGTCAATCAATTTCAACTTCTCGCGTGGAAAAAAAAGATATCGCAAAGTTGGAATAATTGATTGAAGTTTTTACCACCGCAGCCACACCCACCCAATGGGCCACGCCCACCCAATGGGTCACACCCACCCAATGGGCCATGCCCACTTGGCACCCGACGATACATAAGTGGGTTTTGGGTCACAGTTTGGGCTCTTGGTCTCTAAAAAGTTTGCCATCATTGATATAGGGTTTCCTGCCTGAACATTGGGTTGGACTAGAACAGATATGTCAAACTTGCGATGTCACATGATGTCACGAGACGTATCAGAGCTTTTTTCCCATTGCTGGCAATGGGGTTGGCACAGTTTCGTCGTGACACGTCCGGCCTGTAGGCCGGCAGTTTGATACCTCTGGACTAGAAGATTTCCAAGATCCCTTCCAATTCTGTTCCAAATACTTCTCATGCATTCAATAATTTCCCTTCTCAGTTATATTAAAAAATCACACTTCTATGGTAACTTTCTAAGTTTGCATTGAACAGACGTTGGCAGAATGGCATGACTTTCCGTCTGCAGGGAACCTCAGTTCATCTTTAACATTTAATTCTGATTTTGAAGCTTCATTTCAGCAGTGTAGCATGTGACCTATTTGGAAGTTCTTTCAAGAGCATCAAGATCTGATTATCCTCCTTCTCATCATCATACAACACAAATTTATCCAATCAACGATCGAAACAAGAAGAATTGGGCACAGCCAAATAGCCTTACAATCAGACAGCATAAAATAAACGGATTTAACACTGATGGTAAAATTCGAATGACATGACATATAATGTAAATCATCCTGACATAATATTTATTCTTTGTCATATCAGGTCTAATTTTGTAGTAATTTGTTTGTGCGCTTTAATAGCCGTGTCACAAAATTTAGCTGTGTTATATGAGATGTTTTTCGGTTTATTACCTGATAAGAGGAAAACAAGATAAAAATATCTGATCATCCTGGCAAAGACAACCTAATCACTGCACAAGACTCTCTACATGGAGCTGCATTTGAAGATGACCTGGAAGCTTCAACTGATAAAATATGTGAAAGCCAGGGAAAAATGAGTTATGTTCAACTTAAAGCTACTTCTGGGCCCACCTCAAAATGTTGGCTATTATGTATTAAGCTCAATATGATGGGATTTTATATTTATTAAATGGGATGGGATTTTATATTTATTAAATAAATTATAGCATGCAAACAGAATACCAGAGTTGGAAAGGACCTTAGTCTTCTAGTCCAACCCTCTGCTAGTCATTTCTATAACAACAAACCTATATAATCAGCAAAACCCAAACTCAACATTTTATTTTTTTTTCCATGTCAAGCACAAAACCCAGAAGTGGTTTCCAAGTAGAAACCAAGTTAAGCTAAGGTTAATTTATCTCCATTGCTTACTCCTGGCTGCAGCTACCCCATATAATGGTAACTATCAAACTCTGAGCTTTTCAGACTTAATTTGGAAATCTAAACCAGAATACCAGCAGATTCATAGCAACTAATCAGCAGCTGCATTCCAGCTCCATAGCGTTGTTTCCAAATGCACCCTTCCGAAGAATCTTCTCTGGAGTTTAGGACTCCTCTGGACACTTTCAAACTAAGTGATTATCAATATTTCAAGGCCCTTTAATTCTTCAAAGGTACTATGACTCAGATGGGAAAACCAAAGCCCACTCAGAAGATTTTTGGAAGAGATATATTAGTCTTGTGCAAACGCTTTTCATTATTGATTAAACCAATTTATACGACCACCCATCTTAGCCGGTGAAACTCTGGGCAGATTAAAAACACAATAAACTCACAGAATCCATTAAAAAAGCAAAACCTACAGTAGGTCCCTTAAACATTTCTCTAAGACCATAAGCAAACATGTGCATGCCAGGCTCCACCAACCTCCTGGCCTAGGGGAAAAGCCAGGTCTTCAAAGCCTTGTCTTTGTTGCTGTTCAGTTGCTAAGTCATGTGCATCTCTTTGAGACCCATGGACCACAGCACACCAGCCCCCCCCCCCGCTCCCCATCCTCCCCTCGGTCCTGGAGTTTGCCCCAAACCAAATTCATTGAGTTAATGACGCTATCTAACCATCTCATCTTCTGCCATCCCTTTCCCCTTTGACCTTCCATCTTTCCCAACATCAAGGTCTTTTCCAGGAAGTCCTCTCTTCTCATTAGGTGGCCAAAGTATTTGAGCTTCAGCTTCAGCATTTGTCCTTCCAAAGAAGAGTCAGAACTGGTTTCCTTTAGGATTGACTGATTGGATCTCCTTGCAGTCCAAGGGACTCTCAAAAGTCTTCTCCAACAGTGCAAAGCCTTCTGGAAGGTCTTAATTTATATTTATATTTATATTTAAATCCCATTTATATCCCGCCCTTCTCCGAAGACTCAGGGCGGCTTACAATCTAAGAAGCACAAATCAATGTGCTTAGCAATAGCCTTCATTCTATGTATATGCCTGCTTATTAGGGCTTTTGCCACCCCCCCAAGCGGCATTATTACCAAGTCAGCTTAATTGCCCCCAACAATCTGGGTCCTCATTTTACCTACCTCGGAAGGATGGAAGGCTGAGTCAACCTTGAGCCTGGTGGGATGCGAACCTGCACTAATTGCAGACAGCTGGTGTTACTTAAGGAGGCATTAGCCCACTGCTCCACCAAGGCTCTTAATTTTTAACCACAATCGGACAGTTTAGAAAACTAACTCTGGCCATGGATTAAGAGACAGTCCTTTAAAAAAAAAGTCTTCTCCATCCCAGTTCAAACTGAGTCATGTTATCAAGGGTATCTTTCTTCATCTACTCTTCACAGGAGGAGTGAAGAAAGATGTATATGTTCAGATTCAAAATCACAAAGTATTATTTAAAGAAACAATATTTAAAAGTTGAAGAGGTAGATAGGTCTGGTGAAGTATTTAGACTATTAATGTACCAGCATCTGAGAGCAAGACAATGGATGGAAGATCATCAAATGGAGTTCCTACCTGGAACCAAGGAGAAATTTCTTGATAATGAGAACAATTAACCAATGGAACAGCTTATCTCCAGAGTTCTGGGTGCTCCATCACTGGACATTTTCAAGAAAAGATTGGACAACCATTTGTCCATGATAATATAAGGACTCCTGCTTTAGCAGAGGGTTAGATTAGAAGACCTCCAAGGTCCCTTCCAGCACTATGATTCTAAAACTTTGTTCTCATTTCTCTTTTCTACTTAAAAAAAAAACACCAAAAAACTTTCAACTAAACAAGGACTGGATGGGATGGCTTCCTAAATAAACTGTTGGGATTAAAGGACATTGTGGCCCAAGAGTCATTCCAACTGTGAACTATTTTCCATAAAACAGGACATAAGGTCACCCTGGTTCACCCCTGAGATGCGTTGCCTCTGTGCTTTACGCAACTTCCACACTAGACCTCCAGATTCTGCAAGTCCTAAAGATGGGCCTTCTCAATGCCAGGTTTGGTAAATGTTATGCTTGCTAAAAGTGGAATGCTTTGTTCTGTTACCATGATGGGTGCATGTTTTAACCAATCTGCTGAAGAAATAAATTTGACTGAAGAGTAAAATATCCCCCCCTGGGAGCTGACAGGAACAAAATGTTCTAGATCACAAAGTTTCTGAAGGGCCTCCCCAATTCAATCCCCTCCCTCTTCTCTGTGTCAAGAAGGATCAACAAAACACATCAATTAATAGTCATAATACAGAACTGCTGTTTCTTCCTGTCCTTTTTTTAAATTAGACATCATAAAGAAAGGGAAGAAACCAGTGCAAGTCAAAGACAAGTTTTAAAAAGAGAGAGAGAGAAAGAGAGAGAGAGAGAGAGAGAGAGAGAGAGAGAGAGAGAGAGAGAGAGAGAGAGAGAGAGAGAGAGAGAGAGAGAGAGAGAGAGAGAGAGAGAGAGAGAGAGAGAGAGAAATAGAAATGTAGAAACAAAGGATCTAAAAGTACTATTTCTTCCTGCTTTCAAAATTAAGAAGCCGGATTGCCTCCATGATACAAATCAGACGGTGCCCTTCAAGGATTAAAGGGCAATGACATGAGTTCCAGAGGAAGAACGTCTCTGAAACTGTTGAAGCCTTGAATGCCTTTAACTTGAAAGCCATTATGGCTTGGGTAATACAATTGCCACCAAGGAAATACTGTTTTGCCTAAAGCTATTGAAAAGAAAATGTGAAATTAAAAATTAGCATGCTGGAGAACAAACAGTAGCTTTTGCATTGAATTGATTAAAATGTTTTAAGAGGTTTGCACCAGTTTTGGTCGCCATGATATAAAAGAGATGTTGAGACTCTGAAAAGTGTGCAGAGAAGAGCAACATTAGAGGGCAGGAGGCTAAAACATATGAAGAACGGATGAGGGAGCTTAGTATGTCTAGTCTAACAAAAAGAAGTAGGGGTGACACAATAGCAGCCTTCCAGTAGATGAGGGACCATCACAGAAGGACTCTCCTTCTGTGGGAGAGGGGGTTGACCTATTCTCCAAATCACCTGAGGGCAGGACAAGAAATAATGGGTGGACACTTATCAAGGATACAGGCTACCTAGAACTAAGGAGAAGTTTCCTAAGAGTGAGAACGATCAATCAGTGGAAAGGCTTGCCTTCAGAAGTTGTGGATGCTCCATTACTGGAGGTGTTTAGAAAAGATTGGACAGCAACTTGTCTGAAATGGTTTCGGGTCTCTTGCTCCAGCAGGAGATTGGACTAGAAGAACTCCAAGGTCCCTTCCAACTCTGTTATTCTGTCATTCTGAAGAGCAGGGGTCTTCAAACTCGGCCCTTTTATGACTTGTGGACTTCAACAGAATTCCTCAGCCTGGCACACTGGCTGAGGAATTCTGGGAGTTGAAGTCCATGAGTCATAAAAGGGCCGAGTTTGAAGACCCCTGCTGTAGGAGATTGGTTGGGAGGTGGCAAGAACTAGGACAGGAAAGCGTACTGAGATACAAGTTCAGCCTCCTCTCTTGGCAACTGTTTTGGTTTTGCCTGGATTACTCATTCTTTGGTTAATGCCTACTTTGGAGCGAGCTACTATAATCCATTATTCATGCCCTTGATGGTAGCATACAGAATAAGAAAAATAAAAATTAGGGTTGGCATGTATAAGAACATGAGTTAAGGTGGGATAATCTGAAAAAGTGAGAGGCAAAGACTTGTGGGAATCAAGGATCATCCTTTTGAAATCTTCCAGGGAATCACTATGAGAGGAAGGGCACAAGATTTCACTTGGAGCTGTTTTAGCTCAGAAAAGGGACATCATCCTGCTTGTAACAATGTGGATGAGGTGGAAGGTTCTCTTGTTGAGTTTTCAAAAAAGATATTAGCTCTTTCTCTCATCAAGGATAATTTGGGACAGTTCTTTCTTAGCATGATGGAGACAGAAACCAACAAGCCGAAAGGTGTTACAAAACGTGACAGACATCTGAGGCAACTGTTCAAAGGAGAGCCACTGAAGGAAGGAGAAACTTGCTAACTCCTTCAGCCTGCAGCCCCAAAATAGCAGCAGCCCCATGTTGCGGTGAGATGAACATTCACTTTATGGCAGGGGTGGGCAACTATGGCAACTTTAAAAAATAAAAAAGCATGGTAAACCCATAATCATTTTAGCTAAACTAGAGCAAACGCAGCAGGGAGGAAACCTGGACAGTTATATAATTGGCTGCAAATCACAAATCTGTATTGCTGGCTCAGTCCAGAGAGCGGCAAATAACCTCTGTGGGCAGCCAATTTAAGGCATTCAGTTTTGCAGATCGAGGTGAAGTCAAGTCTCTCTCTCTCTCCGAAATCAAAAGCCACCCAAAATAGGATGCTGCAGATTACGGAGCTCTTGATCAATATTCTGCCATCCTCCTTCTTCTTCTTCTTGCTCTTTTTTTCCAAGAATTGCTTTAAATACTGAAGCATCTTATGGGTGTTAGAGGCAAGGTACTCTAATGCAGAATGATCACTTGGACGAAAGTAGCAAAGTTTATTCACAATGTTTGTGTTTTGATAAATGCTGTTTTAACCACTCTTGACAGCTTTGCTCAAGGATCTTTGCCTTCATTTGTCTTCATGCCTGAAAAAACTTCCTCGGCTTTCTAGCTTGTGGCTCTAGAGAGTTTTAACTCTCAAGAGACAGATCCTTCGCTGGAACCTTTAGAAAATATAAGGATTTTATTTATTTATTTTTTGTCTCCTGGAAGACAAAGAAACTTCTCTTAAATCCTCTGATCTTTGCCAAATCATTTCTTAGGAAATCACGAGCTACAATAAAATGTGCGGAATATGGTTATTCAAATGGTTATGGATCCTCCTCTTAAGTGGTATCTTGAGATCAGGAGCCATGAGGCACGAAATTGAGTCCTCTTCCATTTGGAATAAAGACAGTATATTTTTTGACAGAGTGATTGAGGTTGTACAGCTCTAACGTGGAGTGGGACAACTCGCTGTGGGAACACTTGCTGTGACCAACAGGACAACTCACCATGGGGCAATTCAACAATTCAAATAATTTCATGATTTCAAATAATGTAAAATTTATTTTAATTTTTGCGACTTACATTTCATTTTGTCCCTCCTGTAGCATCCTCTCTTTAATTATTCCATTCCACTATTTCTTCAATATTAGTGTAACTCTTGCCCCATGGTGACTTGACCATGGCAAGTGGTTTGTGATGAGTTGGCCGCAGGAAGTTGTCCTAGACTCCTCCTAAACTGGGTTAACAAAACCTAACTCCTGTATTCATATGATGCTCAAGCAAATATATATTTTATGAGACATGCGATCCTAATCCTAATATCACAAAAAAGATGTTGAGAGTTTAGAAATAATTCAGAGAAGAGCAACTAAGATGATCAAAGGCCTGGAGACTAAAACATATGAAGAATGGCTGCAGGACTTGGGTTTGGCTAGTCTAAAGAAAAGAAGAAATAGGGGAGACATGATAGCAGTCATCCAGTATCTGAGGGGCTGCTACAAGGCAGAGGGGGCCAGGTTCTTCACCAGAGCACCAGAGGGAGGGACGAGAAACAATGGCTGGAAACTGATCAAGGAGAGAAGCAACCTGGAATTAAGGAGAAACTTCCTGACACTGAGGACAATTAACCAGTGGAACAGCTTGCCTCCAGAAATCGTAGGCGCTCCATCACTGGAGATTTTTAAGAAGAGACTAGACAGTCACTTATCTGAAATGGTATAGGTTCTCCTGCTTGAGTGGGGGGCTGGAGTAGAAGACCTCCAAGGTCCCTTCCAATTCTATTCTATTCTATTCTATTCTATTCTATTCTATTCTATTCTATTCTATTCTATTCTATTCTATTCTATTCTATTCTATTCTATTCTATTCTATTCTATTCTATTCTATTCTATTCTATTCTATTCTGAGAAGGATTGGGTTTAGACCACTGCTAATTATTGTTGTTTTAACCATTCAAGTCATGTCCAACTGTTGGCAACTTGTTAGGCAAGTGCTATCCATGCTACCCTGCTTCTTTCAATTGTTGGATGTTCATCTTTCAATCAGCTTTGTTGGTATCAAGCCAGAGAGTTATCAAGCCAGTCCTTCTTCTTGATCCACTAACTATTCCTAGTATCACTGACTTCTCCATTGAATTTTCACACATGATATGGCCAACATGAATCAGATATAGTCTTATGATTTCAGCTTTTACTGATGTATCTAGTTTTAGTTGATTTAACACCTCTCTGCTAGTTACACCGGCTGTCTGTGGTATATGCAATAATTTACCACAGCACCCTAGTTCAAAGGTGTCAATTCTTCCATCAGCTATTCTTAGTGTCCAATGCTCAACCCCATATGAACCAGTTGCCAAGCATCTGAATGTTGATCACGTGATCATGGGGATGCTGCAAAGGTTGTAACTGTGAAAAATGGTCATACCTCACTTTTTTCAGTGTCTTTGTAACTTTGAATGGTCACTAAATGATCTGTTGTAAGTTGAGGACTATCTGTATTCTTCTAGGTTTGGCTGAAGATTCTGAGAACTGGGAAATGCTTCTTCATCCACAGCAGATGTTTTTAAGCCTGTGGTCCTCTGGTGAGGATGGATAGTGTCTGAGATGGGGTGGAGGCCCATCCACAATAGATCATCTAAAAGTCCAAAGCAGAGGACCCCAGTCTTTGTGAACTGGTAGGCCTGTTGGAATTTCGAGAGCCTTTTAAGTCTACAGTCTCAAAATGGTTGACTGCCCTAGGCTAATAATAGAACATCCATAAACCAGAAAGAACTTCTGCTCTATTACTACCTTATCTTTGTTACTCTCAAGTGTACTTTCCAACAAAGAACTTTATTGAAACATTCTGTCTTTTTTATTATTATTATAGACATGCTGGAAAATGTGTGGCTTTTTTTTAACTAAAAATGTGTGAAAAGTTCTGTTGCAGAAACAGTGTATACTAGAGGCCAATGCCTTGCTTTGCACTATGCCAGATTTCAATTTTGAAAAAATAACGAATTCAGAAAAAAATAAAATCACTAAGTATGGAGATTGATAGACTCCAAGGAACACCAGCACTTACAACCACCATGGTGGATGTCCGAGGACATTGTCATTATCATTATTATCATCATCAGAGTTGGAAGGGACCTTGGAGGTCTTCTAGTCCAACCCTGCTCAAATAGGAGACCCTATATCACTTGAAAACTCCTATCAAAGCTTAGAATGAATGGTGGACCTCTTAATCAAGATCCACTTCTTGCTGAAATGAATAGATCTTGACTTGCACTTCATGTCAAAATTACATAAATATATTTTCCATATTTTAACAATTAATTTGCTCCCAAGACTTATTGGGTCTCAAGAGAGATCAGGACTTATTGGAAGTTTCACAAATGTATGAATATTGGGAGATTTCATTCCATCAATTCCAATTAAATGAAAAAGACTTCATATACCGTGAGGAAGGCTTGGCTTGTGAACCTCAAAACTATCTAGATTAACAGCCTAATTAGACCGAATAGACCAAAACATTTATTTAGAAGCCAATCCTACGAATCATAGTGATCACTTCTAAATTTACAGTAATGATCCATGGCATTTGGGGCTAGAGATACTGTATTACTGATTAAACTAACAGTCATTTTGACTCCTGCTGGGTTAGAATTAGCAGAATGAAAGTAATGTTAGTGTTTATCTCTGCCAGATGTACCTACCTGCACATCCATACGGTGTAAGCGTAGTTACATAAGGGCAAATAAAAAAAACGTATAAGCAAGAATTGGAAGTAAAAGATAAAAGAAAAACGGAATCTAAGTGATACCTTTCATGATGCATCTCCGTAGCTTTCCAGTCTTTCATCCCATTCATCTTCTGCTTCATATGTTGCCTTTTTCCCCTCAAACGTCTCGCCACCTTTTATTTTTAAAGATTTCATCAAGTGCATTCAACCATGACTTTCTCAGCCTTCCCCCCCCCTCCTTCTGATCTCTTCACTTTTCCTTCACCTATGCGCTTTCCAATTCAGTCCTGGTTTAGAGTATTTTAAACTAGGTCTTTTAAATCTTTTAGGGCTGGGGGGGTATGGCTAGAAAGGCTCAATTATAACCCTTCGTGAAGGGCCAGCTGAGTAATTCCCCTTTTAATGCTGCATATTTTTTTTTTGATATCTTGCACAACTGGCTAGGAATGGGAGCAGGAGAACAGGAGACACTTCCAATGATAGACTACAACTTCCTTTTCGATTCTCAACCAGGAAATGTAAATTATCAAGACTTTTTAAAGAAGCATTGCAATTATATGACACCAGAGATATTGTCTAAGATATATACAGGTACTTCTAAGGACGGTTTGGAAATGGGGAAATGTAGAAAACATGAAGGGATATTTTATCATTCATGGGGAATGATAAAATATCATTGGGGCTTGTGAAAAAGCAAAAAGATATTGGATACAAATACATATGGCAATTGCTGCTCACTTCTTTAGATATCTTCCTTTCCCCCCCCCCTTTTTCTTATTCTTTTTTTTTCCTTTTATCCTTTCATTTAATTTAATTTAATTTATTATCATTTCTATACCACCCTTCTCCCGAAGGACTCAGGGCGGTGTACAGGGCAAGAATAAAACACAGAAATTTACAAAAATTAAAAGATAATTAAATGCATGCCCGATTAAAATACAATTGATACATAGTAAAAACCCCAATAAGAATGATAAAAAACCCCACCAATCCCCCCTCAGGCCCCCTCATAATCTTTCTATTTATATAGAAAAGAGCTGGAAGGGACCTTGGAGGTCTTCAGCCCCCCACTTAAGCAGGAGAATCTACACCATCGCAGACAGGTGATTCTTCCAGTCTCTTCTTAAAGATCTCCAGTGATGGAGCACCCAAGATTTCTAGAGGCAAGCTGTTCCACTGGTCGATTGTCCTCACTGTCAGGAAGTTTCTCCTTAATTCCAGGTTGCTTCTCTGTTTGGTCAGTTTCCAACCCTTGTTTCTCGTCCTGCCCTCTGGTGCTCTGGTGAACAACCTGCCCCCCTCTGCCTTGTGACATCCCTTCAGATACTGGAAGACTGCTATCATGTCTCCCCTATTTCTTCTTTTCTTTAGACTAGCCAAGCCCAAGTCCCACAATCATTCTTCGTATATTTTAGTCTCCAGGCCTTGGATCATCTTAGTTGCTCTTCTCTGCATTTTTTCTAAACTCTCAACATCTTTTTTTTGTGATATGGTGACCAGACTGAGGGGTTTTAATTATTTAATTAATGGGGTTTTAGTTAAGTTCAGGGATTAATTTAATCTTAGTTTTAATCGTTTTTAATTGTATATGATGTATTTTAACTTTTAATTTTCCCTGTAAACCGCCCTGAGTCCTACGGGAATAGGGCGGTATATAAATTTAAATATAAATAAATATAAATAATTGGCTGCGGTATTCCAGGTGTGGTCTTATTAGGGCTTTGTAAAGCAGTACTAGTACTTCTTCTTCTTCTCAATTTTAAATCATTGCAAAATCTTATTTCAATAAAAAATTACGCATCAAAAAAGTTTGAGCTGAGAATCCACAATAAACTAACTGTGAAACTATGAAGTGTTGTTGTTGTTGTTTTCATAAGGAAACGTCAACAAGGATTACCCAGGTTAAATCTCTCTCTCCATTTCCGTCCTACAAATTAAGTGCAAGCCAAGCGTATTTGATGATGTATGATTCAACCATCAAGCTTAAATATGTGGTCCAAACACAGCCTCTGAGTTGGCAGAAACTCCAGGTTTTGGACCCCAATCTATTCAACACTAACCTTCCCCCCACCCCCTACCCAGGCTTCACTAAGCCCACAACTCCATCGGGTCTATGACAACTCACCATGGCCAACTCGCTACATTCAACTCACCATGGCCGAGTGGACAACTTGCTGTGGCACAACTTGCCAACTTGTGAAGAAGAGTTTTCAAAAATAGACTGAACAACCATTTGACCGGGATGGTATAAAGTGTCCTGCCTTGAGATGTTGGACCAGAAGACCTTCAAGGTCCCTTCCTGCCTCATCATTCCATGTTCTACCTCCCTTCTTGCCCTCCAACTTCTGCTTACCATGGGGCACTCCCATATGCTGCTAGTGAGAGGTTGCAGCAGGCACACAGTACTGCGAAAGAACGTTACTCTGTTTTCACAGCAGCACGCCGCCATGAATAAACTGTAAGTGTGACCAGGAAATGCCATCTGTCACAATTCTGTAGATGCATTTGTATGATTCCCACACATTTTCAGAGCTGACTAGAGTTCAAACAATTTGTGCTAATTGGGTACGAGTGGGTGGATGTGGAATTAAGCAAAGATCTTGAGCAATTTGGCAATTTTGTTTCTACATTGGAGAGCCAGTGGTGTTCATCTCAAGATGGCCATATTGAGAAGGAACTATCTAGAGATAAAACATCTCACTCAACTGAATTTCTTTGCAGAGCATCTGAGATTTCTCTGTGGAATGTCAAATCCTGTCCACTTACCAAATCTTTAATGCACTTCACATAGCTGCTGCTCCAATAGGAGCAACAGATCCAGTGTGGGATCACTGTCCCATGTTGGTCTCATGGTTATCATGGTGGCCATGAACTCCTGAGCTGCCTCAAACCTCACTCCTAGAGAAGGCAGGTTGATGTCCACCAAAACCATGAATAGAATAGAATAGAATAGAATAGAATAGAATAGAATAGAATAGAATAGAATAGAATAGAATAGAATAGAATAGAACAGAACAGAACAGAACAGAACAGAACAGAACAGAACAGAACAGAACAGAACAGAATAGAATAGAATAGAATAGAATAACAGTTAGAAGGGACCTTGGAGGTCTTCTACTCCAGCCCCCTGCTCAAGGAGGAAAACCTATACCATCTCAGACAGGTGAATGAATGTCTAGTCTCTTCTTAAAAATCTCCAGTGATAGAGCACCCAAGATTTATAGAGGCAAGCTGTTCCACTGGTTAATTGTCCTCAGTGTCAGGAAGTTTCTCCTTAATTCCAGGTTGCTTCTCTCTTTGATCAGTTTCCAGCCATTGTTTCTCGTCCTTTCCTCTGGTGCTCTGGTGAACAACCTGGCCCCTTCTGCCTTGTAGCAGCCCCTCAGATACTGGAACACTGCTATGTCTCCCCTATTTTTTCTTTTCTTTGGACTAGCCAAGACCAAGTCTCACAACCATTCTTCGTATGTTTTAGTCCCCAGGCCTTGGATCATCTTAGTTGCTCTTCTCTGCATTTTTTCTAAACTCTCAACATCTTTTTTGTCATATGGTGACCATAATTGGCTGCAGTATTCCAAACCCAAGTCCCGTAGCCGTTCTTCATGTGTTTTAGTCTCCAGGCCCCTGATCATCTTAGTTGCTCTTCTCTGAAGTCTGGAGATCACCACTACCAGCCCAAAGATAGGGTCAAGAGGTTTGGATAAGGAGGTTCTGATGCATCAGGGAGGATAGTAACAGAGCAACTGTCAGGTGTGCTGGGCTCAGCTTGGCACCTCATAGGCATCTGCACCAAAGGCTAGAAGGGGGAGGAATGACAGGTGATAAAGGCCAGAGATGCTCAGCACCAGTTTGCATTGGAATGCAAGGCCAGGCACCCTGAGAAAGAGTGTGGATTACCCCCAAACATCTGAGCTGTTCTCAAAACACTTTGGTGAGTTCCGATTGGCTGAAGACGGACCGGTTATGGGGGAAGGGCTGGGATGAGGGGAAACCTCTCTGTATCTTTTGAGCACAGGAAACCAAGAGCTAGCCTGACTCTCCTGCAGCCAACATCTTTTTAGTGAAAGACGCTTTCGCTTCAACCAAATGGAGTTGAGGGTCTCTCTTTCTTAAGGGATCAGATTGGGGCAGGTCTGACAGCAACAATCTCAGCAACCCCTAGAGCTCAACTTAATGAACAGGGAGTGACATCTGGTAAGCTGTGGTGCAAAACGTCTGAAAGCCATGACATTCCCAAATAATGACTGCCACACCTCCCCCCCTGCCTCAGTTGATCCCATACCCAAACACAGCTGGTCATAGCTCCAAAAGGGCACACACCCCTTCTAGACCCTGCCAGATCTCAGTATACATATCAGTTCATCCCTCTCACGAATGCTTAAATTACAAATGAGGGAGGCCTTATTACAAACCTATCGGGCATTTAGAAGCAGCAGCTGCTGCAAATTTTATATCAGAAAATGAGTGTGTCCGCTCCGGATTAGAGAGTGCCTGGTACTGCTGCGCTTGGAGGGGTGAATTTCAGAAAAGTAGCTTGTCTACCTGCTGCTTTTCCCAAGAATTCATTGGCATGACTGTCTCGTGACACAGTTGGCCTTCTCCTCTTAGGGTTGCTGGGCCAGTTTAACAGGTCTTCGTAATCCACAATGTTACAGCTCTGGGCGCGTTTCCCCAGGAATGGCTCTGCCAGCAGTGGAGGATTATCTGCACACAACCCTTTCATGTTGGCAAGATGCTACAAGGAAGGTGAGGGCTCTGCACACCTGTCCTTGATTCTGGTCTAAGCTTCAACTTGGCCACATTGCTGAAGCTGAAAAAGGACAGTTGAGCTCCACCTTTTAGGGCAGCCCCTCTTTCTGGAGTCTCCCCTGCCACACCTCCACCCCTGCCTCAGTTGATCCCATACCCAAACACAGCTGGTCATAGCTCCAAAAGGGCACACACCCCTTCTAGACCCTGCCAGATCTCAGTATACATATCAGTTCATCCCTCTCACGAATGCTTAAATTACAAACGAGGGAGGCCTTATTACAGACTTATCCGGCATTTAGAAGCAGCAGCTGAAAACCAAGGCCTCTGAAGGTCTGTTAGCTGAGTACGGGGACTGAGACCAGATCTGGAATACAAAAGACATTGGCCCTAAGTTCCATGAGAACAGCTCGCTTCCTCTCCCACCATATCACCCTAAGGCTGTCACTGTGATCAATACTTTGTCCAATTTAGAGCACATTTGAAAGTACAGTTTGGCAGTTTCTGAAAATAAATCTTCGGAACCATAAACGTTCTGGTATTTCAGAAAGCTCCAGAATATATCCTGCAGGTTCGCTCAGTTCCTCCTCAATGGAAGTTTTGTTACTGCTTATGCCTATTATAGCAGCCGTTTGGCAAATGGGCCTGCCAGAAGCTTTTCAATATTTCAAATGTCCTTCCAAAAGACATTTCAATATTTCAAATGGCCTTCCAAAGAAGATATTTGGAATAGACACTACAGTATTGCTGGAGGAGATGACTGGGTTGAGGCTGAGGGAGGGGCCAAGCAAGTCATCAGTCTTGAGTTCCTTTCCACCCACAAGAGCCCTCTTTGCATTCTGTTGACTCTTATCTACCACCAATTCATCTTGACCATTAGTAGTTCAGATTCTTGTAGGGAAATAACATGGAATAAACTTGTACTTGTTTGAACAACCCTGGTTCCTGATTTCTTGTGCCCTGACATTTCTTTTTGTTGTATTTATTTACCCACCGAATAAAAGTACTGGTTTGATTCCTTTGTAGTCTGTAGAATACCACAGGAAAAAAGAACACAGGAGTTACTAAAACATGAATTAAGCTGGTGTTAGCAAGAAACTTAAGGTGACCTCTCCTTGACTCTTGTTGATGTAAAAGGGAGGAAGGCAAAATATCCTAGCGGAATCTAGAAAATCTATTTCAGTAAAGTGGCATTCTGGTCAGCTTCATGCAGTCTGTTTTCTGATGGGCCTCCCTCAAAGGGTTGACAGATATTCAAGATGTTACTTGACCAATCCTTATGGTAAGACTGAAAAAACTAGGACAACTGCCTTCAAGTAAGCATTTTAATCTGAACTGCAGAGGTGCCACAATTCCAATCCCTTAGTTGCTGCTGGAGATGGGGAGCTAGCCAATCAGAAAAGGGAACGACAGCATAACAGAGGAAGAAATAAGAAGCCTTACCTCTTTCTGGTGATACTTTATTGCTACCTTTAGCTTGGCCAAATCATGGCACTTCTGGGGATCTAACTCCTCACTCTGATCATCCCTGTGGTTCAAGATGGTTTCCAGTTCTCGGGAGCTGCGGGCTTGGTCCAGGAGGTCTTTTGCAAAGCGCTTGCACTGCTGGGAAAGCTCCTCGTATTCCGCCTTGAACTCATTCTCCACCTTGCTGAGTTCCTTCAGCTCCCAACCCAGCCGAAAGGCTGTCAAGATCGGGTCCTCGCTAGATAAGGCGATGAGGGAAGGACTGGCCAAAGCTTTATAAATATTCAGCCTTGATCTGGAGTGCCTCAAGCTGTCCACTTCCGAACTGGAGACGCATTCCACACAGTTGCATCGGATCTGGTGTGGCCGTGGGATGGTGACCCGTCTTTGGACAAGCAGCTTTATGATCTCGTAGTTGTTGGTATGAGCAGCCAACATGATAGGGGTGATATCGGGGGTGAACTCCGAAAACTGGGTGTCCATCATTAACGTGGGAACCTAGGTAAAATCAGTCCAGGCAGTTAAACTCTTTCCTGCACAAGAGCTCAAAAATCACAGCATGTCAACAAGAAGGTTCAAATGGCTCCTACAGCATCTGTTTCATGTCACCAACTCTACAATCAGTGTTGAAAAACACATCCTATAAGACCCCTATGAATCCCAGAGTGGGAAGATGAATGAACATCCCAAAAGGTGAACAACTGTTGCACAAAAAAACTACATGGATCATCTACATGGATTAAATCATCTAGAATGAAGCATGGATCTTTTGTCCTCAGCAGACGTAGCTAACCAGAATCAAACCTGGTTAGTATTGGAATGGCAAACTATCAGAAAATCCCCAGGTTGCAGGCTGGATGGGAAAGTTAAAAATAAAAACATCCTTGAAAAAGAACAATTCACCCTTTCTATAGGAGGAGGAAGAGGAGGAGAGGCAGAGCCTGAGGATGGAGTCAAGAGAGGACTCAGCCTAAAATCCTTACGAATCACACTCCAAGTCCAGCCCTCCCCCCACTCCTTGAGTTCTGTTAACTCAATTTAGCGCTGGCCGTTAATTGACTAGATTCTTGTGTATAGGCATGAGCAATACATTGGCTTAACTAGAATGTAACATGTGGTTCTGGTTCCTTGCAGACAATAGCCAGGGTAACAACACTGATATGTATGTGGAATCACAAAGCAACGCACAACTCCAAAGATACTTAGAACAGGGAATTTCGAGTTGTACCTGAAAGAAAGGGACTAATCTGGTTAGTTTCATGATCCACCTTACAGAGAATAAACTATTGGGGGGGGGGCTTCTATATAGTCCAAATTTGGTTCCAAGATTCCCAAATTAGGAGAACACAACCTTTGACACCAACACATCTCCCATGGACAGCACAGACATAGAATAATAGAGTTGGAAGGGTCCTTGGAGGTCTTCTAGTCCAACCCCCTGCTTGAGCAGGAGACCCTATAGCCTTTCAAATAAATGATCCCATTTTCAAAGCCTCCAGTGATGGAGCACCCATATCTTCTGAAGACAAGCTATTCCCTTAGTGATTGTTCTCACCAGTAGGAATAAGATGAGTAAGGTTACAAGGCTGGGCAAATGATACATTACGCACCTGGTCAAAATCCTCTTTGCTTTAGCAAGGGGAATTATGAATTTAAACTAAAATTATTGATTCTGAATTTGCAGTTGTTCATCTAGAGCAGGAGTCTGCAACCTTGACAACTTTAAGACTTGTGGACTTCAGCTCCCAAAATTTCTGGGAACTGGGAATTCTGGGAATTCTGGGAACTGAAGTCCACAAGTCTTAAGTTATCAAAGTTTCAGACCCCTGATCTAGAGTGAGGTGTTCAAGCTGAATGCATATCTAGCTCTTGTTTTGTTCCCAGCTAAGCACAGGCTAGTCTACTAAGCATCTAAGTAGAATCCAAATGAGGAGCCCTTTCCAAGATATTTTTCTAGGAAAAGTCATCCTCTTTGTTTTGTTTTGTTTTGTTTTGTTTTGTTTTGTTTTGTTTTGTTTTGTTTTTCTCTTCCATCAGCTTCATCCATCTCCAAAGACATTCTCAAAACCTTGGTGAAATCCTACCGAACATTCAGTCACCCGGTTCTATCAACATGAATCCAATTTGCTCAAAGTCAAAATGCTGTCCTCCAAGCTTAGGAAATTATGAGACTTTCGGCGGCCCAACAATTCAAAGTTCAGAGAGTGGGATGAAAAAGGGACAATGTGCGAATCCCAGGTTCCAAATGTGAATGGAGACATGGTGCCAAAAAACTGCTGAATTTCTCATGACAGTCTGGCCTGAGGTTCAGTCCCCATTCCACCCTCGGGATATATATATAGAGAGGTAAAGGTAAAGTTTCCCCCGCACATGCGTGCTAGTCGTTTCCGACTCCAGGGGCCAGTGCTCATCTCCATTTCAAAGCCGAAGAGCCAGCGCTTGTCCAAGGACGTCTCCGTGGTCATATGGCCGGCATGACTAGACGCCAAAGGCGCACGGAGCGCTGTTACCTTCCCACCGGAGTGGTCCCTATTTTTCTACTTGCATTTTTACATGCTTTCGAACTGCTAGGTTGGCAGAAGCTGGGACGAGTAACAGGCGCTCACTCTGTTACGCGGCACTCGGGATTCGACCCGCCAAACTGCCGACCTTCTGATCGACAAGCTCAGCGTCCTAACCCACTGAGCCACCGTGTCCCTTTTGAGAGAAATGGAAACTAGCCATAAAACTGATTAAATACTTCTGAAAGTTAAATATCACAGGTTTTACAGTACATGACAGGCAGGGTGGATTTAAAGAAAGTCTAGCTTTGCCTGCTCTTTTTTTTCCCCTTCTCAAGCTCAGGTTGAAGATGTTGTTCAGAAGGAATTGTTATTCAAACCCCCATTTTAAGGAAGGGAGAAAGATGAGCGGCAGGATTTCTCAGCAAGAAATTGCTGTAAATGGCGCTACGAGCTGCCAGCCCCACAGCGGTGTGCTATTAAATGAACAGCACACCTCCCAGCCAAGGCTAATGTGCACCCCCCACGGTGGGTTATTAGTGAAATCTGCTATTCAGAAGGCCGAAAGTTTCAAGCACAGCGTACCTTGCCAACAACTCCCTTTGGGGAGCAGAATATTCTGTTTGCTGCTGGCATGCAGAGCTCGAACTGTCGTGTGGTGCCTGGCATGATCCTCCAGCCCTCTTCGCCCAATAAAAGGTAAATGAGTCCCTGTGGATTTTACTCCACAGGCCGTTGTCGACTCTAAGCGATGCTGCTCACCTCCGTTTCAAGGCCATTGAGCCAACGGTATCCACAGTCATGTGGCCAGCGTGATGTCACGCTGCGCCATTACCTTCCCACTGAAGTGGTACCTCTTTATCTACTTGCATTTGCATGCTTTCGAAATGCTGGGTTGCCAGGAGCTGAGGTGAGGATGGGAACTCACCCCATCATGTGGTGTTTGGGTCTCGAACCTGGGCTGCCAGCTTGCTGGCTAGACAAGCCAAGCATCTTAACCACTCAGCCACCACACCACCTCCAAGACTATGAATAATTTCAAGTGAGCATACAAGGTCCTTCAAGCAAAACATAGCAAAAAGATCACCCAGGGATCTTTTGCGATCTGAAAAAGATGTGGGATTCTTTCTGAGAAAGTTTAAATTCTGTGCACCGGTTGGTATAAGAATGACAAGAAAAGAGGGTCCAAAATTGTCCTACTCACAGAAGGGGAGCTACTAATATGGATCTGATGAATTAGTACCGGGATTTCTTGGGGGAAGCTACCTCAATTGAATCTATTTCTTGTTGCTCTCTGTAACTGGTTGTTTGCTAGCACAGCATTCATACCTATTTCATGATTTCACAACTAGGGAATATCGTTAGTATGATGAATTCTGCAAGGGACCATAACTTCATAGTTCAACCCTAAGCTGGATATATATTCTCTTCCATTGAAAGGTAATTCTTCTAAGCAAGAATTCTTACAGATTCTTCTTTAATAAGATTTACTGAGGTGAAAGAGAGAAAGTTGCAAGAATTTCAACAAAAGAGTTACTGTACTTCCAATTTGAAACCAGCTATCTCCCATTCAGTAAGGAGGAAGATTTTTTTTAAATGGCTTTCCTATGGACGACTGAGGGGGCAGTTGGTGAATATTACAGAATAACCAAGTTGGAAAGGACCTTAGAGGTCTTCTAGTCCAACCCCCTGCTAAAGCAGAAGAGCCTATATCATTTCAGAAAATGGCTCTCCAATCTCTTAAAAAAACCCAACAACTTCTGAAGGCAAATCGTTCCACTAATTAATGTTCAGTCAGGTAATTTCTTCTTATTTCTAGCTTGGTTCTCTCTTTGATTAATATCCAGCCATTGCTTCTTGTCCTGCCTTTAGATGCTTTGGAGAAAAGGTTGACCCCCCTCTTCTTTGTGACAGCCCCTCAAATATTGGAATAATGCTATCACATCACCCCTAGTCTTTCTTTTCTTTAAACTGGATGTATCCAATTCCTGCAACCGTTCTTCATATGTTTCAGTCCCCAATCCCCTAATTACCCTTACTGCTCTTCTCTGCACCCTTTCTAGAGTCTCAACATCTTTTATTGTATTGCAATGATCAAAAGTGGATGCAATATTCCAAGCGAGGTGTTCTTTTAACTGATATCAGGTGACTCTGGAAGTGCCTGTTTACAAAACTCTCTCCTGAAACTTAATCAGTCTGTGAATTAACCATTATAGTTATGGTTCATGAGTGAGATTCTGGAAGTTGTATGGGAGACCCAATATCTCTTGGCGTTATCCCTACATACTGGCTATCTTCCCACCAAATGCTCTTCTAAGCTAAACTGAGTTCTATGTTTTGTAAGCACCTAGTTATGTTCTTAGCATGCTGTGTGAACCAAGCCATCACTTTAAGACATTGTTTGATTTATTTGGGCATAGCAAAAGGATTGTTTCATTAAGGCAGGTTTAGCTTTCTTCTGCTAAAGAGCAACTATCTTACTCTAGCACCCGGTTTCTCCGCAGCCAACCAGATGCTCAACCAGTGCTCAAAAGCACAAAATGGAAATGTAGCTCTCCTATCATTGTTCTCCCACAGCCGGTGTTGAGAGATAAGCTATTCCTAACCCATAAACAGCATTGTGTGTTCAAGATCTTTGCTCCGTGAATGTATCCCATCCTTTTTTAAGGCCGCCCAAATTAGCTGCCATTGCCACAACTTGTGGTACTAAACTGCACAGGTTAGTTACAGATTGTGCCAAGAATTAATTTTGTTGGCCTGTCCTAAATCTCCTGCCAAAACTCTTCATTAGGCAACCCCTGACAGCATGACATCACGAAGCACCTTGCCTTCCCATCGAAGCTTGCATTTGCATGCTTTTGAACCACTACATAGGCAGGAACTAGGGCAAGGAATGGAAGCCCACCCCATGGCATGAAGCTCGAGTACCAAACTGTGGGCTGTCAGCTTTCCAAGCGAAAAACCCAGCATCTTAACTACCCTGTCCGCTTTAAAGCATAGAGAAGATTATATTCTCATTTGGCACGGAAAGGTAAGTACAGCCCTTGAGCTGTCAGAGCAGAGAGACACCGATGTTACATTATGGCATTTCCCCTTGTATGAAATTTTCCATGACTTGTACCGGTCACATATAGCCAGTGCTGGGATTCATATACCTGAAAAACTGGTTCTCTGCATAGATGCTGCCTACGGAAGTCTGTTCTAGGCCTGGGCCTCTGAGGCCCAGAACAGACTTCTGGAAGTGGCACCCACGCACTTCCGGTGGGCCATTCTGAGCCTGGGCCTCTGAGGCTCAGAATGGACTTCCCGGAAGTGGCATCCATACACTTCTGGCAGTCCATTCTGGGCCTTGCGAAAAGGGCTAGGGCTTCAGCTGGTTCACCAAAGTCAACAAAAAATTAGCTATTGGTTCTGCCAAACCAGTGTGAACTGGCTAAATCCCATCACTGCATATAGCCTGTCCTGTGTTGAAAGGGGAAGAATGAGATTGGCAATCCAGAACTCTGAAAAGAAAGGCCTAGATTTTTTTTTAAAAAATAAAATAATTGCATAGCATTCCTTCACAGTAGATTCACTATCTACTGCCCTGCTATATGACTCACACATTTTAAATGTGTCAGGCTAAATGTGACAAGTACTACTGGTAGTAGTAACAGTGGTTCTTGTATTTACAGCACATAGTTACAAATGCTGACATGCTAAAAAGTGTGCAGAGTAGAGCAACAAAGATGATAAGGGGTCTGGAGACTAAGATGTATCATGAACGGTTGAGGAAATTAGCTACGTTTAGTTTAATGAGGAGAAGAACTAGAAGAAGACATGACAGCTGTCTTCCAGCACTTGTGGGGCTGTCATAGAGGAAAAAGAATCAAGCTATTCTCCAAAGCACCTGAGGGCAGGACAAGAAGCAATGGGTGGAAGATCATTAAAGAAAGATCCAACCTAGAAGTAAGCAGAAAATTCCTATCAGCAAGAACAATTAACCAGTGGAACTGCTTGCCTCCAGAAGTTATGGATGTTCCATCACTGGAGGTTTTCAAGAAGAGACTGGACAGCCATTTGTCTGGGATAGTGTAGGTCTCCTGCTTGAGCAGGGGGTTGGACTAGAAGACCTCCAAGATCACTTACAACCCTATTATTCTATGTTCTTTGTTCTAGAAAACCGTGTAAGGGTAACATTTGCACCATGCTATTACTGCACGCGGGCTGTCAATTGGTGTGTGGCTTGCTGGCAGAGAGACAGTGCCAAGTCATTGGCTTCTTCAGCCAGCTCAGAAATGGTCGTAGCAAGAGCACTAGAACTTAATTGTATAAATATATTTCTTGGCAGTCTTGGCTCCTTGAAAGGCAGAGTTATCTGGGGATCTTGGAGCAATATAATTTACAGGTTTGCCGGGATAACATTTGGCAGGCAAACAGAAGACCTCCAGGCTCCCGTGTGGGAAATTCATTGCTTTAAAAATAGAGTTGGATGGTGCAGAAAATGCTTCCAACAGAAAAATACTCTCTGGGAGGAATATGTGGTTGCTTTGCCATTTAGCCCTAATGCTCCCTTAACAACACGCAGGCTCGCTTTGCATGGTGTATTGAGTCATAATTCACTAAGGCGGAGTGCATACAAAAAGCAAGGTTAAAACTAATCCTGATTTGACTACTGCAATGCACTCCACATGGGGTGGCCCTTACAAAGTGTATGTGTGCAACAGTTGGGCCCCAAACATGGCAAGTATAGGTGACCACCATGGAGTCCAAAATTTCTGTTGCTAAAGAAAACTTTTGTTACATGAATTTTGGCCCCATTTCACAAGATTTTTCTTGCCACGGATGCTAAGTGAACCACTGCAGTTGTTAAATGAGCAATACAATTGTTAAGTGAATCTGGCTTCCCTCCGTTGACTTAGCTTGTCAGAAGGTCGCAAAAGGGGATGACGTGACCCCAGGACACTATGACCGTCATAAATATGAGTCGGCGGCCAAGCATCCGGATTTTGATCAGGCATCATGGGGATGCTGCAAAGGTCATAAGTGTGAAAAAAGGTCATAAGTCACTTTTTTCGGCGTGGTTGTAACTTTGAACAGTCACTGAATGAACTCTTGTAAGTTGAGGACTCCTGTATGCCCTAGTTAAATAAGCTGGTTACTTATAGGATTCCAGGACCCATTTAAGGTGTTTGCTTGAATCTTTAAATCCTAAATGGGTGGAGACATAATTGTCTCAGGGCTGAACGAGAATTTGGAATCCGGAGTTTAGATTATTGGCATCTAATGAAAGTCCTTGACTCCCAACCATTCATTTAGTGACTGTTCAAGGTTGCAGTGGCCCTGAAAAAAGTGACCATTTTTCACACTTACGACTGTTGCAGCATCCCGGTGGTCAGGTGATCAAAATTTGGGGCCCTTGGCAACTGGGACGCGTTTATGACGGTTGTACTGTCCCAGGATCACGTGATCCCCATTTGTAACCTTGCCAGCCAGATTCTGACAAGCAAAGTCAAGGGGGGAAGCCTGGTTTGCCTCATGACTTAATGATACACTTAGCAACTGTGGCAATCAATCAATCAATCAATCAATCAATCAATCAATCAATCAATACCGTAAAACGTGCTTAATCGCTGCCTTGCAATGGAATATTTGGCCTTGATTGTAGTCTTAAATAGAGGACCATCTGTATTAAAGTCTGATCTCCGTTACATTTTTCTAAGGATGTTTCAAACGGTTTAAAAGGGATGGCTAAGGAGGTTTTATGCCATTTTCCATTAAAATTCTACTTCCATCCTGACATTTTAAAGAGGAAAATTTCTGTTTACAAATTCTCCTTTCAGTGACTAAAAGCAAACACACCAGACAGGTTGCTTATAATGATGGATTAACTGCTTTCTGATGCTGTTCCACCAGTTATTAAAACTTCCTGCTATATTTCTTTTTTTTTATTTTTTTATTTTATTTTTCTTTTTTTTTTTTTATTGAAAAGTTTTAAAATACAATTTTCCCTTGAAAAACCCCCCTTCCCCCTCCCTCCTCCCCCCCTACCTCCCCTCCTCCCCCCTCCCTCCTCCCCCCCCTACCTCCCCCCCTCCCCCCCCCCTACTTCCCAGAGCTGAATACAAGGTATATATATATAAAAAAAAGCAAACCTAAGCAACCATATACTAACAACTATAAATTCTAAAATCCATCACTCTCTAGCTTATATAGGATAAAACAAACCTTAACAATATTAAATATATATATAAAAAAAAACTAGAATAAGAAAAGGACACTCTCTAGCTTATATAGAATGGAACAAACCTTAATAGTATTAAACATATATTAAAAACAGAAAAAAGGAAAAAGAAAAAAAAAACCCTTCTCAACCCTATACTTATCCTAAATAAACTCCATCCATTTTATCCATTCCATGATATAACATTCTTACAAATAATTTTCCAAATTAACCAAGGATCCCAAATCAAAAAACTTTAAAGTCAACTCTTCTGTAATCGACCGTTCCTCTTCCAGTACCACATCTATAATTATTCCAAACACAACAAAAAAGAAAAAAAAAAAAAGATTGCAAACAAAACTTGAACTTTAATCCAAAAAAGCTCACCCTTTCCACAAAACCACCAAATATAAAAATATATTGCGTCTACACCCAAATCTTTTCCCCCCTCCCCTACTTGACTACTTGACTATATCGTAAAAGTTCCAAAGACTTCTGCGATTCCTGCTACTTTCTCTTCTTAGATCGTTTTGCAGCAGCACGCGTCACCCTCTGTTTTATAGATTCATCCAACGAGGTTGTATCTTGATCTCCTCCAACACCGTTGTCTTCTATCTGACCATCTTCGGCCTCTTGATGCACTCCTTCTCCAGATCCCTTTCCAGCTTCCAAAAGTGTTAATGGCGTTACATTTAAAACATTATTGTAGAAATCACGCGCTTGCATCACAGTAACCAAACGGTACTTTTTACCTTCGTGCGTCACCATCAACCCCACTGGGATCTCCCATCTGAACCTTATATCTCGTTGCTTGAGCTCTTGCACAAGAAATGTAAAATCCTTCCTTCTCCTTAGAATCTTTGGAGGAATTTCTTTTAAGACCAAAACTTCTTGATTAGCAATCATAACTTTAGTATCATAAGCAGCTTGTATAACTTCATCTCTAGTTTCCCTTTTTGCAAAATATACCACCACATCTCTAGGCAACTTCCTCTGTCTGGCAATCCATGAATTCACACGAAACACTTTGTCCATGCCTCCTTTTATTTCAGATGCTGGCTGTTTCAACACTATTTCAAAAGCCTCAGAAACCAGCTGCTTTAGATCTTCCTTAGTATTCTCCTTTAAGCCTCTAATTCTAATGGCAAACTGCATCTGGAAATATTCAGCAAGACACAGTTCCTTTTCCATTTTATTTTCATTCTCCAATACTTTTGCTTCTAATATAGCATTCTTTTGAGTCAAGTCTTCTAGCTTTTCCTCCAATTCTTCCACACACCGAGCCACTTTACACACTGAAGTCAAGATGTCTACCCTCATCGCTTTGAGCTTCTGTTCCATCCTCTCCTCCATTCTCTCCTCCAATTTCTCCAATTTCTCCTCCATCTGTGCAAATCTAATATTAATTGATTCCAAAATTACCTGGGTATGTTTTTCAAGAGCCTCTTGTAAGTCCTTTGATGTCAATACATCAGGAGGATGCAGCGCCTGCAATAATGATTGTTGCACGGGAGAAGTTCCAGCACTCCGAAGAGTTTTAGGGGGTGGTTTAGCCGCCATCTTTTACCAAATATGACGCACTTTCACTTCAAATTTGTAATCCAAAAAAGTCCATCAAGCTGGAGAGTAAAACATAGTAATCCTCTTTACCATTTCCTCTTGTATCGCTCTGCCTGCTCCTTTAAATCATAGTCATTCCTTCAGGCAGGGGTGGTCGCAGACGGCTGGCTCTGCTCCAAGAATCAGGAGCAGAGGCGACGGCCAGCTGGGAGCAGCCCAGGCTACGGGGGAGTTCAATCCTTCAGCCGCCCAAGCCATAAGCTCAGGCGGCCCTGGAGAACTCTACCCCTACCTGGGAGCTCGCCCCCTCCTCTTCTCCCGAGGAGGGGGCTTCGGATTCGCCCGAACAGCTGATCGGCGCTGTTTCGGGCGAAAAAAACAACAGCTGAGCCGCGGGCAGCCCGGGAAGGCTCCCTCCGTCGCCGCGGAGCCACCGGAAGTCCCCTGCTATATTTCATTTGTGCAATATTAATATAAATTGGTGCAGTAAATAGTCTTTTACGGTAGAGAGAAGGATAAATACACCACAAATAGCTTCCAGACCTTACTCTGAAGAGGTACTCCAGAAAAGAATACTTAGCATATTTACAACTTGATCTCTTGAACTAAACATACTTCCCTGTTTCAACAGTTTGTGTAATTTTAACATTTCTCTTCTGCATATCGGTTCTGAACAATCACGCAGAAGAAGAAAAAATATTAGGAGTCTCCTAAGTTAGCAAAAATACAAACAGAGGAAGACATCTGCAGGGGTGCAAAGCTCCCCAAAACAAACTAGGGAGAACTTAAGTAGCCACAATTTCTTTGAACAGCAGCTACAACAAACAAGTCCCTTTGGTTGGTATACATAGAGCAATAATCTGTCTCCAAATTCTATTTGGAGTCCTTGGTGTCCTCTCACCTTAGCGGTTTCCTTGCAGATGTTTCATGACCCAATGAGGCAACATTTTAGGTTTGCTTAGAATAGAATAGAGCTGGAAGGGACCTTGGAGGTCTTCTAGTCCAGCCCCCTGTTCAAGCAGAAGAACCTATGTACCATTTCAGACAAGTGAATGTCTAATCTCTTCTTAAAGACCTCCAGTGATGGAGCGCCCACGATTTCTGAAGGCAAGCTGTTCCACTGGTTGATTGTCCTTACTTTCAGGAAGCTTCTCCTTAATTCCAGGTTGCTTCTCTATTTGGTCAGTTTCCAACCATTGTTGCTTGTCCTTCCCTTTGGTGCTCTGGTGAACAACCTGCCCCCCCCCCTGCCTTGTGGCAGCCCCTCAGATACTGGAACACTGCTATCATGTCTCCCCTATTTCTTCTTTTCTTTAGACTAGCCAAACCCAAGTTCCGCAGCTGTTGTTCATATGTTTTTCATATGCTGCCTGCTTATATGCAGTAACTTGGCATGAGATTTTGGGTGGAGGTGCTTCAGTGCTTCCTTGATTAGAGGTGTGGCACCCCAAGGTTCTTCCTTCTTTTCTGCCTGATTGTTTGTCTGGTATTAATCCCTGCTTATCTGGATGTTGGCTACTGCAGAAGGCTGCTGGAGTGAACTTCATTGCACTGAGGATGTTACCGAGTTGGGTAATGCAACATCTGCAAGCAAACTACCAAGCTCAGAGAGCATCAAGGAGTCCACAGTTTAACTCTGAGCTTCAGATGTTCTCTCTAATTAGATTCTACGTTTCTATTGAGCAATATTTTTCCCTCTTAGACCTTGTCAGCTCCAACAAGAGGGCTTGTGGCATGCTTCCAGGAGGTGGAATTTATTTTGGTCTCTCCTTCCCTACTGAAGTTCTTTTTAGTATTCCCAGCCCTGCCAGCTGATCTTGTTGTGTTCTCTTTTGAAGTTCAGATCTCAGATAGCAGTAATTCATCCACCTCAGTGGGCCTCAGAAAGTTAAGGAGCACGGGACTTGTTGAATGAAGAAGCCTTGGGAAATCTCAAAGTATAATGGTAGGTGTGAAAGACCTTGGGAGATGGGGCAAAGAGATGGGGCCTAGGGAATAGTCAGATAAGAGGAAGGGTAGCCCACAGGTGCATAATGTTTGGAACAAGAGGTTCAAGTGGGACCCTCCCTCAGTTACTAGACTGCAAAAGTGATAGTGGGACAACTGTACTTTCAGACTTGCAAGATCCTGTTAATGTAACTTTACAATAACACAGAATTAGTTTATCTGGTCACGTTTCTTGTCTGGTCTACCTGGTAAGAGTGATATCAAACTTGCAAGTCTCCTACTCTTTTGCATAGGGAGGAATTTCAGAAATGACCTCTGATTGTCAAGATATGCTGCTATGTACCGTGGCAGTGGCTTTGTTGCAACACGGCCAGCAAGTAGATGCACAGATGACCGACATGCAGAATGCCACGATGCAATGCTTCCTGTTATCTGACCATTCCCTAGGCATCATCTCTTTGCCCAGATCATTCACACATGCCATTACACAAAGCTTACACAAGGGCTCTTGATAATCATCCCGGAAAAAGCAGGGACAAACCACTAATTCCTTGTTGCATAAAAAAGGGGGGGGGAGAAACGTGCTCATGTTCGTGATGTCATCGTGAGTCAAGCTTGACTCAAGAAGAACTGACTTTTTGTTACCTCCACAATCAGCAGGCACATTACTTTCCCACCCTTTTCATCCAGCCCATCTAATTACACTAATGGAAGCTTTTTCCAAGCTTAATTGTAATGCAGAGGGAGCAATCTCAGGGGGAGCATTGTAATAGTTGAGGAGGGCAGGGTTTTGGGCACCACCCATCTCTCTGAAGCATTCGCTGGGCTTTCTTTCCTGGTGATAGTGCAGCAAAGCCACATTGCTGGTACTGATGCAAAAGGACCATTGTAAAGATGCAAAGCAGAACACCTGAACTTCACTATCCAACCCCGCACCGCCCTTCACCTCAGCACTCATTGATCCAGATTAAGAGCTATTTCAATGTTGGAAATCAGCAGGCTGGTGATAAGAGTGACAGAAAGATCAATGGTACATTTTGGGGGTAGGGTGGGAGGGGTGGGGAAAGAAGGGAAATTAATTCTGCTAAAATGCTTACCCACTTAAATTGTTTAAATAACAAGTGTGGCTGAATTGCACATGCTGAACCTTTTGCAGATAAGGCACTTTGAAAGGGGAGAAGGGGAAGGGGAAGGAGGAGGGGAAGGAGGAGGAGGAGGAGGAGGAGGAGAGAGACAAGGAGATGGAGGAGGAAGAGTTGAAGGAGAAGGAGAAAGAACAGACAATGATCCAAATCATGATCAGAAAGACACAGACCTTTGAGATGTGGTTTTTACAGAATATTAACTGAAATATCATGGTTGTGAGAGATGGTGCCTACGGAGGTGTAACTGATGCGATGACTTACAGGGAAGGAGCGGTTTCCCAGGAAGAAGGGAGAATATTTTAGAAAGGGACGGGAGTGACACAAGGGGCAGCCCAGTCCAGAGCTGATAACAGACAGAGAAGAGAATTGGGACAGCTAGTAGACAACAGAGTAGTAAGGCTTTAGCCTGGCAAGATCCTGTCTGTTGCGTATAAGCAAATCAAGCAAACAAGAACGTTCTGTATCATTCTTGGGCTTAGCCCAGGGGTAGGCAACCTCAGCTCTTTTATGACTCATGGACTTCAACTCCCAGAATTCCTGAGTCAGCATAGCTGACTCAGGAATTCTGGGAGTTGAAGTCCATGAGTCATAAAAGAGCCGAGGTTGCCTACCCCTGGCTTAGTCTGATAGTGGTTGAGGGTATAAAAATGAGATAATCTTCCTAAGAGTGGCAAAGATGGAACATCTGTGAACACTACCAAGAAAAGGAAATTGGAATATTGATTTACACTACATGCCAGAAAAAAAAATCATTTCCTTCAATTCACTATAAAGGGAAAGGTTTAAGAAAAATATCGCACCTGAAAATGATCTTGGTCAAAAAATTTAGCAAACATCATAGCCTTGGTTTAGATTGATGGTTGCCAGCCTCCAGCAGAAGAGAGGAGGAGGAGGAGGAGGAGGAGGAGGAGGAGGAGGAGGAGGAGGAGGAGGAGGAGGAGGAGGAGGAGGAGGAGGAAGAAGAAGAAGAGGAAAAAGAAGAATAGTTACACCTTGGTGAGTTATCTGGAAGTGATATAGATATATACATGCACACAGACAAATACACAAACACACACATGTAAAGGTAAAGGAGTCCCTGTGGATTTTACTCCCCTAGTCATTGTCAACTTTAGGGAGCAATGCTCATCTCCGTTTCAAGGCCATGGAGCCAGCGCTGTCCAAAGACATTTCCACGGTCATGTGGTCAGCATGATGTCACGGGGCGCTGTTACCTTCCCGCCAAAGTGGTACCTATTTATCTACTGGCATTTGCTTGGTTGGTAGGAGCTGAAGTGAAGACAGCAGCTCATTCTCTCACATGGCACCCAAATCTTGAACCCAGGGTGCCAGCTTTCCAATTGACAAGGCCCAGCATCTTAACCACTGATCCATCGTGCCAACAGATGATAGATAGATAGATAGATAGATAGATAGATAGATAGATAGATAGATAGATAGATAGATAGATAGATAGATAGGGGAGGGGGAGGGAGAGAGAGGGAGGGAGAGAGAGAGGCAATTAAGCTGACTTTGTAATAATGCCGCTTGGGTGTGTGTGTGAAAGCCCTAATAAGCAGGCACATACATAGAATGAAGGCTATTGCTAAGCTTGTAAGCCGCCCTGAGTCTTCGGAGAAGGGCGGGATATAAATGGAATTTTTAAAAAAAAGAGAGAGGGGAAATAATTTATTTGCTGCCCATCTCAGTGCAAGGTGACCTTTATGAGTGAAATAATAAATATTTCCTAATTTTTCAAAATAAATATATTTCTTTACCCTCAATGGCACATGACTGTTGTATCTCATGGACAGATGTAGCCACTGTGGTGAGACTAGCAATAGTTCTACCTATTTCTTCTTCATCGTGGAGAAGGCAGCTCCTGTTTCATCTTCTCTTCTGCCCAAAGTCTCACTCTTCCTTCTCGTAAGTTTGTTTTCTTTTCTCCTTCTTTTTTCTAATCTATTACATTTCTTCACATCCTATAGATAAGATTTCTAGAAGAGCATGAAGAAACAGACCCTGAATCTGGGCCCGAAGGAAGAACTACCAGGCAACTGAAAAGGTATCTGAAAAATCGTAAACATGGATCCAGCAGCAAAAAGAACCCTGGAAAAAATTATTTCATGCTATCCAAAAAAAGTCCATCTTAATAAACTCACTGTAAAGCAGTGTTTTTCCACCTGGGCCACTTTAAGAGGTCTGGACTTCAATTTTATCAAAATGGCTGGGGAATTTGGGGAGTTGAAGTGCACATCTCTTAAAGTGGCCAAGTTGGAAAAAGCTCCACTGCAAATGAAATTTATCTTCTCGTTGCCAGGATTCTGTCATCACTCCAAGTTTGCATTCAGGAGGTCTTCCTGAAACCAACTTCCTGCTTCCTGGATCTTGGCCAGCAATGTAAGGTTTGACCATGACTTTTTCAAAATGATATTGTAAGCCGTGTAACTATTCGGATTCAGTGGGAGAAAAATCCTGGTTGCACTGGTGGTCTTGCCTTCAATGGAACTCAAGCTCAGAAAAAAGACACCATTGTCTTTGAAGAGCTCCTAACAAGCATGATACATGCACCCGTTTTGAATCCTGATTGCGGCACAGCCATAGTCATCCGTCAATGTCATTTCAGTTTTCTGAAATGTGGAAAGCTCCGTTTGTTACTTCATTTGCCCAAATTTTCAAGCCATACTAGATCGCACCCTGGCCAAGCTTCAACAACTCCCAGTTCCGCCCGGTTGAAAACTGGAATGATACAAATAGCTGAGAAGAAAAGAATTAGAATCTGAGTCCTGGCTAGCAATAGTCACAAGAGGGACAGAAGCAAACTCACTTCTCAAACAGCCTTAAGACTGACTTTCCTTGCAATCTTTTAGAGAAGAGTTCTTGAAAGACTCTCCATCTTCCATGACTTCTCAATTTTCCAGAATAACAGAGTAACGGAATTGGAAGGGACCTTGGAGGTCTTCTAGTCCAACACCCTGCTCAGGCAGGAAACCCTATACCATTTCAGACAAATAGCTGTCCAGTCTCTTCTTAAAAATTTCCAGTGATGGAGAACCCAAAACTTCTGGAGGCAAGCGGTCTCACTGGTTCTCACTGTCAGGAAATTTCTCCTTAGTTCTAGGTTGCTTCTCTCTTTGGTTAGTTTCCATCCATTGCTTCTTGTCCTGCCTTTGGGTGCTTTGGAGAATAGCTTGACTCCCTCTTCTTTGTGGCTGCCCTTGAGATATTGGAACTTTCACCTCTCTTTCATTGCAGAAAACCAGGAAAAGCAATCAGATTAGCAGGCAAGAAAATGTACTGATTTCATGCATAATAAAAATTCACTGCCAACAAGCTTCTCAGAGTCAAATGATTGGGTTTATGGGATCCAAGACTAGCACAATGGAAATGCCTTGTCCTAAGCAGTAGAGGATTAGCAGGATGGCTGCAAAAGATCATATTCTTATTATATTTTTGGCAGAAAAACATATCATCTTAGCTTGCAACGTGCACTCTCCCCAGAACACACAAGGACAGATGTCTCTTGAGCAGTAGATGCCAAGTTCATGGGCTTTTACTGACATTTCAAGCAATTATATTACAGTACTGCTGAGGAGCATATGGTTAGCCACTCAGCTTCTGCAAGCAGCTGAAAAGACTTGGAGAACCTCAACTTATACCATCCAAGGCTTCCTCCCCTGAGTCAATGAAGAGCTCCTAAGCTTAGTAGACATGGAACACTAAAATAAGGAACCCAAATCAAAGGTGTTCTTTCAACGGAAAGCAAGACAAGAAGCAACTAAGGAGAAATTTCCTGATAGTTAGACAATTAGCCAGTGGAACAGCTTGCTTCCAGAAGTTGTAGGCGGAGGGCTTCAGGACTTTGTCTAAAATGGTATAGAGTAGGGCATTGGACTAGAAGACCTCTAAAGCTCCTTCCAATTCTGTTATTCTGTTCTGTTCAATAGCTAGTAACACTGAACATTAAGGAGAGAGAAGGAAGCCAGACATGGGGTATGGAAGAAAAGGTAAAAGCAAAGACACAGACAATTCCAGATCAGATGTGACACTTCCACATATGCACGTGTTCAGCTAAGAAGTTTCCCCAACAAGCCACTTATTTTGTTTTGCCTCAGGAACATAAATCTCCCTCCTGCTTTGAAACTACTGTCGCACTCTTTCAGATGTTGCAGCTAAGGTGACACAAAGCCATGAAGAAGACAGCTAAGAGCAGTTCACAAACAAATTGACGCAAGATGCTGATGCAAACAGAACACCTGGAAAAAGAGGACAAGGTTATGCCATGTTTAGGAAACTGGGGAGGGGGGGAGTGACAAGAGAAATGGGTCAGTTCCAGGTAGACCTTGCAGGAAACCACGCCAGATAAGCTAATTCTACATTATTGTGAGGTTATTTTATTATTTAGCATATGCCATCGTACATGAACATAGAATAGGGTTCTCAGTCATCCAGGTCATGGTTGTCCCAAAGGTGCTTTTACAAAAGGCAGCTGGACTTTGTTCTTCCTTGAAGACGTTTTGCTTCTCATCCAAGAAGCTTCTTCAGTCCTGACTGAATGGTGGAGGTTGGAAGGATCATTGAGTACACAGGTAACTCAAAGAATGCAAAGGAATGCAAACTGGATGTTGAGCATGATTGTCCCTGGAACAGAGTCAAATGTGTGATTGAATAAGAAAGATAAGGTTTTTAGGGGTCAATCTTACAAGTGTCCCTGGAGAGAGAACTGATATAAATATCCAAAACAAAGGCAAGACGCTTTAGGAGCCAATCTAGCTGGGATGGTATTATGATAAACTGTTCCTAGACTTGATAGAGATTTTCCCTAGAGAGTGGGCTGACTGACCTATGGGCTCCAGCACTTAATATGGAAACCCCATGAGATCTGTTCCAAAAGGATGGATTTACTGGAGTCACAGCATGACCTCCCAAAGGAAAAGTGATGACAAAGTCCTGATATAGACCCCCAAATGTGAATGAAGTGGAAAACAATGCATACAGATACATCCCTAACTCAAGTTGACATACAGGGCTATTGTAAGGAAAATGTTAGATGGAGGCATGATGCATGCTTCCTTGAGTTGGAGAGGAGGAGGAGGAGGAGGAGGAGGAGGAGGAGGAGGAGGAGGAGGAGGAGGAGGAGGAGGAAAAGAAAAGTGTATCTCTATTTGCATATTTACACAGAAGTAGAAGATCCAAATAACCCCATTGGGAGCTAGTTGTTGATTAGTGTCATTTTGTACACATTGATTGCTACTAAAATTATAAGCCTTTCAAAAAAGGGACATAAGGAAGGTGTGAAGCCTTGTCCAAGCCCAGTGCTTAAAGTACTATGGCTCCCATTTCATCCCCAGGTTTATCCTCCATTTTTCATCTTTGTCTGCTTTCTTGACACTTTTAGTCAATAAATAGAAGATCCCTCCCCTCAATGATTTGAGAAAACCCTTGAGAATAGTTCACATGCCCTGGGAGAGGTTAAGAGATGTCTATCTTAAGGGTAAGGAAGCAGCTATACTAGTAACCTCCCCATCTGTCATCTTGCCTTGCTGCTACAAAAATCAAATGAAATTAAAAACAAAATATCCTCGAAAGTGCCCATATTTGCATTTTAACATACCATCAGTCAGAGAACTGTTCCTGTGTGTATTTCACCACTTCTTATTGAATTTAATGACAAGTGGAAAGATGGGTGGAAACTAATCAAGGAAAGAATCAGCCTAGAACTAAGGAGAAATTTCCTGACAGTCAGAACAATTAATCAGTAGAAAGGCTTTCCTTGGGAAGTTGTGGGTGCTCCTTCACTGGAAGATTTTTAAGAAGAGATTGGACAACCATTTGTCTGAAATGGTATATTTTTTCCTGCCTGGGCAAGGGGTTGGACTAGAAGACCTCCAAGGTCCCTTCCAACTCTTTTATTCTGTTAAGAATTTGCTCTTGGAATTGATTTCAGAAAATAAGACCAATTCTTATGGATGGAACGTGGGAGTCCATTCGTGTCCCTGAGGAGAGAACCAACGGTGGGTCAATTCCTCTTGCACGATGAAAATGCTCAACTAATTTTGCTACCCTGAAATATGGTGGGAAAGATCCAAAGGCTACTGGTGTCCACCATTATAGTTTATTAAATCAATGTTTCTCAACCTTGGGAACTTTAAAATGGGTGGACTTCAACTCTCAGAATTCTCCCGCCAGCTCTAGGAGAATTCTGGGAGTTGAAGTCCACCCATCTTAAAGTTCCCAAGGTTGAGAAACGCTGGTTTACTTATTTTTCCTGAAGCTAAACTTGTTTGTTGCTTCTAAAGGAGACACTCATCTTTTGTGTGCTGATAAATAGTCTTCTACAGAGAGGCCATCTTGAGAATGGCTTCCCCCCCCACACACGCACAGATCTTAATGCCTGGAAAGGGACATTATGGAACAAATGGTCTTACGGGGAGTCAGATCCTCAGCTGTTTTATGACTGGAACATTAGCATCCTCAATGGAAAAGGGATTTAGAAAAGATGGGTTTGAAGAGTTGATTTTCTACCTCTAACCTTCGTGATAAAGTCAGCATCATAAGGAAGTCCCACCTCACCCCCTGACATTTTTCCTCATGGATTCTCTGTTTTTCCATAATTATAATAAATTATAACAAATTCCATAATTATTATAAAACTTTTATTCATAAAACATGAAACTCAATCAACTGAACATTCAAATTGACTGGCGCTGATGGTTGACACGGGTTGCTGCCAGCATCCTAGGTATCAACCAGGTATCTCTTTAAAATGTAAGATGTTCCAAGTAGCGCAGTTTTTTGTAGCTTTGCTGGAGTTATTGCAGGAAGCTGCAATTTCTTGATGTATTTTGCAAAGTTTTTGGACATCGTTCCCAGTGCCCCGATGACAATGGGTATCACTGTTACACATTTCATCGATAATCACGCAGTTTCGATGGCCAGGTCGCAGTATTTCATAATTTTTTCCAGTTCTTTTTCTTTGACTCTGGGATCTCCTGGTACAGTGATATCAATCAACTGTATGCTTCGGTTCTCTACGACTGCGATATCTGGTGTGTTGTGTTCCAAATGGCGATCTGTCTATATTCGGAAGTCCCACAAGATGATCTTCTTCTTCTTCTTCTTCTTCTTCTTCTTCTTCTTCTTCTTCTTCTTCTTCTTCTTCTTCTTCTTCTTCTTCTTCTTCTTCTTCTTCTTCTTCTTCTTCTTCTTCTTCTTCTTCTTCTTCTCCTTCTCCTTCTCCTTCTCCTTCTCCTCCTTCTCCTTCTCCTTCTCCTTCTCCTTCTCCTTCTCCTTCTCGTACCAGGAGAGAATTCAGACCTTTCTACTTCTACATACCCTAATTTAATCCTTGAACCTGCTGTCAGACATTAAAATCGAATCAGTCTATTCTCCTCCATCTGAATGTGGTGGACATTTTTGCAAAACCCCAGGTGTCTTTTTTCTGTTGCTTTCAAGGTTGGGTTTTTTTTTTTAGCTCTCCAAGTAAACAAGGCCTCTTCTCCACTCTCTCCTCAAGCAACTCTAATTCAAGGAAAGTGGTGAGCTGGGTTGTTATAGTTACTGTCCTGTGAATCATCACAGCATTTTTGCAATAACATTTCCAAGGGAAAGGCAGTTCATGTGCTGACACAGAAAAGTTTTTTATTTTATTTATTGAGAATGGGGATGAGGTCAGGCAGATGGATGATCTGTGGAGTTACATGCCTTGTCTTTATCTTTTAATCACAATCATGAAATTAGAAGCTTTTTTCCCCCTTTCCTGCACCATTTTCTCTCCATTTTTGGAAAGGCTCTTAATGGCACAGAAGATGGGGAGGTGGGGGGGGAAGGTGGAGAGTTAAAAATTTCGTAATCATCAACTATCTACCGCAAAGAGACTCCTTACGTATAGAATGCAGAATAACAGAGTTGGAAGGGAACTTGGAGGTCTTCTAGTCCAACCCCCTGCTAAAGCAGGAGATCCTATTTCATTTCAGAAAATGGCCGTCCAGTCTCTTCTCAAAAGGACTCACCATTTCTGAAAGCAACTGTTTCACTGGTTGATTGTTCTGACTGTCGGGAAATTTCTCCTTAACTCTAGGTTGCTTCTCTCTCTCCTTTGTTCCAGTTTCCATCCATTGCTTCTTGCCTTGCCTTTGGGTGCTTTGGAAAATAGGTTGACTCCCCCACTTCTTTGAGGCAGCCCCTCAAATATTGGAACACTGCTGTCATGTCACCCCTAGTTGTTCTTTTCGCTAGACCAGACAAACACAATTCCTGCAGTCATTTTAGACTTCAGTCCCCCCCCCCAATCCTCTTTGTTGCTCTTTTCTGCACTCTTTCCAAAATCTCAACATCTTTTTATATTCATCATTATCATCATCATCATCATTTTAGCCATTGTCTATCCACTGCAGGATGAAAGCCTCTTCCAGTTAATACGGTCTTTTGCCAGTTGGGCCTGCAATACTAGCTGAAGTCATCAAATTTTGGGCTCAATCGTAGTCATAAGTGAAGGAATAATAATAATAATAATAATAATAATAATAATAATAATAATAATAATAATAATAATAATAATAATAATAATAATAATAATAATAATAATAATAATAAAACAACAACAACCTTGGAGGTCATCTAGTTTAACCCCCTGCTCAGGCAGGAAACACTACACCATTTCAGCCAAATGGCTGTCCAATGTTCTTAAAAGCCTCCAGTGTTGGAGCATTCACAGCTTCTGGTGGCAGGTTGTTCCACTGGTTAATTGTTCTAACTGTCAGGAAATTCCTCCTTAGTTCTAGGTTGCTTCTCTCTTTGGTTAGTTTCCATCTATTTGTTTCCTGTCCTGCCTTCAGGGGCTTTGGAGAATAGCTAGACTCCCTCTTCTTTGGGGCAGCCCCTGAGATATTGGAAGACTGCTATCATGTCATCCCTCGTTCTTCTCTTCATTAAACTAGACATACCCAATTCCAGCAACCGTTCCCTATGTGTTTTAGCCTCCAGTCCCCTAATCATCTTTCTTGCTCTTCTCTGTACTCTTTCCAGAGTCTCAACATCTTTTTTACATCGTGGTGACCAAAACTGGATGCACCACCTGGATTCCATTGGCACATAGGAAGATCTGGGTAGGTATATCTAGCAAAAAAATGTAAACACGAGGCTAGACCTGCCAAGATCCATGGGGTGTGTTTTCTCTTATGTTCAGAGTAGGTTATTTACTGTATTCCCTGTTCCCCATTTACTCCATGTCCTACTCAGCAGATTTCAACCTGCTGAAGCAGGAGGCAGACAAGGACTCTTTCTGATCTGTAATCTGTAGCTCTTCAAAAATGTTCAGTGAGCTGACATGCATTTTTATTTGTTTGGGATTATGTACCACTATTATCAAAAGCGTTGCCCATTGCAATAATCCCTTCTGTGGATAAGATAATGTTTTTGCCACAATGAACATGGTTTAGTCAATTCCAACACAAACAGAGAGAAAAAAGAGCCCTGAGCATTGGGAGGAAAGTCTATTTAACAGGCTGATCCTCAGAGAGACGTAAATTAATGAGTGTATTAGTTGATTACCAAACTTGCAATTTAAATGGGGGTAGGGGAAAAAAGAACGTTACAGTATAATAATTCATATGCAAGCCTAAGCAGCTAAGGAAAAAATAAATAAAATAAAACAAAAATTGAATTAGACCTAAAGATCTGCTATCCTCTCCTCACCTTAGCGCTCACCAAATCGAGCATATCGCACAATTACAGCTGCTTGGTCTTTAAATGAGTTAGTTAACACATTGCATGAATACATTCTAGCCAACTTTAATATAGCTTGGCAGATTGTTCAAAGGCAAATCTTGTGGCCACATTATGGTTTGGTATAATAGTCAGCCCATAAAGCTGGGTTGAGTAAGCCATGGTTCAGAGACCATAAGCATGGGCCAATGTGCTAGTTGATAATGCAATGCAACCCTTTTTCTGAATCTTCGTTTTAAGCTATTCTTGGCAAGCCTAGCAGTATTTAATCCAATTTAATCCTATTTAAATGTAGGAACGGTGATCATCCAATAGAGGATTTCCAAGCTAACATTTTTTTTAAAAGCTATTTTTACTAACTCACGCAAAAATCAGCCAGGTTTTAAGGATAGCTACCATCCTTCAATCCTATGCAATTAATTTTCCAAGGGTCAAATAAGGCAGTATGAGGGCTGTGGGCCCCAATGGGAATGGTAGGCTGGCAAGGCAAGAGTCCCTGGCCCCAGGTTGCCAATCGCTGGATTAAGGAATGCTGTTTGGGGAAATGCTTTTGCTATTTGAATTTATTCTATCATGGTTGTTATAACCATTTATTTGATTCTAGGGCAGAGTCTACCATTCAAGGGAGTTGGTTGGACCTGGAGTTAGAAAGCTTTGTGGGGCAGAAAGCACCAGCAAAGCGATTATGCAAGATGCAACCACATCAGAAATATATGTATATGTGCATGTATATTCAAATGTCAGAAATCTCATAAAGTCTCCTGCAAACACAGAGAGATTTTGCAAGACTTGGCCAAAATTCTTGCAAGTTGGATTTTTTTTTAAGTTCCTTCAAATAGCAATAACATTTAGGCTTATATAGTGCCCCACAGCTCTTTACATGGGTGGCTTACAATGTCAAAGCATTATTTGCATATTGCCCCCAACAATCCAGGTCCTCATTTATCAACTATGGAAGGATGGAAGGCTGAGTCAACCTTGAGCCCCATCTGGGATCAAACTCCTGGCAGTGAGCAGAGTTTGCCTGCATTAACTGCACTTTAACCACTGTGCCACCAAGGATCGTTCTTCTTGTGCTGTCATCCTCCTGTTTTTTTGAGTTTCTATTCATAGGCCAGACCATTCCCCATGCAGTCGTTCTCCAGTTACTAGATGATATTCTAAAGCTTCCCCCAAAGAAAATTCTACTTGATTGGGATAATAGCATCTCCTAGCACTTAAACCTAAGATAGGAATGCATTTCTCCCTGGGGCTGGCTCAAGGTATTTTGTTACTCAAGCGAGGGGGAAGAAAACCCATGGATGCAGATCAATGTTGACATATAGGGTATAAATAAAGAGTTTTAAACCTTGCAGATTAGACAGCAAAGTGTCTCTAGTCCCTTTGGTTTTGTAAATGAATGTCTTAAAGAAATCCCTGTATCTATTTTTCCCCCTTGGAATGTAGTGATTCAACAATTATTTCTTTGCAAACAAAAAACAGTTGAATGTGAAAAATAAAAGCCAGCCAGCTAGTTAGTGTCTGCCTTTGAATATATATATATGTGTGTGTGTGTGTGTGTGTGTGTGTGTGTGTATTCATGTATGTATGTATGTATGTATATAAGGGACGCGGTGGCTCAGTGGGTTAGGATGCTGAGCTTGTCGATCAGAAGGTCGGCAGTTTGGCAGGTCGAATCCCGAGTGCCACATGACAGAGTGAGCGCCTGTTACTTGTCCCAGCTTCTGCCAACCTAGCAGTTCGAAAGCACGTAAAAATGCAAGTAGAAAAATAGGCACCACTACGGTGGGAAGGTAACAGCGTTCCGTGCGCCTTTGGCGTCTAGTCATGCCGGCCACATGACCACGGAGACGTCCTCGGACAAACGCTGGCTCTTTGGCTTTGAAACAGAGATGAGCACCAGCCCCTAGAGTCGGAAATGACTAGCACGCATGTGCGGGGGAACCTTTACCTTTACCTTTATATATGTGTATATATATGTGTATATGTATATATGTGTGTGTGTATATATGTGTGTGTGTGTGTGTGTGTGTGTGTGTGTGTGTGTACACACACACACACACACACACAGGACAAAAGCCGCAACTGAGAGACAAAGCCCAAAGCCCTTGCATTTCTGAAAAGAACTGTTGAAGTGCAGAAGTCTCCAGGCCTTTAATCGTCTTAATTGCTCTTCTCTGCACTTGTTCCAAAGTCTCAACATCTTTTTTGTAATGTGGTGACCAAAACTGGATGCAGTGTTCCCTGGTTGGGAGTACTCAGTAGATACAAGCAAAATGGCACAACTCACAGAGATGCAATTAGTCTTCGTTTAGTGAGTGTAGGAGAAGCCTAGGCACTCCTGAGGGATGGAGCTAAACATGTCAGCAGCTTACAGTCTTTAAGCTGCCAGAAACCCTCAAGTCCAACCCATCTAGAGTTCCATTGAACCTTATCTGGTGCCAATTTAGTACTGAACTTTAGTTGACTAGATTCTTGTGTACAGTCTTGAGCAATAAATCTTCTGAACTGCAACTTAATGTATGGTCCTGACTCTTTGCATCTGACAGCAAGGGCCTCATTTAGCAGGCATTCAGTTACAACAGTGATGAAAAAGTAACTTTACAACCAGGTCTTGCATTTACAAACTTTGCAGACTTGTAAAGCAAGGGACAGCTGAAGCCAGATTCATAAATATAGTCATAATTTCACCTAGTGACTGCTTTGCTTAATGGCCAAATTCCAGTCCCAGGTGCAGTCACTAAATGAGAACTAATTGTCATGGTAGTCTGGAAGGGTCTGCCTTCTTTGGTGAACAATTGTGGCATTTTTTTTAAAAAGTGAGGTGTGTTTAACCTGTCTGATTGTTTACATTACAGGCTACCAATATGTGGCTATGGGATATCAGCAACTTGGTCCCTGGGGCTTTTAAAAATTGCAGTGTGTGTGTGTGTGTGTGTGTGTTTCTCTCTATGTTTGTTTGTGTGTTTCTGTGTGTGTGTGTGTGTGTGTGTGTGTTTCTCTCTCTCTCTCTCTCTCTCTCTCTCTCTCTCTCTCTCTCTCTCTCTCTCTCTCTCTCTCTCTCTGTGTGTGTGTGTGTGTGTGTGTGTGTGTGTGTGTGTGTGTGTTTTCCCCAGGGGAAGAGGGTGCCACCAGTTCACATCTGATTTGAAATTTACAGTCCAGTTTCATTTTTTAAAAGTCCTTTGAAATTTTTCCTATATCATCACTTACAGCTCAGTCCTCTGCAGAGAAAGCGGTGTATGATTGCCATTTCGGTTGCGTCTTTAAGAAACAAACATGTACAGCCCACTGATCTTTTCAGACCTTTGATCATTCTGATAACCTTTCTCTTTCTCTTTTTCCAGTTCTAAGGTAACCTTCCAGGGGCAGAGAACCCCAAATGGAGCATTGCGATTACCTGTTATTATAATTTATGTACTACCAGCACGGCTATTCTCAAGAGACTTTGCCTTGAGGCGCTTACAAACTAAAATTTGACAGAGCAGAAATGATGGCTTTAAATAATTCAAGCCCCAGCATGATTGATTCAAATGTGAGCCGGAGCTAATTCCAAATCTGCCTTGATAAGGGCAGCGGAGGATGGATGGATGGATTTCTATGCACGTCCAACTGCCAATTTATTTATTTCTTTATTAAATGTATTTGGCTGGCTCTTTGCCAAGGGATCCTGGACCGTTAACAAGGGCGAAAACCTATAAGGCAGAACAATGAGGAAAAACAGAGTGAAACATTGGGGAACATTATAGTAAGCTTGGAGCCTTTATAAAGCTGCAGAATTAGGCCCCTACTGAATATGGGGAGGGAGCTGTTCCACAGGGCAGGCCCTATGTCAGAGAAGATATATCTCCTAGGTCCAGTAAGATGGCACTGTTTAATACAGTAGTCCTCAATTTACAGCCACAAGTCAGCCCAAAATTTCCATTGCTAAGCAAGACAGGCGAGTTTTTTTTCCCCATTTTGCAACCTTTCTTGCCAAAGTTGTTAAGTGAATCACTGCAGTAGTAATACGGTTGTTAAGTAAATCTGGCTTCTCCATGCTATGGTTGAGCCTAAACCTGTTCGTCCACTTCCAGACTGCCAAGGCCTCCAGTAAGGTAAAGGTAAAGGTTCCCCCGCACATGCGTGCTAGTCATTTCCGATTCTAGGGGCCGGTGCTCATCTCCGTTTCAAAGCCGAAGAGCCAGTGCTTGTCCGAGGATGTCTACGTGGTCATGTGGCTGGCATGACTAGACACCAAAGGCACATGGAACGCCTTCCCACCGTAGTGGTCCCTATTTTTCTACTTGCATTTTTACGTGCTTTCGAACTGCTAGATTGGCAGACGCTGGGACGAGTAACAGGCGCTCACTCTGCTACGCGGTACTTGGGATTCGACCCGCCAAACTGCCGACCTTCTGATCGACAAGCTCAGCGTCCTAACCCACTGAGCCACCATGTACCTTCTAGGCCTCCAGACACTGGCATAAAACAACATCACTTCGTCAGCTCAGGGTTGAGATTGTAGAGGTGGATATCATCAGTGTACTAATGATGTTTAACTCAGAGCTTTGGATGACCTCACCCAGTGGCTTCATATAGATCAGAGGTCCCCGACATTTTGTTCTGCGGAGAGAGGCTTTCCCACGGACTGGAAGGTGCATGGTTTTGTGTGCTGCCTGCATCCCGCAGATGGGGTTTTGCTTGTTTGTGTGGACCAGTTGCTGGCATGCCGCGGCCCAGTACCGGTCTTTGGACTGGGGCATGGGGACCCCTGATATAGATGTTAAAAAGGAGACCATCAAATCCCGAGACTCATTATATAACAGAGTTCTCTTCCTCACTCAACACCAACTGAAATTTGATCCATCACAACAGTCGCTCTTCCCCGCCCCCCACCACATTTACAATGTTGGTTCAAAAAGATTCCATGACTTCCCAAAAACTTTTTTCCAAGTCTTTTTCCATTAGACCCAGAAGAAAAGTTTTATCTTTATATTCCCTTTAACAATTTCCTGCATGAGAATATGAATCCTGTTCCAATATTTCTCTGCTTTATCACATGTCCACCAAAAACGATGAAAGGTCCCATCTTTACATGTACATTTCCAACGTTCATTTGAGATACCTTTATATATTCTAGATATCTTAAGCCTTTCATCCACGTATTCTCCCATTGTTCGTTATACCCAGGAAGTTCCTGGCCCACTGAATCATACAGTGTTTTACATGTTCACTTTCCAAATTCAATTTCAATTACGTGTTGTAAACCTTAGCAATAATATGGTCATCACTACCACACTGTGAAATTTCCAATTAGTTTTTAACAAAATCAAACCCATGACTCTTTTTATCTAGTTTGAATCTTTCTTTCATTTGTATGTAAACGTGGCCTTCTAATTCTAACTCTTCCTTAGACTTGAGGGTAGGGTCACCAAAATGAAAAGATATTATTTTACCATACGTCTAGTCCAGCTTCACCGCCATTTCTTCTCTTTAAAAAAAGCTTCTTGGGGGAACACCCATAGAGGCAACTTCATAAAAAAAACTTGTTTTATATATTTATTCCAAACTCTTAATATGGCACGTCTAATAAGATGATTATTGAAATCAACATTTGCTTTAATTTTATCTTACCATAAATAACCATGCCATCCAAACCTTAATTCCTGATCTTATTTATTTATTTATTTATTTATTTATTTATTTATTTATTTATTTATTTATTATTTTGACTTATATACCGCCCTATTCCCGTAGGACTCATGGCGGTTTACAGGGCAATTAAAATCATACCATACAAAAGTTAAAAAAAATAAAACAATTAATTAAATTTAAAGCCAAGAGTTTAAAAAGTTAAAACATTAAGACCCAATTAAAACCCCTCAGTCTAGGCCCGACAGCTCAAAGAGCCAAGTTTTCAGGTCCCAGCGGAATGAGCGGAGGTCGGAGGCAGTCCTAAGTTCCATCGGAAGCTGGTTCCAAAGGGCAGGCGCACCCACAAAGAAGGCCCTCTCTCTGGGAGTCACCCGCCAGCAATCCTTCACCGGCGGTACCCTAAGAAGGCCCTCCCTGTGGGAGCGCACAGGACAATGGGGAGTTAATGTCGGCAGCAGGTGTTCCCTCAGATAATCCGGACCCAAGCCATTTAGGGCTTTATAGGTCATCACCACCATTTGATCTTCCAAATCAAGTAGCCTCTCGTTCTGGAGGTTCACTCATTCTCTTAGCCAGACCAAACAACATGCATCAAAATACAATTTCAAATCTGGTAAACCCAAACCCTTTCTTTCCTTAGCACCTTCGCACATTTTGCCGGGACCTGAAGACCTGGCTCTTTGAGCTCTCCGGCCCAGGCTGAGAATTTTTAACTGGGGTTTTTAATTTTAGGGATGATTTAATCTTTTTTTTTAATTTGTTTTTAACTTTTGTACTGGTTGTTTTAAATACCCTGTAAACCGCCCTGAGTCCTTCGGGAAAGGGCGGTATATAAATTTAATAAAATAAAATAAATAAAAAATAAATAGTAACTTATATCTAATTCTTGGTTTCTTCCCTTGCCATATCAACTTGGGAATATCCCTCTGCCATTGTTTAAATGGAGTATCAGTTGCAAGTACTGGTGTTGTCTGAAACAGCAAGAGCATCTCTTGCAAAACGTTCATCTTAATTACAGACTTTATGTATGTTCATGGCAGCGAGACTATGCATCAAAACGGAAGGATCTTTCGATTCCCACTATGGATGAATGGCTGCAAAAGTTGATGGAGTGAGCAGAGATGGCTAAATTGACTGTTTTGGTAAAAGAAAAGAATATAAGTACTTTTGTTTTTACTTAGAAACTGCTTCTGGACTTTTTGCTTGAGGTGGGGGAAAAAATGATACTTTTGATTTTCGGTTTTACTGATTAGATTGATTTGTTGATATAGAAATGGCTAGTTCATACTACCATAGAAATGTAAAATGAAATGTAAAAAGTTGAGGTTTGAGGCTAATGCCTTATTTTACTGAAACAGAGGGAGTTGGAAGTCAATGTCTTTTTTTTTTCTTTTCCCCTGCTTTTTGACATGTCTCTTTTTCCCTTCCCCTTACTTTTGTTCCCTACTATTTGCTTTTACATTTTCGCATTTTATAAGTTAATAAAAAATTAAGCAATTGGGGGAAAAACCAAAATGATTCCATGGTTAATGGTACTGAATGCAGAAAGATCAAGCATGACCGGAATAGATGACCAGAATAGATGCCTGTCAAAGATCACAAGTGTGATCAATGCTGTCTCCATGCCTGAAACCAAACTGGAAGCAATCCAGATAATCTTCTTTCTCCACAGTGCTCTGAAACCCCAGACTCCAGACCAACAGCTTCTCTAAACCTTCCCCAGAAAGAGATGTTGGAGACCAGTCAGGAATTATTCAACAGTTTTTGGTCTAATGATGAGAGGGATTTTGTTAAATAATGAGTGAAGCACATCACTTCACTCAAGAATGAATTCACTACCTATAGGGATGTGGTGGCTCAGTGGGTTAGGACGCTGAGCTTGTCGATCAGAAGGTCGGCAGTTTGGCGGGTCGAATCCCGAGTGCCACGTAACAGAGTGAGTGCCTGTTACTCGTCCCAGCTTCTGCCAACCTAGCAGTTCAAAAGCACGTAAAAATGCAAGTAGAAAAATAGGGACCACTACGGTGCGAAGGTAACAGCGTTCCATGCGCCTTTGGCGTCTAGTCATGCCAGCCACATGACCACGGAGACATCCTCGGACAAGCGCTGGCTCTTCGGCTTTGAAATGGAGATGAGCACCGGCCCCTAGAGTCGGAAATGACTAGCACGCATGTGCGAGGGAACCTTTACCTTTACCTAGGGTCTGGCTGCACATCTCCCAGGAGAACTTGACTAACCAGGATGTAGTTAAAAGATGGTAGCATCCACAGCCTCAAGGATCCCATCCACTTTCTTAAGAGTTATACATTCAAGCTTATCTATGGAGATTCTCAGTCATTCAGGTCATAGTTATCCCAAAGATGCTTTTTCACGAGGCAACTGGACTTTGTTGTTGTTGTTTTCTTTCTTTCTTTCTTTCTTTCTTTCTTTCTTTCTTTCTTTCTTTCTTTCTTTCTTTCTTTCTTTCTTTCCTTTCTTTCTTTCTTTCTTTCTTTCTTTCTTTCTTTCTTTCTTTCTTTCTTTCTCTTTGCTTTCTTTCTTTCTCTTTCTTTCTTTCTTTCTTTCTTTTTCTTTCCTTCCTTCCTTCCTTCCTTCCTTCCTTCCTTCCTTCCTTCCTTTCTTTCTTTTTTCTGGAAAACATTTCACTTTTGAAGAAGCTTCTTGGATGAGAAGCTAAATGTCTTCAAAAGAAAAAACAAGAAAGTCCAGTTGCCTCATGAAAAAGCATCTTTGGGATAGGAGCTTATCCTAGATAGCCAAGCCAAAGCATTTCTCAGTCACCTCAATAGGACAAGCACAATCACAGAATCCAGTTTAAACCAGAGCCAATAAACGCTATCCATCAGATCTCTTGAATAATTCCCACAATGGCCTTGGAGATATTCCTCTGATCTTTTTCTCTCTAACAGAAATTGAGTCATATTAAACAGGGCTGTCAGCTACACCTGTGTGGATGCAATAAAAGCAGCAAAAAACAAACAAACAAACAAACCAGCAACAACCCCAAACACTTACATTAGGAGCTGAATCCTTCCTCACCTCTGATGATGGGATCCATTGTTAACATCATATTTAATATGTTTAGCGCATTAGTGATTTAATGAACTGAGGTGGGCACTGTAATGTTCATTCACTGTTGTGTGGATTTTTGTATTGGGTTTTATGTGCAGACTCTGTGGGCTACCTAGAGTCTGACTGACTTTAGGTGATAGACAAATCCCATAAGGGATGATAGATATAGAGACAGAGACAGAGACAGAGATGAGGCAGAGATAGATAGAAATAGATAGAGATAGCTATTGGTAGCTGGCTAGCTAGATGATGGAGAGAGAGAGAGAGAGAGAGAGACAGACAGACAGACAGACAAATACATACATACATACATACATACATACATACATACATACATACATACAGTAGTGTGATTCAGCCGGTTCGCACCACTTCGGCAGAACCGGTCGCTAATTTTTTTCTTGCCCAGGCCCAGAATGGACTTCTGGAAGTGGCATCCACACAGAGAACCGGTTGTTCACATATTTGAATCCCACCACTGGATAGGTAGGTAGGTAGATAGATAGATAGATAGATAGATAGATAGATAGATAGATAGATAGATAGATAGATAGATAGATAGATAGATAGATAGATAGATAGATAGATGATAGAACAAACCTTTGGGAAACCCCTTGGACACACCTGTTCATTCTTGACTTACCTGCTTCTCCCCACTTCGCTTCTTGTAGTTCAGAAGCAGTTCCACAGCCCCCACAACTTCTTTCCGTATTGCATACAGGAGCGCGTCGCCCACATAGATATTGTGGCTGAGTAACAACTCCATAATCTCTAGGTTTTCGTTCTCTATGGCTATTAGAAGGGCACTGCGACCAAGAGGGTCCATGCAGTTGATGTTGATGTTGTAGTAGATCTCCGCCTCCTCCAAGGAATGTTTCACGCTGGCATAGTCCCCCTTCTCCACGGCACTGAGGTAGGCCTTCTCCTCTGAGGACAGCTCCACTTCTGCCCGGACAATTTGCAGTGGGATCCGGTCTCTATAGGGGGAATAGTTTACTTTTTTGTAATAGAGCTGAGCCATTTTTCATAGCGACTGGGTGGCCTGTTTGGAAAGAAACAAAGAAAGCAGTTGTCAGGCGTCAGGGAAATCAGGAGATTCAGGCAGTTCAAATGAGTGTAAAGATTCATGGCAAACTTAAGCTCTCGACAAGAATCTGTCCAACGAACAGTCAAGGGAAATGAGCGGTAGATAAGAGAGGCATTCAAGATGGGCTAGACTTAGATCTCTTGCAGGCATGCAGGGACTTGTGACTTATGACGAGCTTGATCCCTCACTGAATTCACTATTGGGAAAGACTACAGGAAGAACATAAGACACCAACTTTTCCTGAACCTGAACTCCTCCAGATGTATTGGATTAGCCCTTCTGATTCTGGAATGCATGGGTGATCTTGAAGGTTGAGGGGGAAAGATGCTGCCTATGAAACAAGCTGACAAGAGAGGCAGGAGCCCACAGCCATTTAATGGTCAGCTACAGAAACTTAGGGAAGACCCACCCTAAGTAGTTAAAAGTGCAGCAGGAAGTTTATACGTTCAGATTTGCAAGATTCTGGTAATGTAGTCCTACAATACAATAGAATTAGTTGTGTTTCTTGTCTGCTTTACCTGAGAGGGCTGACAAACTACCAGTTATTATTTTTTTTTAATTCCATTTATATCCCGCCCTTCTCCAAAGACTCAGGGCAGCTTACAAGCTTAGCAGTAGTCTTCATTCTACGTATATGCCTGCTTATTAGGGCTTTCACACACACCCCAAGTGACATTATTACAAAGTCAGCTTAATTGCCCCCAACAATCTGGGTCGGTTTGTTCTGTGAATTCTGTGAAAATCAAGCTGTAATCTGGCAAGTACCAAGTTAGGAAAGGTAAATATAGCAATAGCACTTAGATTTATATAGCGCTTCACAGTTCTTTACAGGCCTCTCTAAGTGGTTTACAGAATCAGCGCATTACCCCCAACAATCTGAGTCCTCATTTTACTGACCACAGAAGGATGAAAGGCTGGGTCAACCTTGAGCTGGTCAGGATCGAAGTCCTGGCAGTGAACAGAGTTAGCCTACAATACTGCAACCTAGCCACTGCACCACTATGGCTATGTGCTTTTAAAGGAGTTTTTATTAATGATTGGATTGGATTGGATTGGATTGGATTGGATTGGATTGGATTGGATTGGACTGGGTTGGGTTGGGTTGGGGGGAATGGGATGGGATGGCAGGGGATGGGATTTTTATATCTGCCCATCTCAACAAGTGACTCTGGGCAATCATAGAAACATTAAACAATTAAAACAGTACCCACGTGGTCACCAAGTACAATTATTACCATCGATGTAAGCCTACCAAAGAAATGTGGCCCTTAACACACTCAGGACCCATTTTTGTCACCTTAATTATCACTAGATTGGAGGATTTTTTTCTTTACTCTTCTATAATTTGTCTCTGCAGTATGTTAGCCGGTGTATAGGATGAAGCCTGAGAAGAATCAAAGCAGTATTTCAATTGGATCATAAAGCTTTCAGCATCTAAATCAAACATCTTCAACCTGTGCCCTCCAGATGTGTAAATTCCTATTCAGAAGTTGTGGGTGCTCCATCACTGGATGTTTTTAGGAAGAGATTGGACAGCCACTTGTCCGGAATGGTATAGGGTCTCCTGCTTGGGCAAAGAGTTGGACTAGAAGACCTCCAAAGTCCCTTCCAATTCCATTATTCTGCATGTCACCCAGAATTCTTACACTGCTCAAAATAGGAGTATCTTCCAGATTTCAAGTACGAAGCAAACTCAAGACCAACATTCCTTTACATTGGAGACACTCACATTTCAGGGTAAGACTCTGCCTACAAACCATGTGCCTTAAAATGCTTCCTGCGAAGAAACAATGGCAAATGCATGGTGGTCTAGGAACAGACAGGAAAGGTCAAAGGTTGTTGCCAAATCTACATGAATGTACACAGATGCTGAACTCTCTTTGATTTCTAACTGCGGATTCAGAGATGCTCAATATGTGTGAACCAACTGCAGTCCCTAAAACATTAATGAAATACTGACATATCTGAAGTGACACCTTTTTACAGTGTCCTGTTAATGAGCAAGCATCTTTTCCATTACTTTTTCAGTCTTCTGACGTTCTTCCCAAGCACTCTCTGTGTGACCTTGCAGTAGTTTTATTTACATTCTGACACATTTAATTATTTTTAGTGCAACCTCCTCTCTTTTCACAATTTATAAATAAATCTTGACGAGGATTTCAGGCTATGGAAGGGCAGGCTGAATTCTTTCGGTCCACGGATGCTACCGCCAAGTGCAAGACGGTTCTCTCTTGAGCAAAAACTGCAAATTGAACGCGAGTTCTTTCTAGCCAATTAAACCTCTGGGGGTACGTGGTCTCTAATCCCAAAAAGGAAGATAGAATAAACTAAGTTGGAGGGCAATGGTGGGAAAAACTACCGCCAGGGACTTTAGTGTCCATAAATGCTGAAAGTTTCATTAAACTGCTTTCAGTGGGCGCAGTGCTTAAAACTGCATTAAAAAAAATGACACGGTTGGAACTAAACTAAAAGACCTAGAATAAATAAAAAAGTTAAGAGTTCATTCCATAGCTGTCATTCTGTCACCTTCTTGAATCCTTCCATCTTGACATTGTGGGTTTCTAACAAAAAGGATGCTTCAGCACTCTTGCAATTGTATGATTATGGGCAAGGAAGGGAGATAGAACACATCTGGAAATTAATGTACATCCCAAAAAGGTACAAAAATATCAATCTATGGCTCCTGCCATCCCTTTCATACCGGAGGCATTGTTTAAGACTGTTAAATAGTGAGCTCCGGACCGCATAGCCAAGATGGATGACTCAGGGTTCAGCATCCCAACTCTTTTTTGATGTAGCACAGACTGGGTGAACAAAGGGGCAACTGCCCCACTTACTGTATATACCTAGCCAGGTATACTTGAAACCAATCCCATTATCTGGATTTCCCGCCAAAGACTACCCTGCCAATCCAAACACCTGGTGGTGTCAGTGGCTTATATCTGTGTAACATGCCCTATGTACATAACAAAGATGCTTCCAGGTTGAAAGGATTAGCCAGTGACATCGTTGCCTGGTGGACGCCCATGGGGGCTCCTTTCATGTCCCCGTCAAGGAACTGGAGCAAATGATGGGACTCACCCCCCCCACCACCATGCCGCAGCACTCAGGTCTCCAACACTTGCTTGCTAACCTCCAATTCACCATCCTAACCACATGAGCCATCGTGCTGCTAGCCTACGGCATTGTCCTGTCAAGTGATACTTGACAAGAAACCAGAGTTTGCTTATTTATTGTTTCCATTTGCCTGCCTAGTGTATTCAAGAATTTAAATAAAAATTTAAAGAAGGCCACCAGACAGCCAGAGTAAATCTCCCAGTCCTTCAGTTTCAACCTTAGGCTTTTTCACAGCTGGAACTGATTGTATTTCCAACCAACATTTTTCAGAGAGTTTTCTTTAGCAAGATTTCTTGAGACAAAAGGTATGAGGTTAAAAAGATTGCATGAATTCCAGCAACTGAAGTATTTTTCATTTAGGACCAATTCACATCCATGTCCCTGCGGGCAGGAAGATGCTGTGATTATCTTCCTAGCCCTCTTCCTATGTTCCAATGAGTAGCTGGGTCTCTTGGTTACGAACAGGGACCCCTTGAACCTGGTTGTTTAGGTACCGATCTCCAAAACCTTTATTAGTCTAGCCATCAACTCTTAAATTCCGGGTTGGAAATGTTTTAGCAGCCATTCCTTGGAATACAGTGGCACTTATTATTTATTCATTTAATGTGTGATGAGAACATGACAGGAGAGAAGGAAACAGATACAGTACACACTCTACGTGATTTTATATCAAACTTCTGTGGGGATACGGCAGTGGCCTCATAACTGGATGTCCAGTTCAGCTATCCAGGCTATTCAGCTATCCAGTTCAGCTATCTGGCGGATGCTTCGTGCAAGTCTTCTAGGGCAGCAGTCCCCAATTTTTCTAGTTCTGTGGACTGGTAGAGGGGTGTGGGTGGGGGGAGAGAGGGATGGTTTTGCACATGATGCTTGCACAAATGCTGCTTTACGTGCTTGTTTGCTGCTTAAAGGTAAAGGTAAAGGTTCCCCCGCACATGCGTGCTAGTCATTTCCAACTCTAGGGGCCGGTGCTCATCTCCGTTTCAAAGCCGAAGAGCCAGCGCTTGTCCGAGGACGTCTCCGTGGTCATGTGGCCGGCATGACTAGACGCCAAAGGTGCACGGAACGCTGTCACCTTTGCTGCTTAGGTGGCCAATAAAAAACAGAATACCAGAATAACAGAGTTGGAAAGGGCTTTGGAGGTCTTCTAGTTCAAACCCCTGCTCAAGCGGAAGATCCCATACCATTCCAGACAAGCTGCTGTCCAGCTTCTTCTTAAAAACGTCTAGTGGTGGAGCACCCACAACTTCTGGAGGCAAGCTGTTCCACTGGTTAATTGTTCTCACTGAAATTTCTCCTTAGTTCTAGGTTGCTTCTCTTCTTGATTAGTTTCCATCCGTTGTTTCTTGTCTTGCCTTCTTTGGAGAGTAGGTTGACCCCTCTCTTCTTTATGGCAGCCCCTCAAATATTGGAATACTGCCATCATGTCTCCCCTTGTCCTTCTTTTCACTAGACTAGACATACCCGATTCCTGCAACTGTTCTTCATAAGTGAACTTCTTCACTAATACTTCATCATTCACCACTCTTGTGACCAACAATTCTCCTGTTCCCAGAGGTGGAAATGCTGGCAGGCAGGATAACTCCATGTTATAGTGACGTTATTCTGTTTCCCACCAGTTTTCATACTAGGAAAAGTAGCCGATTCTGAGGGAGATGATGGCATCTCTCTGTTCTGGTAAGAATGTGAGATGGCATTTAAAAATGTCCATTTCCTTTAGGCACCCTTCGACTAAAATCCTAAGACGTCACCTTGTGATGAGATGCCATGAGCAGAGAAAAGGGGAATAGAACATGAGCTGCACTCAGCATGCCCACGTAAGAAAAAAAAAGGGCTAAATTATTAATTTAATCCAGCAGATTCCACCGGTGTTCTCCAAGTCAAGAGGAAGTGTTCTCTTGCCCTCGTCTAAAAGCGCACAAATATCAGCCACCAGAGTTGTGCGACATTTCAGAGCTTTTGAGCCTTGCCACATTCTCTCTCCCAACTGACTTTTTAGCTAGAAGATCTTCAGTGGGAAATTGAAAAGACTAATGGAAAACAAACATCTATTTCTGCCACCATCTTTGTTTTTAAGAATGTCTGTGAGCCTCATTAGGTCCCATAGGAGTCCATAGAAAATGATAGCAGCTTTGCACGGGTGTATGCCCAACCCGAAGCGCTAGAAGGATGCAGGAGAAAGATAATTTAACAATTCCTTTTTCAAAATCGGGAGAGTGTGAGTTCTAGTTCTGCATTAGGCATGAAAGCCGTCTGGGTGACTTTGAGCCAGTCACTAGGTCAGGGGGCCCCAACCTTGGCAACTTTAAGACCTGTGGACTTCAACCCCCATGGCTGGCTGGGGAATTCTGGGAGTTGAAGTCCACAAGTCTTAAAGTTGCCAAGGTTGGGGACCCCTGCACTAGGTGATTGTGAGTTCTAGCTCTGCCTTAGGCACACAAGCCTTCGGCGTGAAAGCTGGCTAGGACTTTGAGCCCATCATCAGGAAACTGAATTCTAGTCCTGTGTTAGACACAAAGCCAGCTGGGCAACTATAGGCTAGTTGAGCTTTCTCAGGGTTGTTGTTTTGGGGAAAATAAGAGGAGGAATATTAAATAGGTTCATCTTGAATTATTTTTTTTAAAAAAAGCAGTATATAAATAAATAAAAGAATAGAGTGCTAACTGAAGCTCACATATGTGAAGAGCACCCATTGTGGAGAAGACAGTCCTCAGGGTCAGCCATTTGCAACTTCCACTGTTATCAGTGAGGAAACCAACTGATTCACAGGAAACAGTAAGAAAAAGAAAATGAGGAGAGAAAAAAAAACCCAGCCTTCGCGATAACTTGGTTGAAATTGGGAAATGATTCAGTTGCTGAAATTCTTGTACGAGTGTCCCTTTGTTCTTAATAAAGCTACTCTGACGATGGCGCCTAGAAAATAATTTCAGTTTAGATGGAGTTTCTCAGTCTTAGCAACTTTAAGCGGTGTAAGGTTCAACTCTCAGGCTTCCCCTGCCAGCAAGGGAATTCTGGGAGCTGAAGGCCACATAGCTTAAAGAGGCTGAGGTTGAGAGACACAAGTGTCACTGATCTAAATCTGTGACAGATAAACCTTTCTTGACAACTCCCAACTCTGGAATTCGACTTCAGTCTGGCTTCTAATCCACAAGAATATTAACACCACAAGAGTGTCAAGACCCAAAAGTGTCACGAATCAAAGGATATAGAGATGATGTGACAGATTCATTACAACCGTGTCTAAAGAACTGAGAGTAATAATTTACTCAGGGAAAGATTAATACTCCGAGTACCCTTCTTTCTTCAATTAGCTCTGGTTGATATATTTATATCTGGATGGAGGCTTTGAATCTCCAGTATATAACCTTCTGTTTGATGGCTGAGCTAGAACATGCTGGAACCATTTCCATGACAACCCAACATTATGCCTTGATTCCAACTTTTAGCAATTTTCTGACAACTTCAATCCCTGAATGGACTCATTACTGAAAGAATGCACTCCACGCACGAGCATTTATTTCTCTTTTGAAAGAAAAAAAGAAAGAAAAGAAAATTGTTTTTTTTAGCAAACTGAATGAAAATCTGCAGAGCGTTGCTTTCTGCATAACAGTAACAAAATAATAGCCAGATATTGTTACACTACAGCGGAGGTGGGAAATTAGGGCAATGTTATGACCCATGGACTTCAACTCCTAGAATTCCTGAGCCAGCCTGGAGTCCACAAGTCGTTAAGTTGCCTTAGCTACCCACTCCTGCAGTACAGACTGACATGATGCCCAAAGTCGTAAATTTGGGTCACTCTCCGGATGGAGTCCCAAAGGTGCTTTTTCAAAAGGCAACTAAACTTTCTTTGTTTTTCTTCGAAGACGTTTCACTTCTCATCCAAGAAGCTTCTTCAGTTCGGACTGAATGGTGGAGAATGGAAGGATTTATATTCCTTGCGTTCATCTGGTTGTTAATTCTCTTTCTGAGAGTCATTGAGACCACTTGGAGGTTTATCTGTGCCCTCAGGGTCACATGAATCCTATAGTCTGCCTTTTCCCCCCCTTGGAAATCCATTCTGACTCCTGCACCGTTCAAAGGGTGTTCATCCCAAACCGCATAGATAAATTCTATGGAGTTTTTCAGTCCTCCAGATCATGGCTGTCCCAAAGGGACTGAATGAATGGTGCATAAACCTCCAAATGGCTTCAAATGACTCTCAGAAAGAGAATGAACGACCAGATGACTGCGAGGAACATACGTCCTTCCATTCTGCAGCATTCAGTCAGAACTGAAGAAGCTTCTTGGACGAGAAGTGAAATGTCTTCCAGGAAAGAAAGAAAGAAAGTCCAGTTGCCTTTTGAAAGAGAAGCGACTTTGGGACAAGCATGACTTGGATGACTGAGTATCCACATAGACAATTCTTCAGATGGAGGGAGACAAGTCCCAGTGTTCAAACTATAACATCTAACACCGCCAACCATTTCCTTTTCATAAATGAGAACTGCTGGGCCAAAGCAGGAGAAAAAAAACATTTCACACCCCTGTGCAAATCCATATGAAATTCCACAGACCTGCTTTATCTTGTTCATTGGCTGCTTTAGTTTGTAACTGATAAGTGGTGGCATTTATCAGCTCCGACCCATCTTGATAACATGGAGCATGCATCTCTATAATGTCTTTTTGACTCAGGAAGGCATTGCTCATGCAATGGAGCTAGCTGTCCGCTTCACCAAAAGGGAGAGAGAGAGAAAAAAATCAGTATTTGGTACACAAGAATTTGTGGGGAGGTGTTTTGGTTTTTTCCCCCCCCCACTACTAGTCTATTGGGATCCTGAGTGAGCAGCAAAGCTGAAATAAACAAGCAAGAGCAGATATCTGGATGAACCATCTGCCGGCAGACAAAATAGCACATTGAGCTATTTGTCATTTCAATAAATTCACTTGGGAAGCTAACAACTGGGGTTCATTATTTTAAATACTGTCACTACATCATATATAGCTGTTTGGCCATTTTGTCAGGAGACGGTTGCATTTCTAAGATGCTACAGATTTCCAAACAGCCATTTAAAGCACAGCCACCATGACGTAAGCAGAGACGTGTAAAAGAGTAAAAAAAAGTTTGGATACAAATACAGGTATTGATTCAGAAGATTTTAAAGACTAGCCTACAAGTGAAGCCAAAGAGGGTTTTTTTTTTCTTTTGGGACTGCAGGTAGGTCTCGATTTACGAGCAGAAATTCCATGGCTAAGCAAGGCAGTCGTTGAATGAGTCACAACGCTTTTGGCCACCAGTACATGAATTGTGCAGTCATTGAGTTGACCCAGCTTCCCCCATTGATTTTGTTTGTGGGCACTCAGCCGGGAAGGGTTGCAAATGGTGATCACGTGACCCTGGGACCCTGCAACCGTTGCAAGTACATGCCAGTTGCCAAGCGTCCAAATTTTGATCATGTGACTGTCGGGGCTGAGATACTCATAAAGTGTGAGGCCAGGTCCTAATTTGCTTTTCTCAGTGCCATTGTAAAACTAAATGATCTCTAAATGAACGGTTGGAAGTCAAGAGTTACCTGTCCTGGATTGTTGTTGTATATAAAACAACTGCCGCAAGTTTATAATATGCTCGAAAATGAAAAGATTGGACACTAGAATGGCTGCAGGACTTGGGTTTGGCTAGTCTAAAGAAAAGAAGAAATAGGGATGACATGATAGCAGTGTTCCAGGATTTGAGGGGCTGCCACAAAGAAGACTGGGGTCACTTTATTCACCAAAGCACTAGATGGAAGGACGAGAAACTATGGTTGGAAACTAACCAAAGAGAGAAGCAACCTGGAATTAAGGAGAAACTTCCTGACAGTGAGGACAATCAACCAGTGGAACAACTTATCTCCAGAAATCGTGGGTGCTCCATCACTGGAGGTTTTCAAGAAGAGACTGGCAATCACCTGTCTGAGATGGTATGGGTTCTCCTGCTTGAGCAGGAGGCTGGACTAGAAGACCCCCAAGGTCCCTTCCAGATTTCTATTCTATTCTATTCTATTCTATTCTATTCTATTCTATTCTATTCTATTCTATTCTATTCTATTCTATTCTATTCTATTCTATTCTATTCTATTCTATTCTATTCCATTCCATTCCATTCCATTCCATTCCATTCCATTCCATTCTATTCTAAACTCTACTCTACTCTACTCTACTCTACTCTACTCTACTCTACTCTATTCTATTCTATTCTATTCTACTCTACTCTACTCTATTCTAACTCTACTCTACTCTACTCTACTCTACTCTACTCTACTCTACTCTACTCTACTCTACTCTACTCTACTCTACTCTACTCTACTCCATTCCATTCTATCCAAAACAGGGGAACGTTTGGTGAAGATGATGTCTCAATTGACTTTTTCTGATCAGAGAAAAAACAATATCAGCATTTATGGCTGATTGGAAACTTCTTATGCACATCTTGCATGTAACAGAAAAAAATGCATATGATTTGTGATTTGGATGGTTAGGGGGAAAAATGGATAATAGAAAAGAGTTTTGGTTTTTTTGCAATCAGAGTGCGGGATAATTTTCTAATCGTCACTAGATTTGCTGCAAAGAAAATCACAACTCCTTTCTACTTCTTTTTATCTTTTCTGTCTGCAGTTTTCTTTTCTTTCCTTCCTTTTCCCCCCTTTATTTCTGTAGTAGTTGATGCTGGCATTTCATGTTCTCTTTTGAGCTTTTAATAAAATTTATATTTAAAAAGATTGGAATGTAAGTATTTCTGCTGCCCTCCTTTTCCTACGCTCCAAAACCAGACTGCAAAATGCCAGACTGCCTCCTATGGTGACCTCCAGCATAAGAGAGATCTCAAGTCTGAGAAAAGAGGAGAGTATTTCAAATGGGTTTCTAGGAAAAAAAGGTCTCAAGAGGGTCAGAATGAGCCTGCCTTAAGGAATTTGCTAAAAAAAAAAGAGGGCTAGCATTCAGGGCTATTTACTTGCCAACTTTACTTTTATTTTACAGGTGCTTTTCCTGATCTTTTCCTACTTAATAACATGTTTGAAAAGGTTAAAACAAAGGAAGGGGTTGAAATCTAGAAAGAAATAATCTAGCAAAAAAGGAGGACTAGAGGTGACACGATAGCAGTGTTCCAGTATTTGAGGGGCTGCCACAAAGAAGAGGGGGTCAAGCTGTTCTCCAAAGCCCCAGAAGGCAGAGCAAGAAGCAACGGATGGAAACTAGTCAAGGAGAGAAGCAACCTAGAACTAGGAAGGAGGGAGAGGAGGAAGGAAGAGGAGGAGGAGGAGGAGAATGAAGGCTACTTGATGGTCTCTGAGTTTGGTGGTTTTCTTGCAGATGTTTCATAACCCAACTAAGTAACATCATCAGTGCTGTAAGGGAATGGGATTTGAGGAGGAGGAGGAGGAGGAGGAGGAGGAGGAGGAGGAGGAGAATGAAGGCTACTTGATGGTCTCTGAGTTTGATGGTTTTCTTGCAGATGTTTCATAACCCAACTAAGTAACATCATCAGTGCTGTAAGGGAATGGGATTTGAGGAGGAGGAGGAGGAGGAGGAGGAGGAGGAGGAGGAGGAGGAGGAGGAGGAGGAGGAGAATGAAGGCTACTTGATGGTCTCTGAGTTTGGTGGTTTTCTTGCAGATGTTTCATAACCCAACTAAGTAACATCATCAGTGCTGTAAGGGAATGGGATTTGAGGAGGAGGAGGAGGAGGAGGAGAATGAAGGCTACTTGATGGTCTCTGAGTTTGGTGGTTTTCTTGAAGATGTTTCATAACCCAACTAAGTAACATCATCAGTGCTGTAAGGGAATGGGATTTGAGGAGGAGGAGGAGGAGGAGGAGGAGGAGGAGGAGGAGGAGGAGAATGAAGGCTACTTGATGGTCTCTGAGTTTGGTGGTTTTCTTGCAGATGTTTCATAACCCAACTAAGTAACATCATCAGTGCTGTAAGGGAATGGGATTTGAGGAGCAGGAGGAGGAGGAGGAGGAGGAGGAGGAGGAGGAGGAGGAGAATGAAGGCTACTTGATGGTCTCTGAGTTTGATGGTTTTCTTGCAGATGTTTCATAACCCAACTAAGTAACATCATCAGTGCTGTAAGGGAATGGGATTTGAGGAGGAGGAGGAGGAGGAGGAGAATGAAGGCTACTTGATGGTCTCTGAGTTTGGTGGTTTTCTTGCAGATGTTTCATAACCCAACTAAGTAACATCATCAGTGCTGTAAGGGAATGGGATTTGAGGAGGAGGAGGAGGAGGAGGAGGAGGAGGAGGAGGAGGAGGAGGAGGAGAATGAAGGCCACTTGATGGTCTCTGAGTTTGATGGTTTTCTTGCAGATGTTTCATAACCCAACTAAGTAACATCATCAGTGCTGTAAGGGAATGGGATTTGAGGAGGAGGAGGAGGAGGAGGAGGAGGAGGAGGAGGAGGAGGAGGAGGAGGAGGAGGAGAATGAAGGCTACTTGATGGTCTCTGAGTTTGGTGGTTTTCTTGCAGATGTTTCATAACCCAACTAAGTAACATCATCAGTGCTGTAAGGGAATGGGATTTGAGGAGGAGGAGGAAGAGGAGGAGGAGGAGGAGAATGAAGGCTACTTGATGGTCTCTGAGTTTGGTGGTTTTCTTGCAGATGTTTCATAACCCAACTAAGTAACATCATCAGTGCTGTAAGGGAATGGGATTTGAGGAGGAGGAGGAGGAGGAGGAGGAGGAGGAGGAGGAGGAGGAGGAGGAGGAGGAGGAGGAGAATGAAGGCTACTTGATGGTCTCTGAGTTTGGTGGTTTTCTTGCAGATGTTTCATAACCCAACTAAGTAACATCATCAGTGCTGTAAGGGAATGGGATTTGAGGAGGAGGAGGAGGAGGAGGAGAATGAAGGCTACTTGATGGTCTCTGAGTTTGGTGGTTTTCTTGCAGATGTTTCATAACCCAACTAAGTAACATCATCAGTGCTGTAAGGGAATGGGATTTGAGGAGGAGGAGGAGGAGGAGGAGGAGGAGGAGGAGGAGGAGGAGGAGGAGGAGAATGAAGGCTACTTGATGGTCTCTGAGTTTGATGGTTTTCTTGCAGATGTTTCATAACCCAACTAAGTAACATCATCAGTGCTGTAAGGGAATGGGATTTGAGGAGGAGGAGGAGGAGGAGGAGGAGGAGGAGGAGGAGGAGGAGGAGGAGGAGAATGAAGGCTACTTGATGGTCTCTGAGTTTGGTGGTTTTCTTGCAGATGTTTCATAACCCAACTAAGTAACATCATCAGTGCTGTAAGGGAATGGGATTTGAGGAGGAGGAGGAGGAGGAGGAGGAGGAGGAGGAGGAGGAGAATGAAGGCTACTTGATGGTCTCTGAGTTTGATGGTTTTCTTGCAGATGTTTCATAACCCAACTAAGTAACATCATCAGTGCTGTAAGGGAATGGGATTTGAGGAGGAGGAGGAGGAGGAGGAGGAGGAGAATGAAGGCTACTTGATGGTCTCTGGTTTGGTGGTTTTCTTGCAGATGTTTCATAACCCAACTAAGTAACATCATCAGTGCTGTAAGGGAATGGGATTTGAGGAGGAGGAGGAGGAGGAGGAGGAGGAGGAGGAGGAGGAGGAGGAGGAGGAGGAGGAGAATGAAGGCTACTTGATGGTCTCTGAGTTTGATGGTTTTCTTGCAGATGTTTCATAACCCAACTAAGTAACATCATCAGTGCTGTAAGGGAATGGGATTTGAGGAGGAGGAGGAGGAGGAGGAGGAGGAGGAGGAGAAGAATGAAGGCTACTTGATGGTCTCTGAGTTTGGTGGTTTTCTTGCAGATGTTTCATAACCCAACTAAGTAACATCATCAGTGCTGTAAGGGAATGGGATTTGAGGAGGAGGAGGAGGAGGAGGAGGAGGAGGAGGAGGAGGAGGAGAATGAAGGCTACTTGATGGTCTCTGAGTTTGGTGGTTTTCTTGCAGATGTTTCATAACCCAACTAAGTAACATCATCAGTGCTGTAAGGGAATGGGATTTGAGGAGGAGGAGGAGGAGGAGGAGGAGGAGGAGGAGGAGGAGGAGAATGAAGGCTACTTGATGGTCTCTGAGTTTGATGGTTTTCTTGCAGATGTTTCATAACCCAACTAAGTAACATCATCAGTGCTGTAAGGGAATGGGATTTGAGGAGGAGGAGGAGGAGGAGGAGGAGGAGGAGGAGGAGGAGGAGGAGAATGAAGGCTACTTGATGGTCTCTGAGTTTGGTGGTTTTCTTGCAGATGTTTCATAACCCAACTAAGTAACATCATCAGTGCTGTAAGGGAATGGGATTTGAGGAGGAGGAGGAGGAGGAGGAGAATGAAGGCTACTTGATGGTCTCTGAGTTTGGTGGTTTTCTTGAAGATGTTTCATAACCCAACTAAGTAACATCATCAGTGCTGTAAGGGAATGGGATTTGAGGAGGAGGAGGAGGAGGAGGAGGAGGAGGAGGAGGAGGAGGAGGAGGAGGAGGAGGAGAATGAAGGCTACTTGATGGTCTCTGAGTTTGGTGGTTTTCTTGCAGATGTTTCATAACCCAACTAAGTAACATCATCAGTGCTGTAAGGGAATGGGATTTGAGGAGGAGGAGGAGGAGGAGGAGGAGGAGGAGGAGGAGGAGAATGAAGGCTACTTGATGGTCTCTGAGTTTGATGGTTTTCTTGCAGATGTTTCATAACCCAACTAAGTAACATCATCAGTGCTGTAAGGGAATGGGATTTGAGGAGGAGGAGGAGGAGGAGGAGGAGGAGAATGAAGGCTACTTGATGGTCTCTGGTTTGGTGGTTTTCTTGCAGATGTTTCATAACCCAACTAAGTAACATCATCAGTGCTGTAAGGGAATGGGATTTGAGGAGGAGGAGGAGGAGGAGGAGGAGGAGGAGGAGGAGGAGGAGGAGGAGGAGGAGGAGAATGAAGGCTACTTGATGGTCTCTGAGTTTGATGGTTTTCTTGCAGATGTTTCATAACCCAACTAAGTAACATCATCAGTGCTGTAAGGGAATGGGATTTGAGGAGGAGGAGGAGGAGGAGGAGGAGGAGGAGGAGGAGGAGGAGGAGAATGAAGGCTACTTGATGGTCTCTGAGTTTGGTGGTTTTCTTGCAGATGTTTCATAACCCAACTAAGTAACATCATCAGTGCTGTAAGGGAATGGGATTTGAGGAGGAGGAGGAAGAGGAGGAGGAGGAGGAGAATGAAGGCTACTTGATGGTCTCTGAGTTTGGTGGTTTTCTTGCAGATGTTTCATAACCCAACTAAGTAACATCATCAGTGCTGTAAGGGAATGGGATTTGAGGAGGAGGAGGAGGAGGAGGAGGAGGAGGAGGAGGAGGAGGAGGAGAATGAAGGCTACTTGATGGTCTCTGAGTTTGGTGGTTTTCTTGCAGATGTTTCATAACCCAACTAAGTAACATCATCAGTGCTGTAAGGGAATGGGATTTGAGGAGGAGGAGGAGGAGGAGGAGAATGAAGGCTACTTGATGGTCTCTGAGTTTGGTGGTTTTCTTGCAGATGTTTCATAACCCAACTAAGTAACATCATCAGTGCTGTAAGGGAATGGGATTTGAGGAGGAGGAGGAGGAGGAGGAGGAGGAGGAGGAGGAGGAGGAGGAGGAGGAGAATGAAGGCTACTTGATGGTCTCTGAGTTTGATCGTTTTCTTGCAGATGTTTCATAACCCAACTAAGTAACATCATCAGTGCTGTAAGGGAATGGGATTTGAGGAGGAGGAGGAGGAGGAGGAGGAGGAGGAGGAGGAGGAGGAGGAGAATGAAGGCTACTTGATGGTCTCTGAGTTTGGTGGTTTTCTTGCAGATGTTTCATAACCCAACTAAGTAACATCATCAGTGCTGTAAGGGAATGGGATTTGAGGAGGAGGAGGAGGAGGAGGAGGAGAATGAAGGCTACTTGATGGTCTCTGAGTTTGATGGTTTTCTTGCAGATGTTTCATAACCCAACTAAGTAACATCATCAGTGCTGTAAGGGAATGGGATTTGAGGAGGAGGAGGAGGAGGAGGAGGAGGAGGAGGAGGAGAAGAATGAAGGCTACTTGATGGTCTCTGAGTTTGGTGGTTTTCTTGCAGATGTTTCATAACCCAACTAAGTAACATCATCAGTGCTGTAAGGGAATGGGATTTGAGGAGGAGGAGGAGGAGGAGGAGGAGGAGGAGGAGGAGGAGGAGGAGGAGGAGAATGAAGGCTACTTGATGGTCTCTGAGTTTGGTGGTTTTCTTGCAGATGTTTCATAACCCAACTAAGTAACATCATCAGTGCTGTAAGGGAATGGGATTTGAGGAGGAGGAGGAGGAGGAGGAGGAGGAGGAGGAGGAGGAGGAGAATGAAGGCTACTTGATGGTCTCTGAGTTTGATGGTTTTCTTGCAGATGTTTCATAACCCAACTAAGTAACATCATCAGTGCTGTAAGGGAATGGGATTTGAGGAGGAGGAGGAGGAGGAGGAGGAGGAGAATGAAGGCTACTTGATGGTCTCTGGTTTGGTGGTTTTCTTGCAGATGTTTCATAACCCAACTAAGTAACATCATCAGTGCTGTAAGGGAATGGGATTTGAGGAGGAGGAGGAGGAGGAGGAGGAGGAGGAGGAGGAGGAGGAGGAGGAGGAGGAGAATGAAGGCTACTTGATGGTCTCTGAGTTTGATGGTTTTCTTGCAGATGTTTCATAACCCAACTAAGTAACATCATCAGTGCTGTAAGGGAATGGGATTTGAGGAGGAGGAGGAGGAGGAGGAGGAGGAGGAGGAGGAGGAGGAGGAGAATGAAGGCTACTTGATGGTCTCTGAGTTTGGTGGTTTTCTTGCAGATGTTTCATAACCCAACTAAGTAACATCATCAGTGCTGTAAGGGAATGGGATTTGAGGAGGAGGAGGAAGAGGAGGAGGAGGAGGAGAATGAAGGCTACTTGATGGTCTCTGAGTTTGGTGGTTTTCTTGCAGATGTTTCATAACCCAACTAAGTAACATCATCAGTGCTGTAAGGGAATGGGATTTGAGGAGGAGGAGGAGGAGGAGGAGGAGGAGGAGGAGGAGGAGGAGGAGAATGAAGGCTACTTGATGGTCTCTGAGTTTGGTGGTTTTCTTGCAGATGTTTCATAACCCAACTAAGTAACATCATCAGTGCTGTAAGGGAATGGGATTTGAGGAGGAGGAGGAGGAGGAGGAGAATGAAGGCTACTTGATGGTCTCTGAGTTTGGTGGTTTTCTTGCAGATGTTTCATAACCCAACTAAGTAACATCATCAGTGCTGTAAGGGAATGGGATTTGAGGAGGAGGAGGAGGAGGAGGAGGAGGAGGAGGAGGAGGAGGAGGAGGAGGAGAATGAAGGCTACTTGATGGTCTCTGAGTTTGATCGTTTTCTTGCAGATGTTTCATAACCCAACTAAGTAACATCATCAGTGCTGTAAGGGAATGGGATTTGAGGAGGAGGAGGAGGAGGAGGAGGAGGAGGAGGAGGAGGAGGAGGAGAATGAAGGCTACTTGATGGTCTCTGAGTTTGGTGGTTTTCTTGCAGATGTTTCATAACCCAACTAAGTAACATCATCAGTGCTGTAAGGGAATGGGATTTGAGGAGGAGGAGGAGGAGGAGGAGGAGAATGAAGGCTACTTGATGGTCTCTGAGTTTGATGGTTTTCTTGCAGATGTTTCATAACCCAACTAAGTAACATCATCAGTGCTGTAAGGGAATGGGATTTGAGGAGGAGGAGGAGGAGGAGGAGGAGGAGGAGGAGGAGAAGAATGAAGGCTACTTGATGGTCTCTGAGTTTGGTGGTTTTCTTGCAGATGTTTCATAACCCAACTAAGTAACATCATCAGTGCTGTAAGGGAATGGGATTTGAGGAGGAGGAGGAGGAGGAGGAGGAGGAGGAGGAGGAGGAGGAGGAGGAGGAGAATGAAGGCTACTTGATGGTCTCTGAGTTTGGTGGTTTTCTTGCAGATGTTTCATAACCCAACTAAGTAACATCATCAGTGCTGTAAGGGAATGGGATTTGAGGAGGAGGAGGACGGCAATTAGGACTGTGGGACCCTTGGTGTGCTCTAAGCTTGGTTGTTTTCTTGCAAATATTTCATTACCAAACTGAGATGCAATGTGGACTAACCTCCTCAGGCGATGTGAATTTGTCATGGCTAAACAGTCTACACAGTCTGATTGCTGGACTTCCCAAGGACCTCCCAGCAAACAGCAGCAGCAGGAGTGTGAAAAATAAAAAAAACAACACTTAATGCTGTATTTTGTTACAGCATACAAAATATATAAATGAGTCCATTACCAAACTAGGTAACATCATCAGTGTGCCAGACTGTCCAGCACTGATAATTTTACCTAGCTGTATAAAGAAACGTCGGCAAGAAAACAACCAGGCTCAGAAAGCATCAAGGGCCCACAATACGTAATTTAAAAAAATTAAATGGGACAACTGAGAATGCCTAATATATCCTTTCTATTTTCTGATCAAAAACAGGTAATGGAGAACTCTAAAAACTAAAGAAGAAATGCGAATGGTTAAAAAAACAAGAATCAGAATGCCGCAATGTGCACAGATGACAATACCGGCCTCACAAAAACTCCTCGCACAACATTTTCCTGCTTCTTTGTATTATGTTGCTCGAAACTAATGGACACTTGATTGGCACAGCCTAAATTTAGCTGCCACCCAATGTTCTACCTTTATGAGCTGTGGCTTAAAAGATTTTCAGGGAAGTGGCCGTCTCATAGAATCAGACCGCATAACCGGGATTTCGGCCCCGTCCCTTTCCTTTTAAACACTCACACAAAAGATGAACCCCAGGGATAGAAGCATTCAGCTCGAGCAATTTGTGTCAAAGTTATAACCGCAGAAGCAGAGAAAACCCAGTGCAAAGAAAGGATAAAACGTCCGAACTTTGCTTCTTATATGAAACCAAGTCCAGGGAGTCCTTGACTTAGGACTACAACTTACCCCAACATTTCCGTTGCTAAGTGAGACATTGGTTAGTTTGAATTTTGCCCCGTTTTACAACCTCCCGTTACTTGCCCCAGCTCCTGCCCACATAGCACTTTGAAAGCATGCAAATGCAAGTAGATAAATAGGTACCACTTCAGCGGGAAGATAACAGCATTTCGGGCACCTCAGCATATAGTCATGCGGCCATGTGACCACAGAAGCATCTTCAGACAATGCTGGTTCCCTAGGCCAAGAAACTGCTCCCTAGAGTCAGACACAACTCAGCAGGGGAAAACTTTACTTTTTTCTACAGCAGGGGTGTCAAACTCGCAACCTCATGTGATGTGTCGTGACGTATCGTGCCTTTTTTTCCATTGCCGGCAATGGGGTGAGTGCAGTTTTGCCATGACACATCCGGCCCATGGGCCGGTAGTTTGACACCCCCGTTCTACAGTTTTATAACACCCATTTTTAATCAGTGATGGCAAAGCCAAACAAACCCCACCAACTGTAGCCAAAGTAAGAAAAGCTGGCAGGTCCTTGCAGATTATATTTGTGACTTCCTGGATGATCCACACGGTTGGCATGATTTTATTTATTTATTTATTTATTTATTTATTTATTTATTTATTTATTTATTTATTTATTTATTTATTTATTTATTTATTTAATTAATTGATTTTATATACCACCCTATTCCCGAAGGACTCAGGGCAGTTTACAGGGCAAGTTAAAACAATACAAATAAGTACACTTTAAAATAGAATTAAATAAGACTAGCCCACAATTAAGCAAATTAAAATTAAATTAAATTAAATTAAATAATTAAAATTAAAATTAAAATAATTAAAATTAAAATTAAAATTAAAATTATTAAAATTAAAATTAATTAAAATTAAAATTAAAATTAAATTAAAACCCCCTCAGTCCAGGCCAGCAAGATCAAACAACCAAGTTTTAAGGTCCCGGCGAAACGAGCGAAGGTCTGGGGCAGTCCGAAGTTCTACCGGCAGTTCATTCCATAGGGCAGGCGCGCCCACAGAGAATGCCCTACCCCTTGGAACAATCCCTCGGCACTCCCTAACCGGCGGAACCCTAAAAGGCCCTCCCTGTGGGAGCGCACAGGACACTGGGAGGCTGATGCTGGCAGCAGGTGCTCCCTGAGATAATCTGGACCCATGCCATTTAGGGCTTTATAGGTCATCACCAGCACCTTGAATCTCACCCGGAGGAGAATTGGAAGCCAATGCAGCTCGCGGAGAAGAGGTGTTACATGAGAGTATCGGGAAACTCCCAGACTTTTGAAAGGACAACAACTCTGAGAAAAATTGCCCTTTTGCAAGACTACATTTCCTTTGTGCTTTGGTACATTGCAAAGCTTTAGTAAAGAGTTTGTCAGCTCTTCCAGGCTGAAAGTATTTTTAAATACTTTTTAAAATGTCTTTGAAGCAGGACTTGAGCTGCTTCAAGAATTGGAATGGCGAGGAATCCAAGTTCCTGATATTTATAGATTTATCAACTCTGGTTATGAAATATATCCTCACACAACTGGCTTTAATTATCACTTTGGTTGACTTAGGGAACAATTACTTTTTTCATTCAGGCTCATGTCATGTTGGGTGACCTGTTATGCAATAAAAACTAGCATCAAACTGTTGTTATCTGCATAGAGTAGAATAGTACCCATATGAACATTCAGTAACAAAATAATGCAAACATTCAGAAGCTAAAAGGATCAAAAGGAATCTGATAGCATATTTTCAGATTAATACATTTTATTAATTCATCATAAAATTTTATGTGTCATTGCAAAATGATGGCACCAACACAATGGCACATAACCAATCAATCAAGTTTGCAACCTTGTATTCCAAATGCATTCATATCTATTAAAGTTGTCCTCAACCTTAAAGAAAATGCAAAACAGGGTTTTCTGGATTGCTTTAGCTGACTCAGTTGCTAGTCCTTATATTTAAAACATTTAAAGCAGAATTAAAACTGAATTGCAAATCGATAAAAGCAAGGATAAAAGATAAGTTAAACAGCGAAAGGAGCACTTTCAGGTCACCAACCACACCCAAGGTTGCCCACCACTCTCTGATCCCCCACATGAGTTGGCAGAGCCAGCTGTTCATGCTCTTCTGGAAGTTCTGTAGAATGGGGACTAACCCTACCACTGGGGCCAAGTGCCCCATAGTTGTTTACATGAACTATAAGGAAATGACAAAGAGCTTCAGCAGCAGTTCCAACGAATACTCAGGATGTACATCCCCACATAAAATAGACTAGGGCTCTTCAAACTTGGTCCTTTTATGACTTGTGGACTTCAACTCCCAGAATTCCTCAGCCAGGAATGCTGGCTGAGGAATTCTGAGAGTTGAAGTCCACAAGTCATAAAAGGGCCAAGTTTGAAGAGCCCTGATATAGACAAAGAGAGCCAATTTGATGTAGTGGTTAAGGTCTTGACCTAGAAATAAGGAGATGGCGAATCCTACTCCTGCCTTAGTCAAGAAAGCCAGCTAAGTGACTTTGGGCCAGTCCCTCTCCCTCACAGGGTTGTTATGGTGAGGAAAATAAAAGGTGGAAGGAATATTAGGTATATTCACCACCTTGAGTTATTTATAAAATAAAATAAAATAATAAAGGTAGATATCATCAAAGAGTACTGCATGATTATTTATTCTAAAAAAGTCTATAATGAGCAGAACAGAGCATTGACACTCATGGATGGATTCCAGAATCTGAATTCTCTTCCCCTTGACACACCACATCATACAGAATTTCCCTCCCTTATTTACATGTCATGAATCTCATTTACCAATTAATTTAACACAAAAAGTTTCACTTCCCTTCTGAAGCGGCTATCCCTTATCTTGTAAAAACATCCGGGTTGCATTCCACCCGTGCTTTAGTGATTCAAAACCAAGCAGTTAAAGCAAAAGGCTGCCTCTTATATTGTCAGTGCAAAAACATGTCAATGTTTGCACCATTGACAGTAGGATTTTAAAGAATTTTTTAAAAATGCTACATTGCCATTATGTGGTAATGAACATTCTGTTTATGCTAATAATGTCCAACCTCTATTGGTTTTTCCCTCAGAAATCATTTTAAATTTTTAAAAAAAGACTGGGAAGAATAAATGTGATTAATAGACCAATTAACTAAAGGAAATATTTGAAGGGAAAGATGAGATGGATCTTGTTGTTTTCATACCTTCGATCCGAGCCTTGTCCTTACAATGCTTGTAAAGTCTAAGAAATTGCAGAACAAGATGTACTGTTCTTACTCCCCTCCTATTCTGGAGTAGCATTGCTCACCACAAAACTGCTTGTTGTAAGAAGTAAGAAGCCATCATATAGCCCGTTAAGGGCACAAACTGCCTGCCTGCCTCAAAGCTTCTACAATGGTTACAAAAAGCTGTCAAGCCATGATTATAATATGATCCCTGATTGGTTGGGGCGTAGCTGTAATTATTCCAGGAAAGTTGGAGAAAATTGCATAACCTCTTATGTACCTGCTGAATTCACAAGTGGATTTCTGATGTTTAATTATCTGAAATGCCAATTATTTAAAAGATAAAGTGCTCCACTTCGATTTAAAAAGTATGCAGACGAAAGTGGGACAAAACATTGTATATAAATGTAAGGCTGGACTTTATTATATTTTGCCATCTGCTGGCAAGTAAAAAAAGCTTTACCTGTTTCTTAGCTGTTTTTTACAGCTACAAAGCTATGTGAAATCCACCCCATGTATTACTTAGGATTGGGGTGGGGGGTTGTTTCATTTTGTCTTCACAGCAATAAGACTACTTTTTTTGATGGGGTGGGGTTTTGAGACTATAAGCTCCTGATGGTGTCTTGCTGGAAGCTGATCTGATTTGGCACTTGATCTGAAGTGATCACAATCTTCTCCTAAATGTAGGAAGAGATAAATTAGCTTAAGTATTCCTCTTCTTCTTATAGGTTTGAAAATCAGTCAATGTTCTGTTCACCTATCAGCTGATAGGACAATAGTTTCTGAGAAAAAACCGGGAGAATCTGAAAGAGATGATAGTGCTAGGATTCACACTTCCTGATAAAGACTTCTTCTGATTTTGACAAATCCAAACCTCATGCTTTGTAAACGTCTATGGATGTTCTCAATCATCCAGGTCGTGGTTGTCCCAAAGGGGCTTTTTCAAGAGGCAACTGGACTTCCTTTTTCCTTGAAGACATTTCACTGCATATCCAAGAAGCTTCTTCAGTTCTGACTGAATGGTGGAGGATGGAAGGATTTATATCCTTTGCAGTCATTTGGTCATTAGCACTCTGTACAGATCTGTACTTTGGAGAAACAAAACAACCACTTCACCAACACAGGAGAACAAACTCATCAGGATAAGACTCAGCAGTCCATCTGCATTTAAAAGACAAAGGTCACTCTTTGGAAGACTGTTGTCCACATTATGGACAAAGAGGACCCCTGGTTGGAAAGAGGGGTCAAAGAGACCATCTACATGAAGTTTGAACAGCCCTCTCTCAACAGAGGGGGAGGGATACAACACCACTTATCTCCTGTCTACAACACAGTCCTTTCAGCAGTTCCAGGAAGGTTCCACTCCCATTTGCAAATCCTTCCATCCTCCACCATTCAGTCAGAACTGAATATACTTCTTGGATGAGAAGCAAAACGCCTTCAAGGGCAAAGTCCAGTCGCCTTTTGAAAAAGCACCGTTGGGACATGCTTTGTAAATCACATTTTCTAGCTTAGCTCAACGAGTGAACCAAATCGCTTACTGCTTTTCCATTAATCCATTCTCAACCAAGACATGGCTTAATCCAGAAAGTGAATTTTGTCACAGATTTCTGGTCACCTGTGAGAGTGGGCAAGCTTAGATGGACCATGAGCTGGTTTAGATATATTGCTAAGTATCCCGTCCTTTGTTTGGATATGGTTTAGCCTGGAACTATAAGGTTAGAAATCGAGTCATTTTTAGCTGAGAATTGTTCAAGAAATCATGATCTGAAGTTTCTCAGGCTAGAAAAAGGTGTACAATCTCGTTTCTGCCACAGAATCTGCAAAATATGAAATCTTCCTGGAAAATGGCAAGGTGGTGATGGTCTGTGTGAATGTATACAGTGCAGATAGTCCTTGAATTACAGCCATTCATTTAGTGATTGTTCAAAGATACAATGGTACTGAGAAAAGTTACTTATGACCATTTTTCAGGCTTATGACACCTGCAGCATCGCCGTGATCATGTGATCAAAATTCGGACACTTGGACATTAGCAAGTATTTATGGTGGGTCCCAGGGTCACGTGATCCCCTTTGGCGACCTTCTGACAAGCAAAGCCAGCGGGGGAAGCCAGATTGACTTAAGAGCCGTGTTACTATCTTAACAACTCCAATGATTCGCTTAACAACTGGGCAAGAAAGGTTGTACAATGGGGCAAAATTCACTTAAAAACTGTTTTGCTTAGCAATGGAAATTTTCGGCTCAATTATAGTAATAAGTCAAGGACTACCTGTACTGTCCTTTTTCTATTGTATTTTTTTTTAATTGAGTCATACGGACAAGGAGAACAGAGACTTTGGATTGCAGAAAGAATTCGAGTTGGCTTTATCCCTATCAAACATTTACTGAATAAATCGATTCCCTAGTGTTTGTTTTGGCCATAGCCCAGCACAATTAAAAAAAAAATCCCCTTGAGGTTGGGGGGGGGGGGAAATGTAGGGTTGGTTTTATTTTACTTACAAAGCAAGCCACTTCAAAATGAGAATACAAATTTGCACAGACTCCAAGAGAGAATTCTGTTTAATACAGCAGTTTTAAGTGAATCTGACTTCCTGTGCCCTGGGCACTTTTTTTTTCCTTGCTATCTTTTCAATGCTGCTTTGACTGGGTCAATTTCTTAAGCGGGCTTCATTGTAAGCCACACTTAAACTCGCTGTGCAAATGCACTATTGATGGAGAGGAGAGAACGAAAGAAAAGCAGGCATTTCCAAACACCGTGTGCATTTGAATAAGTCAAATTACGAGCGAGAAAAATGGCCAAGCCTATTTCAGCATAAGAAATACCTTACTTTGATTCCCTTCTGTGCATTTACATTTATGGACAGAGAAGATAATGCATTATTCATCAGAGCACACACATAGAGACACGCACGTTCACACACACACACACACACACTTCTTGTCAAAACAGGTTGGCCTCTTATTACAAAGATATTCACAAGATAATTTGACATCTTAGGTTGATAATATCTATTCTCTTTTCCCCACCTCTTCTCTTTCTCCCCCATTCCCTTGACTTTTCGGTGAAAATATAAAACACGGAGAAGGGAGGGCTTTTTCCAAACTGCAATTTTCCCCGAATCTCCAACATGAAACAAGATACTCAGCAGGATTGCAAAAATAATCGTCTTCTTTTTCTTCTTTTTATTTTTCTTTTTCTTTCCCTGGTTATATAAGTAGCAGGAGGATGATTTGATATCAATAAGCACCTTGCAATGGGAAATCATTCAGCTTTGGCAGGGGAGTGTTGCATGCAGGGACAGGATGCTACGTCCAGCACAAACAACCAGACCCACACGTGTAGAGTTCAAACTAGTTACTTTATTGCTGTATGCCTATTTCACAGGAATCTTCCCAGACAGGCAGATAAAGCTCAGAGGCAGTCAAGGAGGGGAGGAGGGTCAGACCTTATTCTCTTGTGTTTACGTAATGAGTCCGTGCTAATTCCCCGCTTGATCCCTCCTCCCGGATAGGATGGTTGCTCTTCAGCATGTTATGAACAATTGGGGAAAGAAGTCACCATTTCTAAGCAGTGAAGGCACTCTCTGTTCCTGTGCAAAGAATGCCTGATGCTCCTGAACTATGGCCCAGCTTCTAGCAACCAGCCTCTAAGTCACTTGGCGTGACAGCTTTATTCAGACCAAGCCAGAATAGCTGAGCCTTGTAAGTTAAGAGCTCCTTTTCCATCACAGAAATCACCTGTGGGCCACTGACCCCAAAGTATCTCAACACAGGAATCCACAGCAAGGCAACAGGGAGAAGCAAGTGATAAAATATGGGTCTCCAGCCTTCCATATTTGTGTGCAACGTTGGCATACAAATAGGAAAGCTGATCAGCCTTCAGAGATGGGCCAGGTCAAGTAGCAAATAGAGGGTTCCAGAAATGTTTTATTGTTGTAGGGCAGTGTTTCTCAACCCTGGCAACTTTCAGAGATATGGACTTCAACTCTTTCTCTAGGCATAGAACTTAAATCCCATTCTGCCTCATTATATTTTTCATATGGTTACATAAAAAGGTAAAGGTAAAGGTTCCCCCGCACATGCGTGCTAGTCGTTTCCGACTCTAGGGGCCGGTGCTCATCTCCGTTTCAAAGCCAAAGAGCCAGCGCTTGTCCGAGGACGTCTCCGTGGTCATGTGGCCGGCATGACTGGACACCAAAGGCACATGGAACGCTGTTACCTTCCCACCGTAGTGGTCCCTATTTTTCTACTTGCCTTTTTACGTGCTTCCGAACTGCTAGGTTGGCAGAAGCTGGGACGAGTAACAGGCACTCACTCTGTTACGCGGCACTCGGGATTCGACCCGCCAAACTTCTGACCATCTGATCGACAAGCTCAGCATCCTAACCCACTGAGCCAACGTGTCCCTTTTTATGGTTACATAGTAACAACATAATATTGCTCCTGATTAGGAATATTCCTGAACAGCTTGATGAACAGTAGGCTAGATATCTTCAGGATGACCAAGGTCCAAACATTATATTACAAGCTCTGCCATTACGTGACCTGTTTGATCAAGTATCAACTGATGGCCATGTAAGAATATGGATACAATTATGCAAGATATTAATGTCTCCTGCTAATACGACAGGAGGCATTTTACATTTTACAGTAAAACATAGCTGCCATTAGTTAATCCCTTATATTTGTTCTGTTGGGCAGTTCATTGAGTATGGCTAAGAATCATTCACGTAAATGAAAAATGGATGGGGTCAAGGACATGATAGCAGTGTTCCAGTATTTGAGGGGCTGCCCCAAAGAAGCGGGGGTCAAGCTATTCTCCAAAGCGCCTGAAGGCAGGACAAGAAGCAACAGATGGAAACTAATCAAAGAGAGAAGCAACCTAGAACTAAGGAGAAACTTCCTGACACTGAGAAGGAGATTTTTAAGAAAAGACTGGACAGCCATCTGTCTGAAATGGCATAGGGCCTCTTTCTCAAGCAGGGGTTTGGAAGGCCCCTTCCAACTATATTATTCTATGTCTATGTCGTCCATGGCAGGTGTGTTGGTGTCAAAGGTTGTTTTCTCCTAATTTGGGGTTCTTGGAAACAAACCTGGACTAGTTAGAAGCCTTACCCCACCCCCACCCCCAAGCAGTTTGTTCTCTGTAAGGTGGGTCATGGAAATAGCCAGATTAGTCTCTTTCTTTCAGGTACCACTCAAAATTCCCTGTTCTAAGTATCTTTGGAGTTGTGCATTGCTTTGTGATTCCACATACATTTCAGTGTTGTTACCTTAGCTGTTGTCTGCAAGGAATCAAAACCACACGTTACATTCTAGTTAAGCCAATTTATTCCGATTGATTGATTGATTGAAGGGTCTAATTAGGAAATGTCGAAACTTTATTTGTTTATTTATTTATTAAATTTATATGCCAGCCTTCTTGCCATCCCCATAGCTATGGTTTTAAAACATTTGCTGTCTTCTTCCTTGGGCTCATCTCCTACATCAGCATCCCGTATAATGCCATTTCTCTTTTCTATACCCTTGTTAAAGCAATAACTCGTTTGCTTCGCTCTAGATTATAGATCATTTACATTCTGATTGGGCGCAAAGAAAAAAAAATCTACTGCAAACTCCACATAGGCATTAGGAAGGGCATCCGGCCAGTAAACACCCAGCTCCATCCAGTTACCCCTGACTCTACCCCAAATTAAGGGATTACAGAGTCATAAAAAGGGAGTTAGTAGTTCAGGGGATACTCTTAAGAATATAGGATCTGAAACCCAAATGCAATGATCTGACACTGTTATTTGCCCTCTAATTGTCCCTTGCTTCCTTTCCTGATTTCCTGTCTATCCATGGTCATCTGGTTTCAATCTGGTTCCAAATGGACCGGTATTGGACACTGATTTTCATGTACCCCAGCTTGATGCAAAGCTACAGTAAGTCCAGTCCAGACTGCTCAGAAGCCCATTGCATCAAGGCAAACCATACCGTCAGCCCTTCTTTTTGCCACAGTTGGAAATTATTCTGACAGTCTAGCAATTAGTGAAACGATGCTTCACATCAGAATTAAAAAAATAATTTTGGCTGCTTATCAGTTTGTGTGGCTCAAAGCCCATATAAATATAAAAGTAGCTGAGATTTGTGTTTAAAATGATTAATTCCAAACACATAGAAATATCTTCCCCCACCTCTCTCTTTCTCTCTTTGCATTTAGCTACATGTGTATAATTCAAGATTTTCCCTTCACCCTTACTTATCCATGTGTATCTATCGCAAGCTTGGTTATTTGTTTATTTAGGATGATTTCTATCCTTTGTTGCTGTTGTTGTTTACTAAAAAAAAATTATGCTGCACCGAACCAGAAAATGACTCTGAGACGCTTAGATTCCTCATTACAGGAATAAAAATTAAAATACAGTTATACTAGCATCAAGGCCATCAAATAGCATAGCATTAAAATCATAATCCAACCACTATATTCATCCATTTGCTGCGGCCAATTTGCCCTGGGCAACTTTCCTGAGGACAGTGGCTGTGACTAGGGGGGCTTTCGCCCAGGTTCGCCTGGTGCGCCAGTTGCGGCCCTATCTAGGCCGGGATGATTTATGCACGGTCACTCATGCGCTCGTGACCTCTCGTCTGGACTACTGCAACGCTCTCTACATGGGGCTGCCCTTGAGGACCACCCGGAGGCTCCAACTGGTACAGAATGCAGCCGCGAGAGTTGTGTTGGGAGTCTCCCGATACTCCCATGTTACACCTCTGCTCCGTGAGCTGCATTGGTTACCAGTTGTCTTCCGGGTGAGATTCAAGGTACTAGTAATGGTGTTTAAAGCCCTACATGGCAGGGGTCCGGAGTACCTCAGGGAACACCTGCTGCCGGCATCAACCTCCCTGTGCCCTGTGCGTTCCCACAGAGAGGGACTCCTCAGGGTGCCACCGGTCAGAGAATGTCGATTGGTGGCCCCCAGGGGGAGATCCTTCTCTGTGGGCGCTCCGGAACTATGGAATCAGTTGCCGGTAGAGCTCCGGATGGCGCCCGATCTTCGCTCCTTTCGCCGCGATCTAAAAACATTTTTATTCGAACAAGCCGGCCTGGCCTGATGGGGGATTGGTGGGGTTTTTATTGCTGTACTTTTGGGGTTTTTATAAATGTATTGTATTAATTGTTTTTAATGGGCAACTATTTAATCTTTTTAAATCTTTTTTAATATTTGTAACTTCGCATTTTATTCCTGCCCTGTTCACCACCCTGAGTCCTTCGGGAGAAGGGCGGTATAGAAATATTAATAAACTAAACTAAACTAAACACTAAAGGACAAGAGTTACGCTAGTATCAAATAAAAAGTGGAATAGAATCATTAAAGAAAGGATGACAAAGATTCTATTCTATTCTGTTCTATTCTGTTCTGTTCTACTCTATTCCATTCCATTCCATTCCATTCCATTCCATATTCTCTATTCTACTCCTGTTCTATTCTGTTCTGTTGTGTTCTATTCTGTTCCATTCCATATTTTCTATTCCATTCCATTCCATTCCATCCTATCCTATCCTATCCTATCCTATCCTATCCTATCCTATCCTATCCTATCCTATCCTATCCTATCCTATCCTATCCTATCCTATCCTATCCTATCCTATCCTATCCTATCCTATTCTATATAATGAAATTGAATTATTGAATTGTCCCGCAGCAAGTTGTCTCGTGACCAGTTGGCCATGGTGAATTGTCCTGCAGTGAGTTGGGCACGGCCCTTCAAAAAAAGTCTGTTTTCAATTCATATCCAGGAGAGCAGCAGGGATTCCATCACCATTTTTTCAGTACTGTTGCAAATTCAAATGGTCACTAAATGAATGGTAATAAGTTGAGGACCATCAGCCATTCATTTTCTGGGTTCGCCTAATACTTTCAATCATACCTGAATGAAATGGGATAGGGTTTCCTACTTGAGGAGGGGGTTGGACTAGAAGACCTCCATGGTCCCTCCCAATTCTGTTATTCTGTTATACATCAACCAGACAGGAGGGGTCCATTAAACAGGGAATAGCTGCTGACAGTCCTGACTCCAAGAAAGGTCATTATCAGCCACTCCAAGGGCAAACCTTTTCTCTATGTACCTCTCTGTGTGAGAGATCCAGGTGTTCTGGGGGACCACCATTTAAACATGAGCCAGCCGTGTGCTGCAGCTGCTAAAAAAAGCCAATAAAGTCCCAGGTTGCATCAACAGAGGGAGAGTTTCAAGATCATGTGAATTAATAGTACCACTTTATACTGCACGGATAAGGCCACACTTGGAATACTGCATCCAGTTCTTGTGGCCATGATACAGATAATGCTGAGAGCCTAGAAAGAGTGCAGAGAAGAACGACAAAGATGATCAGAGGTCCTGAAGGCTAAATCATATGATGAATGGCTGAGGAAATTAGGTATCTCTAGTCTAATGAAGGGACGCGGTGGCTCAGTGGGTTAGGACGCTGAGCTTGTCGATCAGAAGGTCGGCAGTTTGGCGGGTCGAATCCCGAGTGCCGCATGACAGAGTGAGCGCCTGTTACTCGTCCCAGCTTCTGCCAACCTAGCAGTTTGAAAGCACGTAAAAATGCAAGTAGAAAAATAGGGACCACTGCGGTGGGAAGGTAACAGCATTCCGTGAGCCTTTGGCGTCTAGTCATGCCGGCCACATGACCACGGAGACGTCCTTGGACAAGCGCTGGCTCTTCGGCTTTGAAATGGAGATGAGCACCGGCCCCTAGAGTCGGAAACGACTAGCACGCGTGTGCGGGGGAACCTTTACCTTTACCTTTAGTCTAATGAACAAAAGGACTAGGGGTGATCTGATAGGATCTTCCAGGACTTGAGGGACTGTCACAAAGGAGAAGAGGAATTGACATATTAGGGCAGGGGTCCCCAATCTATGGTCCGCAGCCTGGTACCAGGTTGTGGCATGTTGGCCATGAGAATAGCTGGAGAGGGCCCCCCCTCACGGTAGCACCACCGCGCAGGTGCTAGTAGCCTCGGTTGCACATACACGGTGCACTAGCACCGCCATCAGTCTCATGCGGGCACCAGCAGCCCATTTGCGCACGCACGTCCACAGCCTGCTTGCACATGCACTAGCACTGCCACTGTGCACACACCTCTTTGCGCATGTGCATGCAGGTTGGGGATGTGCACATTTACCTGCTCCTCCCTTTCCTTCCAGGCCCTCAAGCCCTCAAGATTGGAGAGCTCTGTATTAGGGCAGCAGAGGGCAGGACAAGATGTAATGGAAGCTTGTCAAAGAGGGATCCAACCTAGAAGTACGGAGAAATTTTCAAACAGTGAGAACAATTAACCAATGGAATAGCTTGTCTCCAGAAGTTGTGGGTGCTCCATCACTGGAGGTTTTCAAGAAGAGACTGGACAGCCATTTATCCAGAATGATATAAGGACCCTCCCTTGTGCAGTGGGTTGGACTAGAAGACCTCCAAGGTCCCTTCCAGCCCTATGATTCTTTGTTCTATATATTGCTCACTCTCTCATTTGGAATCGTTCTTGTGACTACCGTAACTATTGTGACCTCATGGCTTAGGCAACTGTGTCGTTCAGAAAAATCATTGTGAAAGCTAACTGTAACAAGATGTGTGCACCCAGATGCTGTAGTCGTAACCAGGAATTGGGCATGATGGACAACCTAAGCCAGGACATTATCTTAGAAGGGATGAAGGAATTGCCAGCCATTTGTAGAAGCACAGCCGTTGAACAATTCTCTGCTCTGCATCAAACCCATCTAATTTCAGCACCACAGAGGGATTTTTCACACAGTAAGAGAAAGAACACACTATTTCCCCCCGTTTCTCTGAAATATTGGATAAGAAATGATGTTTCATGCACATTACGCTGGGGGCCCTCAGTGTCAACATGCGATAAGAAAGTGCACTCTGTTGTACGCAAACTGCTATTGCCTATATCCCGCACTTATTTTCTCCTCAATATCTTGCCCGCTTGCACAATCTCAATTTATTTCAAAAGTGTTGAATAGGGACATTGGTATCTATTTACTGTATGCATTATACATTTGATAACTCATTTTCTTCCCCAAGGATCTCAGAAGTCTCTTGCTAAGGTACGAAATCTGCTTTGCTTCAGAAAGTGGAACGTTGCATTATAAGCTAGATAATACACATCGCTGATGTCCAACTTTTCTGTGGTCTCTCAACTTGGTCAACTTCACAGGAAAAACCCGACATCTCAGAGGAAATCAGAGCCTCTCAGACTTTATGCTCTGTGACTGGTGGAGCAGCCAGAGAAGAAAAGTATCATTAGATACTTCCATCTGGAACATCTTAAGGCAGAGACCTTGACATTTGAGCAGAAGCCAGGGCTTGATTAAGCCAATGGACAGGATTTTTTTTTTAATCTGAATTTTCCTGAGTTCAGGAAAGAGCTCTAATATCTCTCTTTGTTTTGTTAAAAAAAAGCTATGCTAAGTCTTTTTTAGGGTTTCCACTAGAATCTTAATGCAACTTGCAATGCAAAATGGCAGAAACTGGACCGGTCATTTTTTAACAATCATAGTTAAAAGAGCTGAAAAAAGAGGATGAAAGAGTTGCCTATCTCTGTGCTATGGGATGGGATCTTGATGGTGAGTTAGAAGTAACTTCGCTATGTTGTCCTGCTTGCATGTAGACAAGAGCCTTCTCCGTACAGTTTGCTGTCTGATTGTCTGAATCTAATGGTATTGTCTTCATTGAGTGTCTTAATCAATGGTATTAAATATATCAAATCACATTCTCCCTTCAAGAACTTAATGCAACCCTCAGAATACAGGGTGAATCCACACAAGATGCTAAATTACCAAACAGAATTGCTGTGACCTCAAAACCTGCTGTGCCATTTGCTATCTATTTCTATGTGTGTGTGAAAGATACATACACATACACACACACATACCTACACACATGCGCTAAGACAGAAGCTGATTCCCCATAACCCCCAGGACCACAAACTCCCCAACTATTTTAACTCGGCTTAGTATGTTGTACAAACTCTACACCTACTGGTATCAATCTTTAATATGCACCAGTCCTTCAGATACTTACTAATACAAATAATTAACACAACATGTACTAAGGTCACCATCCACACTATTCATTACTCAAATAGAAAAGCCAAATTAATTGCACACTAATAATTAATCCAATAGCTCCAAATTAATTATTTCAGTTATTAGATTTGCAATCAGCTCTGGGGCCCACAAGGGCTTCCAGCGTAGCTAAGACATGACAACCAAACAATATCTGGAGAAATCAGCATGTAATGGCTGAAACCAGCACCAAACACCCTCAAGGACATCCAATTCAGTTGTGCAGTCTCCAGACAAAATAGTAATGATAACGGGAAAAGGCAGAGCAAATATGGATGCTGTCTATTTCATCTGTGAAGCCACAAGCCTAATCTTACCTCCAAAATCAAGACAGGGCTCCCCAGAACAGAAATGACTAATAAAAGACTGGAGGAACATTTCTCTGAGGACAGGTAATTCAGCGTATAAGCCACACATCAAAGATGAATAATAGAAGACTGCCAAAGCAATATTAAAGAAAAGGCACATGCCTCAATTCAGCAATATAGTTTTGCTCAAGGGTTATGTTTGTGGCACTGTGAGGGGGTTATTACAGGCAGGAGAGAGTAAACCTGTCTTATTTCTCCTCCATTGCCTCTTCTGCTTTTCCTCTATGAGAACTCAGATTGTTGGGAATAATATGCTGACTGTGTAAACCTCTTAGAGACGGCTATAAAGCACTGTGAAGCGGTATATAAGTCTAAGTGCTATTGCTATTGCTATTGCTATTGCACTAAAAAGCAGAGACATCACCCTGCCAACAAAAGTGTGTATAGTCAAGGCTATGGTCTTCCCAGTTGTAATGTATGGCAGTGAAAGTTGGACCATAGGAAAAGCTGAGCGCCAAAGAATTGAGGCCTTTGAACTATGGTGCTGGAGAAGACTCCTGCGAGTCCCTTGGACTGCAAGGCGATCAAACCGGTCAGTCCTAGAGGAGATCAACCCTGACTGCTCTTTAGAAGGCCAGATCCTGAAGCTAAAACTCAAACACTTTGGCCACCTAATGAGAAGGAAGGACTCACTGGAGAAGAGCCTAATGCTGGGAAAGGTTGAGGGCAAGAGAAGAAGGGAATGACAGAGAATGAGGTGGCTGGATGGAGTCACTGAAGCAGCAGGCGTGAGCCTAAATGGACTCCAGAAGATGGTAGAGGACAGGAAGCCCTGGAGGAATGTTGTCCATAGGGTCCCGATGGGTCAGACACGACTTCGCAGCTAACAACAACAACAATTGCTATTGCTATTGCAGCGTTTCTCAACCTTACCCACTTTAAGATGCATGGACCTCAATTCCCAGAATTCTGAGAGTTGAAGTCCATCCATCTTAATGTTGCCAAGGTTGGGAAACACTGCCCTATTGCCTTTAGAAATCAGGAGATGTTCTAGAGATGAAATTCAGTTTTCATGTATATAAATTATGGCCCCAATTGCTTGGTATATGCCTCTTTCTGGGAAGGTGGATTGAAAGCTGGAAGAATCCATTGGAATGAAAACATCTGGACGCACAACTCCATCAACAAACTGTCAGTCACCGGCTAATAGTTATTTATTTAATTGCCGCTGGTGAGACTAAAGCGTACTTGATTTTGTTTTTCTGTGACATAGAGAGGTTTTCAAAGCATTTAGCTTTTACTATATTATCCTCATCATTACAACTGACACCATATCTGGTGGAATAATATACGAAGACCAGTTAAGGTGACCTTGAGCTGCTTGGGCAATTCACATTCTTTCAACACTGAGGGTATATTTTGAGCCTTCTCATAGCAGGTGTTCTGTACCAGCCTGCTACCGGCCCTGCAGAAAAGGCAGGGACAACCCCTTTTACAAGAAGGCAAGAGGCTGGAACTAAGCCTGCCAAATTTATGGATACAAAAGCAAACAGAACAAGACACGAACCATGAAACAGGAGCTATTCAAGCGGTTGCCTTCAGCAAACCAGCCCTCCCACGCATTCCCCTTTTATACAGTTCAGGGCGTGGCTTCTCTCTGCCTCCTTCCGAGGTGCCCCATTGCTTTCCTCTGTTTACTCCTGATTGACTGCCTCCTGCGTCGGGCGTCCTTGAACAGGGCCAGCTGTGGGTCATCTTCATCCACGCTGTCAGGCTCACACAGCTGGGTCTGCGTCTTGACCAGGTGGGAGGGGCCTGGCTGAGGGCTCTCATCAGCAACCTCTCCAACACCCCCCTCCTCCTCCTCCTCTGAATCGTCCGACCCAAATGCCGAACCCACAGGCTGACCCTGAATCACAACAGCAGGATGTCAAAGGAGATTCATAACTAGAAGTAGAACTCCTGAGAAAAATATTAAAATCACTCAAGGCAGATTAACCAAAATTTTTCTTCGAGTTGATGGACAATTTTAAGGCTTGTGAGCACAATAGAAACAGAAAAATGGCCATTTAAGGGAATGCCCTCACTTTTTTTGAAAGACACGAATCCTTTTCAAGAATGGATATGATACACATTTCAAACAATTTGGCTACTAGGTTTTCTAAAGTACAGATATTATTGAGGATTTTTTTTAAAGATCATAATCCTATGTGTTTTGTTTCAAAAAGGAGATCCAGTTCTTTTTAGATGGATCTTAATGAAATGTTGTTACAGGAAGAATAGTAGAGGATTATAAAAAGAAATGAAAGTAATTTTTTTAAAATAATAATAATAATAATAGTTTGGACAGAGGCACTGATTTAAGATTGATTTGGGAGACAAATAAAGTAAAACATTCAATATATTTGTGCTACATGTCAAAAATAATTTGGCAAATACATTTCAAAATATATTTTTTTTATTTCCTCTCTTGGTATTGTTACAATTCCCCCCCAGTAGCAGCCATGTGACGTTTGAAAGGACATGGCTACTTTAAAGACTGATGATACATTTTCTATGGGCCGAGAAGCACTTTTTTAGACCCAAATTTGTGGCCTTGGACAAATTTACTTTTCAAGCAGGTTAAGGCCACTTGGATGGATTGTGATCTGTCCAAGGTCCTGATAAACAGTTTCCTTATCTTGTTTTGGGGGGATCAAGCACTCTTAAATGGGGCTCTCTAAGCAGTTCCCTTTATTATCCCTCATCAATAGGATAGGATAGGATAGGATAGGATAGGATAGGATAGGATAGGATAGGATAGGATAGGATAGGATAGGATAGGATAGGATATGGGACGGGAGAGGAGAGGAGAGGAGAGGAGAGGAGAGGAGAGGAGAGGAGAGGAGAGGAGAGGAGAGGAGAGGAGAGGAGAGGAGAGGAGAGGAGAGGAGAGGAGAGGGAAGAGAGAAGAGAGAAGAGAGAAGAGAGAAGAGAGAAGAGAGAAGAGAGAATAGAATAAAATAGAAGGATATAGAACAGAACAGAACAGAACAGAACAGAACAGAATAGAATAAGAGTTGGAAGGGACTTTGGAGGTCTTCTAGTCCAACCCCTTGCTTAGGCAGGAAACCCTACACCATTTCAGACCAATCTTGCCAAACTAAAGCAGACTACGTTATACCAAAAACTAAGAATTATTAGGGGGGCGTCTTCTTCATTTTCTTTCTCCCCCACAAACTGTTGTCTCTTGCTTGTCTGGAATGCCCTCCCTCCCTCCTGAGAATCCAGACTACAGGCAGTCCTCTATTTACAGCAGTTCATTTAGTTGACCATTCGAAGTTAAAACAGCACTTACAACCATTTTTCACACTTGTGACCACTGCAGCATCCTCAGGATCAAGTGGTCAGAATTCAGACACTTGGCAACTGACTCATATTTATGATGGTCGCAACATCCCAGGGTGACGTGATCCCCTTTTGCGACTTTCCGACAAGCAAAATCAGTGGGGAAGCCAGATTAACTCAACAACCAGGTTACTAACTTAACAACTGCAGTGGTTCACTTAACAACTGGGGTAAGAAAAGTCATTAAATGGGACAAAACTCACTTCAACAACTGTCTTGCTTAGCAATGGAAATGTTGGGCTTAGTTGCAGTCATAAACCAAGGATTACCTGTATATTCCATCACAGCGGGCTGCAAACTTTGCAGCTTGGTGGCTCAGCTGTGGGGGAGGAAGAGAGGAACTGGGATGCATGAGTGGTGGGGGGGTGTACACACGCATGCAGCCCTTGCACGAATGGTTGGCTGGTTTGAGTGGTGGTCTGCCACACACACACACACACACGAAAGTGCCCACTCACACAAGTTGAGCTGTACACTCCAGCCAGCCTCTCATGCAGCCCAGTTCAGAATAGGCCACAGTCTGGGGGTTGGGGGCCCCCGTTCTATCATACCAACTGGCCACATGGCTGTCTGGGGAATTCTGGGAGTTGAAGTCCACACATCTTAAATTTGCCAAACCTTGATCTATAGCAGGGGTCTTCAAACTTGGCCCTTTGATGACTTGTGGACTTCAACTCCCAGAATTCCTCAGCAAGCGTGCCTGGATGAGGAATTCCGGGAGCTGAAGTCCACAAGGGCCAAGTTTGAAGACCCCTGATCTATAGAGTTTGTGTGCATTTGAGGTCTTTCTTTGGGAGATTATTAGCTTACAGTG
>NC_138214.1:15370697-15440697 GCF_964194415.1 Vipera berus
ATGAAACATCTGGAAAGAAACAAGCAAGCTCACGGAGCACCAAGGACCCCACAGTCTTTCTTCTCTTTCATCTCCACAAACCTCACTCCCTTCTAGCACTGATGATGTTACCTAGTTGGGTAATGAAACATCTGGAAGGAAACAAGCAAGTTCAGAGAGCACCAAGGACCCCACAGTCCTTCTTCTCTTTCATCTCCACAAACCTCACTCCCTTCTAGCACTGATGATGTTACCTAGTTGGGTAATAAAACGTCTGCAAGAAAACAAGCAAACTCAGAGAGCACCAAGGACCCCACAGTCCTTCTTCTCTTTCATCTCCACAAACCTCACTCCCTTCTAGCACTGATGATGTTACCTAGTTGGGTAATGAAACATCTGGAAGGAAACAAGCAAGTTCAGAGAGCACCAAGGACCCCTCATTTCAGCCCTGAGCTACAAATATTCTCCTTTATTGGTGTTAAAGTTTTTGCTGGTTTTGCCCAAAGTAAGAGAGACGCGGTGGCTCAGTGGGTTAGGACGCTGACCTTGTCGATCAGAAGGTCGGCAGTTTGGCAGGTCGAATCCTGAGTGCCACGTAACAGAGTGAGCGCCTGTTACTTGTCCCAGCTTCTGCCAACCTAGCAGTTCGAAAGCACATCAAAATGCAAGTAGAAAAATAGGGACCACTACGGTGGGAAGGTAACATCGTTCCGTGCGCCTTTGGCGTCTAGTCATGCCGGCCACATGACCACGGAGACGTCCTCGGACAAGCGCTGGCTCTTCGGCTTTGAAACGGAGATGAGCACCGGCCCCTAGAGTCAGAAACGACTAGCACGCATGTGCGGGGGAACCTTTACCTTTACCTTTTTAAGAGAGAAAGCCCACTAAAACAGCAAGACTTGATTTTTTATCTTCCTTGACAAATTAATAGCATTCGGAATGTCTTACAAACCCATCACAACTCAAAGATATAAAAATAAAAACCTAGTAGTCTGATCTAAGAAACGGAGTTTGTCCATTTTATGGCCAGCATCCCACTTTAACAGTCCAAGGTCCTCTCGATTAAAGACAGTTGCCCCATAGAATTTCCAGGAACAAATGGTCAGGAATTCTCTCCATATTCAGCTTATGCTTCGGATGCATCACAACTGCAAGATTCCTTTCAATCATCCAGGGTGAGACTTCTCCATGTTCCAAAAAAAAAACAACATCGTCACCAAGCTCATGTGTCCATGCATGCACCTCAGCACGTATGTGCATGCCACACAGACGGTGAGGCCCATAATCCAAACTTACTCATGCATTTCCTGAATAGATGGGAAGGAGGCTAATAAAACGTGCCAGGGAAAAATCAAATGATAATCTAAAGAACAACTAGTGCTCAGATTTGGGTCAACAGACAATCTTTTCACTCCATATATAGAGGTGTTTTAAAATGTTCACTGGATGAGTTAGAAGAAGAATGCCCAGCCTGCTTCTACTTAACGGATTCATCGCTTTCAACTCAAGAGAACTCGCAGGGAGAAGAAACAACTTACTGAATCCTGTTTTGTTCGGATAACAAAAAGCTAAATTTCAAAACCCTTGTTGAGTGTTTCTTGCCGCAAAAGGAAGGAGGCGTCTCATAAGTCTCTTTTGTTAGAATGGCATCGAAGACACATTAGCTTCTTCATAGGTGCAGCTAGAGATCACCAAGAAGAATACTTTGAATTTATACAGCTTTTGCCTCTTAAGAATGAGGCGAGAAAGCGGGGAAGAAAAGAAAGAGGCAGGAAACGCGGAGGAAATCTAAAAACAAAAAAAAATAAAAATCTCAAGTCTTGCTACATTAAAGCTTGCTGAGCAAGAGCAAAGCTTAGCATGCCATCTCACCTGCTCAGTTATGTCTTGAAACAAGTTATATTTAAGTTTTACCTGACCGGAGCGTTTTATTTGGCTTCCTGCTGCTCTGGCCAGCCAAGAGGCACTTAAGCAAAAGCAATTTGGTAGCCACAGTGGGAAAAGGCAGAGAGGATCTAATCAAAGAAAAGGAAAGGAAAAAAAATTCATCCCAGACCTATCTGGCAAGCAAGGGGATGTGTTATGATCCTGAGAATGCGCAGAGGTTCAAGCAGGAGTGCTTGCAACCTCTGGAAAGGTCCACGGGGCTAAACAGGAGCAAACTGTGCAGCTGCTCAGCAGCTGGCCAGCCTCCAGAGAGCCACAGTAAAATTCTGAGCACATTCCTATCAAAGAGAGGTGAGCAACGGCGAGGTGGTGTGTGTATGTGTGTGCATTTTAAAATGCCAGATCTGGCACATAGCTGAGCAAAAAAAAAAGCACTTAGGCAGAGAGGGAAAAACAATATATCCATTGAGCATCATGGAACATGTCCAGTGGAAAGCATTAAAGGCTTCCTGGAGGCATCACAATTTGTTGTTGTTGTTGTTGTTGTTGTTGTTGTTGTTGTGTGTGTGTGTGTGTGTGCATGTATTTCCGTCTCTCACGCACCTATATGGTCCCTCAATAAAAAAGCAGCACAAACAATGAGAAACACTCACATACGTACCCACACCCACGCTGTGACTTCTCAATTGTTCTCAAGGAGGGAGGGAGGGAGGGAGGGGGAGAGAGAGAGAGAGAAGAGAGGGAGGGAGAGAGAGAGAAAGAGAGAGAAAAGGAGAGGGAGAGAGACGGGAAAGAAGGGGGGAGAGAGAAAGGGAGAAGGAGAAAGTGAGGGGGTGAGAAAGAGGGAAAGAAAGAGAAAGAAAAAAGGGAGAGGGGAGAGAGAGAGAGAGAGAGAGAGAGAGAGGGAGGGAGGGAGAGAAAGAGAGATAAGTGTCTTCTTCCCCATCCCTTTCTCCAAAGAATGTATCCATCTTCTTGTACTTGATGTAAACAATAAAAAAAACCTGTTAAGAATTAAAAATGTGTACAGGAGACCTGTGATCAAAGCCATCCTGTACTCGACAGAAATCAAGCCCTCGAAAATCAAATGGAGTGACTTCTACTTAAGACCTGCTTCTTCCTCCCAAGGCAGACAAGTTCCAGTCATAAAATCTAGATGAGCTGGCATCTTTTCAGGTTTCAAGACAAGGCCTCCCCAGCCAAAACTACAAGTGCAGTTTTGGTCTACGACTGCCCAGGCTAGCCAGGACAGAGAGAGATGGTCGGATAAATGATAGGTAGATATGTGGATGGATGGATGGATGGATGGATGGATGCATAGAGAGATGAGAGAGAGAGAGAGAGAGAGAGAGAGAGAGAGAGAGAGAGAGAGAGAGAGAGAGAGAGAGAGAGAGAGAGAGAGAGAGAGGTTCTCTCTGAGGTGAGATACGTGAATTGATATTTCTGGGAACGAGGGTAACATCAAGCAAGATGGTCGGAAGTGATTCTGAATCTTGGAAGCAGGGATCAAATCTGACAAGAAGCAATCAAAACACATCACTGAACACAACCACGGAAGCGAATTTGCAGCAGAAGTCTTTTGTGAGGCTCAGAAACCCAACCAGCCACCTTCCTTACCTTTAAAGAGCCTTTCATGGCAAAATCGGCTTTCCAAAGGCTTTCCAAAGGCTTCTACACAATTTGCGGGATGGCTATCCTGGCATCTCTTGAACTTATAGAATAACTGTCAGAAACAGTTGCTCTGTTCATTTTGCTGGGGGTAGGGGTGGGGTGGGGGGCAGGGCTTTTGCTCCAAGTTGCTCCAGGGCAGACATGTACACCTACTTCAGAGTAAATCTCACTAAGCCCGGAGCTTCCTGGATGAGAAGCGAAACGTCTTCTTCAAAGGGAAGAAGCCAAGGAAGTCCAGTTGCCTCGTGGAAAAAGCGCCTTTGGGATAACTGTGACCTGGATGACTGAGAATCTCCACAGGCACTGCAGCCTTCAGTTCTGACAGCCGCCACAGTATTCCTCGCGAGTAAATTGTGTGAAACCAAGACGGTACCTAGAGGCGCCTGTAAGCTTGAGAAATGCTCGTCTATTTTCGGGGGGGGCTCCCCCGCCCTTAATTCTCCGGGTGTACGGAGACTGAGGGGAGTGGGAAAGAGGGAGGGACGTAGGAGAGATGTGAATTTGGGGTGCAGGTGGGCAGGGATGAGACTGGGGGTTCGCTTTGGAATGTAACCGAGATCTCAGTCCATTTCTTTCCCCCGTGACAACGATCGCTCGCACGCTCCTTTCTTCCCGACCCTTAGAGAAGACCCTCGTGGCGTCCGAAAGATACCCCCAACGAGCCCCTTGCACGCCTGAACCCCGTAATTCCTCGCATGCCTGAACCCCGTCAGCAAGAGACGCGCCTCCGTGCCCAGCCCGCAGCATCTGGGGCTCCCCTCTCCCGCATCTCCGAGGACCACGCAGAACCGTACAAAGGGTCCAGCCCAGGTAACGGCGCCAGACCCCCGACTCACCTACGCCAGCGACACTCGGGGTTCTACCTGGTCCGGACCGTCCCCAGGCTCCGCTCCCCTTGCGCGGAGGGAGGCAAAACAAGGAAGGCGCGCATCCTCCTCTTCCTCCCTTTCACCGTAATCCAGGCGCCGAGGCCACGGGAGGGAAGGCGGCGGCGGGGCGGCGCGGGCGGGGGTCCGGGAAGGCCGTCCCACGGCGTCTTCTTCCATGAGTCTCTTGGGGGTCCCCAAACTTGCCCATCCGCCCACCGCGAGGCGTGGAGCGGCGCGTCTCCCTTGGCGAAGCCGGGGCTGGAGCTGCGCGGATCCACGGGGCAGACGAGGCGGGAGGGGGCAGGGATTGGGGGGGGGACGGGGGGGTGGTAGGCAGGCGAGCAGGCTCGGCTGCTTTCGCGCTCGGGATTGGCCCCAACCCCAGCTTCGGAGATTCGGGGTCGAGGGCGGGCAGAGCGCGGGGAAGGCGTTGCGCGCCCCTCGCCTCCCCTCCGGCCCCGCGGCCAGCCGCCCACGAGGCCTCGGCGTGGGCAATGTGGGCCGGCCAGGCACGGGAGACGGACGGGGCTGGCTCAGCCGCTACGACGGCGGTGCCAGCGGCTCCGTCCCCCCCTCCTTTTCCCCGCCGGAGGCACCTGGTCCCCCACCTGCTTTCCAGTCGCTCTTCCCAAGCTGAAGTTGGGCGTCCTTCTTCCCTCCCACCAGGGAAAGGGGGGGATGGGGCTTAGGGAATCGTCGTTTCCTGTGGTTTCTGGTAACTGCACCCCCTTAACTAAGGGTCCCTCCCTCTTCCTTCTCTCCTTCTCTTCTTCCTTCCTTCCTTCCTTCCTTCCATCTCCCTCCCTCCTTCCCTTCCTGCCTTTCTACCTTTCCTCTCCCTCCCTCCTTCATTCCTTCCTTCCTCCCTTCCTCCCCCTTCCTTCCTTCCTTCCCTCTCCTTCCTTCCCTCCCTTTCTCTTTCTTTCTTCCTTCCTTCCTTCCTTCCATCTCCCTCCCTCCTTCCCTTCCTGCCTTTCTACCTTTCCTCTCCCTCCCTCCTTCCTTCCTCCCTTCCTCCCCCTTCCTTCCTTCCTTCCTTCCTCTCCCTCCTTCTCTCCCTTCCTCTCTTTCTTCTTTCCTTCCTCCCTTCCTCCCTTCCTCCCTTCCTCCCTCCCTCCCTCCCTTCCTTCCTTCCTTCCTTCCTCCCATTCTTCATTTCCCCTCCTTCCCTTCCTTCCTCTTTCCTTCCTCCATTTCTGCCTCCCTCTCTTCCTTCTCCCTTCTTCCTTTCCTTCTCAAAGTGTAAAACCAGTTTTCAAAAGGCAGCTACCGGCACGGTACAAGGGAAAAATTTTCCTTTCCTTAGATCATGTCTAATTGCAGGCAAAGATGATGCTGTCTGACATTTGTATTGTTTTTATTGAATCTGTTTGTCTCAGGAGAGGGAAGTGAATCTATCAGAACCCATCTCAGCAAGAGTTGTAGAAGTCAATGAAAGCAAACCAACATAGTTTTGAAAGAAAAGCAGGTGGAAGAAAACAGGCAGATGAGAAAGTTCAATATTAGAACACTTGAGGAGTCTTACAGTTTTTTTTAAAGGAGAAGGAGAAGAAGGAGAAGAAGAAGAAGAAGAAGAAGAAGAAGAAGAAGAAGAAGAAGAAGAAGAGGAGGAGGAGGAGGAGGAGGAGGAGGAGGAGGAGGAGGAAGAGGAGGAGGAACAGATTAAAACAATTGACTATCATCCATCCTAGATGCCTACCTCTCATCTTTCACACAAACACACATATACAGGTACGCAATAGAGGCAAACCTTTGCAGTCCCCGGTTGACCTGTGGAGTCCTTGATGCTCTCTGAGCTTGGCTCTTTGCTGGCAGACATTTTATTACCCAGCTAGGTAGCCTCATCAGGGCAGGTGGAATTCGCTCTCTGTTTATATGCAATGTAGCTTGCCCTGCCAAGTCTTGGCGGGGATGAGGTTTTCTCCTGGGCAGTTCATTAGGATATTGTTTTCTGTCAGGCGGTTCGTCTGGTGCTCAACAACTGCTATCTTTTAAAATTGAAATGTCTGCGAGGAAACTGCCACACTCAGGGGGCACCAAGGACTTGGCAGAACAGTTTGCCCGTAAAAATAGACCTCCCCATAGAAGGGAGGAAAAATCAAATGCACAGGTTTAGTATAGATGGTACCTTGCTCAATAGTAGTAACTGTGAGAGAGATCTCGGAGTCCTAGTGGACAATCACTTCAATATGAGCCGGCAGTGTGCTGCAGCTGCCAAAAAAGCCAAGACAGTGCTAGGCTGCATTAACAGAGGGATAGAATCAAGATCGCGTGAAGTACTAATACCACTTTACAATGCCTTGGTAAGGCCACACCTGGAATACTACATCCAGTTTTGGTCACCATGATGTAAAAAAGATGTTGAGACTCTAGAAAGGGTACAGAGAAGGGCAACAAAGATGATTGGGGGACTGGAGGCTAAAACATATCGGGAACGGTTGCTGGAATTGGGTATGTGTAGTTTAACGAAGAGAAGGACTAGGGGTGACATGATAGCAGTGTTCCAACATCTGAGAGGCTGCCCCAAAGAACAGGGAGTCAGGTTATTCTCCAAAGCACCTGAAAGCAGGACAAGAAGCAACAGATGGAAACTAGTCAAGGAGAGAAGCAACCTAGAACTAAGGAGAAACTTCCTGACAGTTAGAACAATTAACCAGTGGAACCACCTGCCTCCAGAAGCTGTGAATGCTCCAACACTGGAAGTTTTTAAGAATAGACTGGACAGCTATTTGCCTGAAATGGCATAGGGTTTCCTGCCTGAGCAGGGGGTTGGACTAGATGACCTCCAAGGTCCCTTCCAACGTATTATTATGATGATTAAGGGAAAGAAGGCTGCAGCCTCCAGGAAGGTTTTCCCACAGAAAAAAATACTCATGACTGTATTTAAAATGTTGAGGTCAAACCATATTTTTTCGTTCGAGGCAAGCAAGCACTTCGGTTAAAATCTCCAAAGCTATTTGAATATCTGGGGCTTCTCTACATATCCCCAGTTGCTCAGCCACGGATATTAATTGACCGAAAGGGGGAAAAGAGAGAGAGAGAGAGAGAGAGAGAGAGAGAGAGAGAGAGAGAGAGAGAGAGAGAGAGAGAGAGAGAGAGAGAGAGAGAATGGCTTTCACATGGGAAGCAGCTAGGGAAAAGAAGGGAGGGGGAAAAGTAATTAAATCCTGCCTCTGAGGCCTCTGAATAGCTTTGATAAAGATATACAACCCTTCATGTGGGAATGAGATGCTCCGCCTTTCTTCCTGGCCAGAATGAGAGTTCCTGCTAAAGAGAGACAGTTGATCTACCAATCAGGGCAAGGCTGGGACACAGATGCCCACCTGCCGGACCCAGGTGGCTTCTCTTCGTCACATAGGGGCATCCAGAGAGGGTCTGCTCAAGGTCTGACCTCTGTGAGAGGTGCATGAACCAAACTGCAGCCTTCTCAGGGCTGGTGCACTGGAGTTTCCAACTAAAGGAGTGGGGGGGGGGAGGAGAATGAACAGACTGGCATTTTACCAAGGTTGGTAAAACGAGGACCCAGATTGTTGGGGGCAACAGGCTGACTCTGTAAACTGCTTAGAGAGGGCTGTCAAGCGCTGTGAAGCGGTATATAAGTCTAAGCGCTATTGCTATTGTGATCTATCTATCTATCTATCTATCTATCTATCTATCTATCTATCTATCTATCTATCTATCTATCTATCTATCTATCTATCTATCTAATAGCCCATTGCCAGCAGTTCAATCCTGACTGACTCAAGGTTGATTCAGCCTTCCATCCTTCCAAGGTCAGTAAAATGAGGACCCAGATTGTTGGGGCCCATAGGCTGACTCTGTAAACCGCTTGGAGAGGGCTGTAAAGCACTGTGAAGCAGTATATAAGTCTAAGCGCTATTCCTATTAAAGAGGAGGAAGTGATGGAGGCCAGAGAAGCTCTGGAATTCTTGAAGCCTTTATTTATTTAGCAATAGCAATTGCATTTAGGCTTATATACCAACCCCATCCTCCCGCCCCGCCACTGCTTTACAGCACTCTCTGGACAGTTTATAGAAGCATCATTTGCATATTGCCCCAACAATCTGGGTCCTCATTTTACCAACCTCAGAAGGATGGAAGGCTGAGTCAACCTTGAGCCGGTCAGGATCGAACTGCTGGAAGTGAGCAGTGGGTTAGTCTGCAATACTGCATTCTAATCACTGAGAGGAAAGGAAGGAAGGAAGGAAGGAAGGAAGGAAGGAAGGAAGGAAGGAAGGAAGGAAGGAAGGAAGGAAGGAAGGAAGGAAGGAGGGAGGGAGGGAGGGAGGGAGGGAGGGAGGGAGGGAGGGAGGGAAAGAAAGAAAAATAGCAATAGCACTTATATCCCGCTTCACAGTGCTTTACAGCCCTCTCTAAGCAGTTTACAGAGTCAGCATATTTGCCACCAACAATCTGGGTCCTCATTTTACCAACCTCGGAAGGATGGAAGGCTGAGACAACTCTGAACGCCATCAGGATTGGACTCCAGTATGTAGGCAGAGCTTTCCTGCAATACTGCCCTTTAACAACTGCACCATCATGGTTCGTTCATTTATTCATTCATTCATTCATTCATTCATTCATTCATTCATTCATTCATTCATTCAAATTTCTATGGCCGCCCATTCCCTCCCAGTGACTCTGGGTGGTTTACAAAAATCTGGCTTTTCCCAACAGAGTATAATTGGTCTGGTGAGATTCCTGTAAATAAACAGGCAAAACTAAGGAAGCCAGTCTGATCATGGTGTTGCACTGGTTCCTTGCACCTGAAAGGTAATCTCAGCACAGCAGAACATGTTGATTGCTGAGGTGAGCATGAATTCTTGGCTTGGCTTTCAGCTCCTGGAAAGGAGCACCTGGTTAATGTTGTTGGTGTTGAATTGTTATGTTGCGTTATTTAAATGCGAGTTTGGGGGCAGAGGTTCTTTTTAAAGGTTGACTTTTGCTGAAAGTATAGCACTTGATTAGAATTGATTTTGCATTAGAAATAATGCAAATAAATTAGCAGAACCAATGCCAAGCAAAACTTTCTGGAATTAAAAGATATTCCTTACTTACAGGAACCTGTAAGTCCTTGACTTACAACAGTTCATTTAGTGACCGCTCAAAGCTATAGCATCACGGGGGGGAAAGTGACTTATGACCGTTTTTCACACTTACGACCCTTTCAGCATCCCCACAGTTATGTGATCAAAATTTGGCTGCTTGGCAACCGACTCAGATTTATGAGGGTTGCAGTGTCCTGGGATCACATGATCACCTTTTGCAGCCTTCTGACAAGCAAAGCCAATGGGGAAACCGGGTTCGCTTAACAACCGTATTACTAATTTAACTAGTGTAGCGATTCACTTAACAACTGTGGCAAGAAAGGCTGTAAACTGGCGCAAAACTCACTTAACGAATGTCTCACTTAGCAACAGAAATTTTAAGCCTAAAGTCAAGGACCAGCTGTGTAATACATTCACTCGGTTACTACAAACTTAATGTTAAGAATGACTTGGTGGCTCAGCATCCATCCACCCATCCACCCATCCACCCATCCACCCATCTATCTATCTATCTATCTATCTATCTATCTATCTATCTATCTATCTATCTATCCATCCATCCATCCATCCATCCATCCATCCATCCATCCATCCACCCATCTACCCATCCACCCATCCACCCATCTATCTATCTATCTATCTATCTATCTATCTATCTATCTATCTATCTATCTATCCATCCATCCATCTATATCTATCTATCTATCTATCTATCTATCTATCTATCTATCTATCTATCCATCCATCCATCCATATCTATCTATCTATCTATCTATCTATCATCTATCCATCCATCCATCCATCCATCCATCTATCTATCTATCCATCCATCCATCCATCCATCCATCTGCCCATCCACCCATCCACCCATCTATCTATCTATCTATCTATCTATCTATCTATCTATCTATCTATCTATCTATCCATCCATCCATCCATCTATATCTATCTATCTATCTATCTATCTATCTATCTATCTATCTATCTATCTATCTATCCATCCATCCATCCATCCATCCTTCCATCCACCTTCTAAAAAGAAAACAATGAGGCAAAGGAGAGAGTTGGGCTGATCTGTTCTGCAGCCAGACTTTCTCTTGATGAAATGGCTTTGCACTGAGGGAATTGTTAAAATTAACTTGTCTGATTAGAGAAAGATCAACAGCTATGTTTATCAGTGACTGGAAACCCCATATGGATAATTTTTTGCTGAGAAAAAAAAGAGAAAAATGAACTTGGGATTGATGGGTTTGAAGTTCGGAAAGAGTTGCTTATGGAAAGAAGAAAATGTGATGTAACTTGAGAGAGAGAGAGGGCAAAGGATAAATGTCACAACAACAGCCGTCAAGAAGATCAAAAGCAGTTTCTGTGTAATGTTTCTTTTCCCTGTCTACTTCTTTTTCTTTTACTATTTGCTATTTTTTATTACATTTTCTTTTATTGTTTTTCTTTTATTAAAAATGCCTTCAATAAAAATTATATTTTTTAAAAAAAACCTTATCTTTTCCATTGCTCTTCTCCGCACTCTTTCAAGAGCTTCAGCATCTTTTTTGTATCCTGGTGACCAGACCTGAAAATGCCGTGTGGTCTCACCCATGCCGTGTAAAGTGGTATTATCACTTCTCTGAAAAGGAGCTTCAGTGAAAAAAAGAGTATAACAAACTCTTGAGGTTTTTTGAAAGATAGCGGAATATAGTGGAATCTGTCGCTGAGCTTAAGAGCGCTATTGGCATTGAAAACCAAGGCAACAAAACGCTGTAAAACAAGTTTGTTTACTTGGTTTCTAAGAGGCAATGTCCTCCCTAACATAAGATACATAAGCAATACTCCGTTTCCAGGTGAAAGATAAGAGAAATATGGATGCCGCCTTCTAGACGTGAGTCCCTATTCATTTAGGCCTGGTAATAGGATGAATGCTGGTTGGTGATTGTCTAATCAGATCTCTCTTACAAAGAAGGGGAGAGTCCCCAAGCAATTCTCATAGACTCAAGCTTCTATCCTGGATTATCAAGGAAAATAAGAGATTATCTGGTATTGTTAGTCTGAGCAGTAAATTTAAACTACTTCGCTCATTACAGCCTTGTTCCAATATTTGAGGGGCTGCCATAAAGAAGAAAGAGGTCAACCTATTTTCCAAAGCAACAGAAGGCAGGACAAGAAACAACAGATGGAAACTAACCAAGGAGAGAAGCAACCTAGAACTAAGGACAAATTTCCTGACAGTTAGAACAATTAAGCACTGGAACAGGTTGCCTTTAGAAGTTGTGGGTGCTCCATCACTGGAGGCTTTAAAGAAGAGACTGGACAGCCATTTGTCTGAAATGGTATAGGGTCTCCTGCTTGAATAGGGGTTGGACTAGAGGACCTCCAAGGTCCCTTCCAACTTTGTTATTCTATGTTCCATGACTGTTCTAAGCTTCTATGTTCTTTGCTCTTGCAGGTCAGGATCACAGTTCCTACTTATCAGCTCAACATGCTTACTAGAAGGAAATAGTTTATCGTAAATTACACAATTGGATAATTTCTTTTATGCTGGGCTTCCCCAATTTGGTGCTCTCTTTCCTAATGTAGTCAGTTCTCACTACCATAGGTCCCAGCCATCATGGTGATAGTTAGGAACACCACGGCTTCTACATGAGATCTTCCTACTTTTGATTCCTTCTCTTGTTCCACAGCTAAGTGAAAAGAAGTAGAAAAGTTACTGCTTTGGTGCCCACGATTATTTATCTATTTATTCCTGAGATTTGTAAAGCATCCTAATGTGTCACAACTCTGGATAGCTTACAATAAAAACTCAATATATCATCAAAGGACATCTGGAGAAAATCAGTTGAAAGACCAAAACTTCCCACAAGGAATTTATTGGCCCTTTCTGAGAAGGTTTTAATGGCTCTCTTGAGCAAGACCAGGGTGGGGCTACAAGAATTTCAGGTGGAATGGAGTTCTTGAAGACAGAACATCAAGTAGTGTTGCTTAATTAATAGAACCTGAAGCATGATCTGTCAGATCATTTGAGACAGGTAGAAACTATAGAGCGAAGACAGTCCCTCAAATAGGCAAATCTTATTGATGAGTTTCAATTATTACTTATTTCAAAGGGGGGGAAATGGTGTGTCCAGTTCAAGATGAACATTGCAACTCTTGAATTCTTCTCTAGTGTAGATTTTATCTGAAACCAAAGAAGAGGTCTTGGTTCCCTATTGTGACAGAGCAAATGGATGGCATCTCCCCCCCCTCCCTCTCCCTCATCTATCTGTCTGTCTGTCTGACTGACTGACTGACTGTCTGTCTGTCTGTCTGTCTGTCTGTCTGTCTGTCTGTCTATCTATCTATCTATCTATCTATGTCTATGTCTCTCTATCTATCTATCTATCTATCTATCTATCTATCTATCTATCTATCTATCTATCTATCTATCTACCTACCCACCTACCCACCTATCATACCTATCATGTCTATCTATCTATCTATCTATCTATCTATCTATCTATCTATCTATCTATCTATCTATCTATCTATCTATTATCTGTCTATGTCTATCTGTATCTCTATTTCTATCTATCTATTGTCTGTCTGTCTTTCTGTCTATCTATCTGTCTATCTATGTCTATCTCTGTTTATCTCTATGTCTATGTCTATCTATCTCTCTATCATCTCTTTATCTACCTACCTACCTACCTATCTACCTACCTACCTACCTATTATCTGTATCTACCAATCTACCTACCTACCTATTATCTGTCTGTCTGTCTGTCTGTCTATCTATCTATCTATCTATCTATCTATCTATCTATCTATCTATCTATCATCTATCTATCTATCGTCACCTCTCTTGCACGCTTCTTGTTGGTCTTTCTCCATCTTCCATTTAAAAGAGATCTGGAACCAGAAAGCCTGGTATACTTTCCTGTGATGGACTACTCTCTTGCTTAATCAGATTTTTTAGAAAAGTTCATTAATCAAGATTACAGCTTCAGAATGACTAAAGGAGGTATATCAACCTATTTTTGATGCTTAAAAACATGTGTTCTTTTTTAAGATAAAAAAGTGCTTTGTTGGATAGATCAGTGATCCCAGAGCTCTGCAAGAAATTTTACAAGAATTCCAGTACGCATCTGGAACAAGATGACCAACAGAGAAGATTAGTTAGTAACACGTAGGTATTACTACCAGGACTACAACTAGCTTCTCTCGACATGAGCTTTTGTCCTAGAGCAGGAGTATCCTCCTTAGTCAACTTTAAGATATGTGGACTACACTTCCCAGAATTTCCCAGCCAGCTTTGCTAAGGTTGGACACTCCTGCCCTAGAGCAGAGGTCCCCAACCTTTTGGGCACCAGGGACTGGTTCCGTGGAGAGAGGTTTTCGGTGGACCGGAGAGTGTGTGGTTTTGTGTGCTGCTTGAATCCCATGGATGGGGCTTTGCTTGTTTGTGTGGACTGGTTGCTGGCATCCTGCAGCCCAGTACTGGTCCACAGCCTGGGGTTTGGGGACCCCTGTCCTAGAGTATCAGTTATATAAACAAGTGTACAACACTTTATCAACTATAGCTAGAATAGCTACCTAATCTGAGTTGCTCAATTCTGGATAACCACTAGATAGCAACAAAGTATTGCTAGATCTTTGCTACTTGGTTAGATAGTCCTTGATGAAAACATATATATATGTGTATGTTTTTGTGTCTCTTCAAGCATTCTGGCTTTAGTTCTTGGAAAACTATTGTATCTAAACACAACACTGCTTTTGTTTCCCCTTTTTTCTTAGAATCCTTAGAAAGACCTTTTGTGAAAGATGAAGAAGAATACTTGACTCAATTCATCACATCTTCTTGGCAGAAAGTCCTAACCAGCCTCCACAAAGAAGAGGCAACCTGCTGTGTGGCTGCTTTCACTTCCCAGCTTTTTCTAAGTTGCAACAGCAAACATGCTGCTCTTTGGCGTCTATACTAGAGCTATGCAATGATCAGATCTGGAAGACGATTCAGTTTAACTTGATGGCATCCAGTTTCTGTATGGACAATATGGGTTGAATGGTTGAATCGAATTGGGAACCCCATCTCTTGATCTAATGATTTGGAAAGGATTTTTTATGCATGAAGGTAAGTCCTTTTTTCCCCCATAGTCAATTAGATACTCTGAATCAGATTGAACTAATTTTCAGAATCAAGCAAATGGTTTGGAAAACATGAAACTGATTAACTGAACTAAATCAATGATTTGAATGGGATCAAAGCCAGATCACCCAACCACACATTGTTTCTGCATTCAACTGAAAGTGAGCTGGCCATGGTGCTGATCTCCTAGAAACTCTCTGGCTGAACTTATCTCGTTTGGAGTTTAGGATTGAGTTACTCCCAAGGCCATGGAGATAAACACTAAGTTCTGAATTAACTACTGTAGGATGGGTCCATTCAATATGCTAGACTGAAACATGGTTTGTAATTTATGGTGCCGTGTGAACTAAGAATATTGGATTATGATAAAAGAGACCCAGGTTAAAGTCCACTATCAATCATGAAGCTCACTGGGTGTCTTTGGATTAATCACTTGCTTTGACTAAAGTAATAATGAGAATAACTTGAAAGCCAGGGAGAAGTTTAATTCCTTGGAGAAAAGGGCATATACATGTAGTGGACTACATCAAATACATCTCAGCTGAGCATAAAATTAAATCACCAAGGAGCAGATCACATTTCAATTTCAGATGTAATAGTTTAGCTATGCTTCTATTTCAGCTGACTGATTATTTTGTCCCTAATATTTGTATGCTACTCATCTTCCAGTGGCTCTCAGCAATCAAGACAACAGAGGGTTAAAACAGTGAAATACTAGTGAATAATCTAGATGATTACTTGAGAGAGAGAGAGAGAGAGAGAGAGTAATTTATTACTTGCTTATTTGACAGACTGATAACTTGAGAGAGATTGCTTGAAAGAGCCATTTGGCCTAGCGGTTAAGGCTAGAAATAGCACTACAGCCATAACAATCGTGCTTACATTTATATGCTACTCCACAGTGTTTTACAGCAGTGGTCCCCAACTTTTCCGCCTCCGTGGACTGGTAGTGGCAGTGGGGGGATGGTTTCATACGCACGCCTGCCACTTGCACAAAGAGCGCTTAACCCTCTTGCTCACCGCTTGCACAGCCCAGTTCCCAATGGGCCACAGATCAGTACCAGTCTGCAAACTGGGGGTTAGGGACCCCTGCTTTATAGCATTCTCTGAGTGGTTTACAACATTAGCATACTGTCTCCAACAATCTGGCTCCTCATTTGACTGATATCGGATGGACTGTGAGTTCTAGTCCTGCCTTAGCCATGAAAGCCAGCTGGGTGGCTTTGGGCCAATCCCTCTCTCTCAGCCCAAGCTACCTCACAAGGTTGCTGTTGTGGGGAAAATAGGAGGAGGGAGGTGTGCTGGATATATTTTCCACCTTCAGTTATTTGTAAACATAATAAAGGCAGGATAGAAATGAATAAACAAAAATAAAACAAACTATCATATCCCCAAGCAGCAAGGTTAGATTCTAGAAATCTGACATCCCTGAACAGCTGTTTCAGAGCCAAATTATCCCTTGTTTACAGAAATTTATTAGGTTCTTTCATTTGAGGGCAGGTTGTTTCATAGGAGGGTGCCATCACTGAGAAGCCCCTGTTATGGGGTCCTCATAGGTAGACCTCCCTTGGAGAAGGGGCCTACCACCTACTTAAAGTTAGCTAATTTTTATTAGCATTTGCGTAGAGGACCTCAAGACTTATCCCACACTGTAGCATAGTTTGAGTAATTAAAAACATTCCCACCCACCCACCCACCCACCCAAAAAAATCCCTGGAAGATGTACGGTGGCCCAGTGGTTAGAACACAGTCTTGCAAGATGCCGACTGCCAGCAGTTCAATCCTGATCGGCTGAAGGTTGACTCAGCCTGTCATCCTTTTGAGATCGGTAAAATGAGAACCTAGATTGTTCGGGTCAATTTGCTGACTCTGTAAACCACTTAAGAGATGGCTGTAAAGCATTATGAAGCAGTATATAAGTCTTAAGCGATATTCTATTGCTATTTTAATGTTTCTCGTAGTTTTCCTCTCTTTTCCATTTTCTGTCAAGAAACCCGAATAGATGGGTTCGTGAAGTCCTCAGAAATCCAGCTTATCTCAAAAGAGAGGAACACCTCCCCCCCTCTTTCCTTTTTACAAACCTGGATTTTAGAAGCATTTACCCTGATGCAAATCCAATATTTTCTAAAATAAGGCTAATATTTGACATTCAAAAGTGGCTGCTCTTTCTTTTAGGTTATTCTAAATATGCCTGAGCAAATGATTTAAGTGTATCTTTGAAATAGGAATACATTGCTACATATTTTTAAACGCACTAAGAGAGCCTAAGGGATGCCTGACATTTTGTGGCTTAAGGACCTGCACACACACAAACACACACACACACAAAAAAACCACAAACACACAAACCCACATATAGCCACTAAAAGCATAACAGTTATGCAGTGAAATCACAATCTTAGCAGCACCAACATTTTGATTCTCTTTTGGTAAAAATAATTGGCAGAAGGGGAAAGAAGAAAGAGAGAAATAAATTTTAAAAAAATTTATTTCTCATGTACTCTCATGTACTAATCAAAACCAGACTTACGCACTTATGTGCACACAGCATATTTAATAACAATACTGTATTATGAACATTTTAAGTCAGCTTACATTCCAGTCAGGGGAAAGAATGGGAAACTGCATACAGATACGACAGCTACTCAACTATAATAATTAAAAAAAGTTATTAGAGGCATAAGACAAATTTTTACTAAAGACTAAATTTGGAGAAACTTTATATACTAGCAATAGGCATTGTGTATTTATACCCACAGAGTGTTTATTTTTATTTTTATTCCATTTATATCCTGCCCTTCTCCGAAGACTCAGGGCGGCTTACAAGCTTAGCAGTAGCCTTCATTCTATGTATATGCCTGCTTGTTAGGGCTTTCACACACACCCCAAGCGGCATTATTACAAAGTCAGCTTATTGCCCCCAACAATCTGGGTCCTCATTTTACCTACCTCGGAAGGATGGAAGGCTGAGTCAACCTTAATTAAGTTCAGCTTTCTAATTGGTTGATAGTTTTTAAAAAAGAAGCTTTTACAATTGGTGATTGGTATATCATATGGCACAATAAGTAGTTAATCAAGGTTTGTACTTCCATTTCTATAATATGAAGGATGTTCCAGAACTTGAAAAATTAATAACATATTGAAAAGAAGAGTTGCCTTGTAAGCCGCCCTGAGTCTTCGGAGAAGGGCGGGATATAAATGGAATTAAAATAAAAAAATTAGTCTGCGGATAAATGTGAAAACTGCATATAATTGCTTCTTCTGTTGAACTTCTTCATTAGAAGGCAATAGCTGTTCCAATATTATTGGGATATTTTTATTTATTGGTTTCTTTGTTTTTAAAATTCCACACCATCCATCACACCTAAATATATACAAATTAAATTATTATTATTATTATTAAATGACTTTAGGCACTTTACACCAACAGTGGTCTCAGATCCCCAGTTTCACTACAGATCGAAGATCTTTCCCCTGGGGTTCCTTCTCAATTAAAATAACTGCAATAACCACAGGGTTTTTTTCCTATCACCAACGTACTGCTTATGGTAATTTTCAATAAAACAATAAAAAGCAAGACATTTTACTGAGCTTATATTTACAGGAGAAACTAAATGCTGTATGCACTTGACTTTCTTTTCTCTAGTTTATTTTTTCCCCCTCCCTTAAGCTCATTTTACATAACAAAATATGTGCGCCTTTTTTTTTTACATTGCAATCCCTAATATAATATTTTTAATTTGTTTATTCTGCTTCTCTGATATTCTAAAAGAAAATGGCTGGAAGGCCACCAAAACTACATGCTTCCCATCTGACTAGGACATCTGCTACCATGGGCCACACACATAGGAGATAATTTTATCTGAAATTCTGGGATAACATCTGTCCAGGTCAGCCTTGTTGCTCAAAAAAATAATCAACCGTTACCTGGGTACACTCAATATGCTAAATCCAGGTGAGGAAAACAGATGCTGTTGCAAAGAAGTGGCATCCAGTGAAGATCTGATTCACAGGAAATGCGAATGACAATTTCTTTTTTTATATATATATAAAGTTTTTATTTTTATTTTTCCATTTCTCCCACAAACAAATCAACAAATATACCGCAATACATAAATACATACTCGTAAGTTTGGGTGCTGCTCGTCCATTTCCCCTTTCACTGTATCCACCCTCCTTCTCTCTCTTTCGGCTTCTCTACCTTATTTCTCCCTTTCTCCTTTCTTTCCTACTTCCCCCTTCTTCCTCTCCTCTCCTCTTTCCTTCACCGCTCCCCTCCCGTTTCTCCCCACTTCTCCTCTTTCCCTCCAGCCTTCCTACTTCCTTCCCCCTCCTCTACTCTCTTCCCTCTCTCCTCTCCTTTCTTCCCTCCCGTTCCTCTTCCGATACAATTCAGGGGTAATGTCCGAGCAGCTCCTCTCCTTAGATTTTCAATATCTATATTAGGTATAATATTAATTTTCTATTATGTCAATATTTCTATAAATCTGGCCTTCTCGGTATATACTTCTATAGGTTTTTATACTACCTCCGGTTATGCAAGACTGTGTCGCCTGGGTCTCCCTCCTTATCTCCTCCTTTTTCTTCCATCTAAATTAGCGTTAGCTATCTTTTAGCCATATTTCTACTATCAGTTGAACCACAGTGCCTGCAATGGTCTGTAGGAATGACTTGGGAGATAGGAGGAAGAGCTGCAATCTAAGGAAAGGTAAAAGGTAAAGGTAAAGGTAAAGGTTCCCCCGCACATGCATGCTAGTCGTTTCCGACTCTAGGGGCTGGTGCTCATCTCCGTTTCAAAGCCGAAGAGCCAGCGCTTGTCCAAGGACGTCTCCGTGGTCATGTGGCCGGCATGACTAGACGCCAAAGGCGCACGGAACGCTGTTACCTTCCCACCGGAGTGGTCCCTATTTTTCTACTTGCATTTTTTACATGCTTTCAAACTGCTAGGTTGGCAGAAGCTAAATCTAAGGAAGCCAACATGCAAAAGGTATCTCAGCCCACAGAAGCAGAAGGAGCATAAGAAGAGTTTCCTCTACAAGCAGAGACCAAATATGGAACCCAAAAGACACAGGAGTGGTTGTGGTGATTTTAATTCAGAAGACACTTTGAATTAAATGGCATTGGGCATTGAGATAATCCAGAGATCTTTTAGTTTTCTGAAGAATAAAGGGAAAGGAGGGGAGAATTCCTTTCAGCCTTGCAAGATTCAGTTGCCTACAACCTTACAATAAAGATCTCTGGATTATCTCAATGCCCAATGCCATTTAATTCAAAGTGTCTTCTGAATTAAAATCAACACAACCACTCCTGTGTCTTTTGGGTTCCATATTTGGTCTCTGCTTGTAGATGAATCAGTGGATAAGAATAGAGCTGGAAGGGACCTTGGAGGTCTTCTAGTCCAACCCCCTGGTCATGCAGGAGACCCTATACCATTTCAGATAGGTAGTTGTCCAGTCTTTTCTTAAAAACCTCCAGTGAGGAAGCACCCACAGCTCCTGAAGGCAAGCTGTTCCACTGGTTAATTGCCCTCACTGTTAGCAAGTTTCTCCTTAATTCCAGCTTGCTTCTCTCCTTGATTAGCTTCCATCCATTCTTTCTCGTCCTGCCTTCTGGTGCTTTGGAAAATAAGTTGACCCCTCTTCTTTGTGGCAGCCCCTCAAATATTGGAATACTGCTATTCCACAAAAACCCCACAAAACGTGTGAAGTCTTCAGTGAGAACTTTCCAAAGCACCAGAGGGCAAGACAAGAAACAATAGGTGGAAGCTCCTCAAAGAGAGATCCAAGCTAGAAGTAAGGAGGAATTTTCTGAGAACGAGAACAATTAATCAATGGAATAGTTTCCTTGGGTTGTGAGTGCTCCATCGCTTGAGTTTTCCAAAAAAGATTGGATAACCATTTGATCAGAATAGTATAAAGTCTCCTGCCTTTAGTAGGGGTTTGGACTAGAAGATCTCTGGAGTCCCTTCCAACATATGTTATATGTTTTAAGTGTTTGGCTTTTGGAGGTTCTTCCTTAAGGTTACATTTCTTTATTAAAGAGATTCCAGTCTCTGCAGTAGCTCTTTCTTCATTTCATCACCACGTATTTATTTAAAGCATAGCCCTTAATTTAATGGCATCATCATAGCTGCATTAGCCATAATTGCACAATTGTTGCATATTCATAATTAGAACACTTATAGATAGGAAGAAGGAAGGTGGAATTATATGCACAATCATCCTGGGATCAGCCTCATTAAGACATTTTTTTTAAAAAAAGGAATTGACCTCTTCACCAAAATATCTTATTACTTAAAATTATCTTTTTTTTAAGCACCTATTCACTCTTTATGTTTCCTGGACAAGTGCTTTCTAAAATGCTCTTGAACATTGTATAACTATGAGGCTTTTGATATATTTTATTCTATTAATCAAAATCTGAAAGTAGTGATTATGTACTGTATTCCAGTGTTTCTCAACCTTGGCAACTTCAAGACATCTAGACCTCAACTCCCAGAATTCCCCAGTCCAGACATCTTGAAGTCACCAAGGTTGAGAATCAAGGTTAGACAGCATCACCACCAGATGGATTCATAGCTGGCTGACCAGCTGCATTCAGCATGTGGTCCTCAATGGAACCACATCTACATGGAGGGGAGTATGTAGTGGGCTGCCCCAGGGCTCTGTTCTGGGCCCAGTGCTCTTCAACATCTTCATCAATTATTTGGATGAGGGGATAGTTGGGGAACTCATCAAATTTGCGGACGACACCAAGCTGGCAGGAATAGCCAACACCCCAGAAGACAGGCTTAAGATACAGGAGGATCTAAACAAACTGGAACACTGGGCACGATCTTAGAAAATGAAATTCAATGGTGGAAAAAGTAAAGCTCTACATTTAGGCAAGAGAAAACAAATGCACAGGTATAGCATAGGTGGTACCTTGCTCAATAGTAGCAACTGTGCATCACTTGACTCGAAGGTGAAACAACAGAACAACAACAAACAAGAAAAGATGTTGAGACTCTAGAAAGAGTGCAGAGAAGAGCAACAAAGATGATCAGGGGAGTGGAGGCTAAAACATATAAGGAATGGTTGCTGGAATTGGGGTATGATCAGTTTAATGAAGAGAAGGACGAGGGGGACATGATAGCAGCCTTCCAATATCTCAGGGGCTGCCCCAAAGAAGAGGGAGTCAAGCTATTTTCCAAAGCACCTGAAGGCAGGACAAGAAGCAACAGATGGAAACTCATCAAGGAGAGAAGCAACCTAGAACTCAAGAGGAATTTCCTGACAGTGAATACAATTAAACAGCTTACCTTCAGAAATTGTGGGTGCTCCATCACTGGAGGATTTTAAGAAGAGACTGGACAACCATTTGTCTGAAATGATATAAGGTCTCCTGCTTGAACAGGGGGTTGGACTAGAAGACCTTCAAGGTCTAACCCAGTTATTCTATAATTTCTATTTTAAAACTGGAGGAGTAAATATCAATGATCTATCCTATGTTGGTGACATTAATTAAGAAGCATAGTGGGGAAAAATGGGACTAAAATGAAACTTGAAAAGACTCAAGTAATATCAACAGGTAGAACAACCATTGTTAGAACTGACAATGAAGCTATTGAGGATATCAAGAAATATGCTGTAGGTTATTGCTTCCCAATTGGCTTTGCTTGTCGGAAGCTGGCCGGGAAGATCACAGATGGTGATCACATGATCTTTGGGTACTGCAAAAGTTGTAAACATGACCAAAGGAATGCTGCAACAGTCCGAAGCGGAAAGACTGGTTATAAGTCATTTTTGTCAGTACCATTGTAACTTTGAATGTTCACTAAACAAATCGACTAACTGAAGTTTGAATGTATCCCATTTAAACTGCTGAGGCAGTGGATTCAATTAGGAAAGAGTGCAAGTACAAATCTTAATTTCTTTTCTCTCTCTCTCTCTCTTTTCACCCAGTTCAATGATGATTACATGGAAAAAGGCAAAGGTCTATTAAAGTAGGCCAGGAGTTGATATGCTGTATAAGAGCAAAATACTGAGGAAAAATCTTATCTGCCTTCAGTGATAAACACTTGAGACACAAACAGCTGAAATGCTCCAAAATCATTTAATGGCAAATAAGAAAGACAGCCGAGCCTTGAATAAATATTGTTCCTGTTCACACAAAACACTTAACCAGGTCAAATAAACCCCAACCAGATGCCTTCACATGCCATCCTAGGCTTTGTGAAGTGTTAAGCAGGGTTGATAGGAAAGAGAGGGGGAGGCTTAATACTTTGCGCAAACTCAGCCCATGTGTTTTATTTATTACTCAGTCTACAGCACAAATCTAGATGAATTCAGTAATCAGGTTAAACAAGTTGTCTGAAAGCAGTCGGTTTTCTTTCTAATTATTGAAGTCCTAGACCAAACATGTCAAACACAAGGCCCGGGGGCCGGATCCGGCCTGCAAAGTGGTTTCATGCGGCCCGCGAAGCCATCCTGGAAACAGTGAGGGAACGGCCCCCACTGCCTTGGCCCTGGCCCAGAGACCCTCCTTCTGGCAGAGACCCCCAGATCTGTCCTCCTGCCCAGGCCCCCATAGGCACCCTTGATGCGAATGATGTAGAGCTGGCCACGCCCACCCAGTAGGCCATACACACTCTAGCCACGCCCACCCAGTAGGCCACGCCCACCCAGGTCATACCCACCCGGCCCTCTAAGGGCAACCTCAATGCTGATGTGGCCCTCAATGAAATTGAGTTTAGTGTAGGATTGTGTGACATCTTAACATATGTAAGTCTGGATAATTCAGGAGTTGGATTCTAATAATCAGGGACCTGGAAGGCTCTCTCTAAATGTGGTATAATGCCTTTCACGTTGTGACAACAAAGTTTGCCTAAAATATGCTGGGACTTCCATTCAACTCATTTGCAGTCCTGAGGGAGGCAAGGCAAAGGGAAGGGGGAGAGGAGAGGAGAGGAGAGGAGAGGAGAGGAGAGGAGAGGAGAGGAGAGGAGAGGAGAGGAGAGGAGAGGAGAGGAGAGAAGAGAAGAGAAGAGAAGAGAAGAGAAGAGAAGAGAAGAGAAGAGAAGAGAAGAGAAGAGAAGAGAAGAGAAGAGAAGAGAAGAGAAGAGAAGAGAAGAGGAGGAGACTGATTAGCTTTTTTAGTTGTGGGACATATTTCCCACTGGGGGGAAAAAACAAAGAAAGGAATATGAAATATGCCATTGTATTCATTTTCCTCCACAGAAAATAAACTAGAAGAACAAGCCCAAGAAATTGCAGTGATTTGGATATGGTCATTTTAGCAGTAGAAAGAATTTAACACTTTGAGAAGTCTGTGTTAACATCTAAAGATTTGAGAGCGTGCAAGTGCCCCAGTCTGAATGTGACCTAAAAAATTAGTGGTGAAGTGAACATTAGCACCACAGGTTAATCTTTAGAGGTTAACATACACTTCCCTAAATGTTAAGTTCTTTCTACTACTAAAATAAGCACTGCAAGAGAAGCAGACCTAGGAAGAAGGAGGAGGAGGAGGAGGAGGAGGAGGAGGAGGAGGAGGAGGAGGAGGAGGAGGAGGAGGAGGAGGAGGAGGAGGAGAAGAAGAAGAAGAAGAAGAAGAAGAAGAAGAAGAAGAAGAAGAAGAAGAAGAAGAAGAAGAAGAAGAAGAAGAAGAAGAAGAAGAAGACTCATCAAGTAGTTGGTGTTCGGCAAGATGCAGAACCACCTATAGATTGGGCCATTACAAGTAGTCCTTGACTTACAAACATTTGCTTAGCAATGGTTGAAAGTTACAACAGCACTGAAAAACATGGTTTATGTCTGGTCACTGCACTAGAGACTGTTGTGTCATCCACATGGACACATGAACAAAATTTGGGCAACCAGCATGTATTTACACTGATTGCAGCCTCCAGGGGTCATCTGATCACCATTTGTGACCTTCCCAGCTGGCCTTCTACAAGCCAAGTCAGTTGGGAAGGCCTATTCACTTAAGGATCACATAGTTTACTTAACAACTGTGACAAGGAAGGCTGTAAAATTGCACATGCCTCACCTTGCCTTGTTTAGCAATGGAAATTCTGGTCCCAGTTGTGGATGTAAATTGCTACCTACCTGCATGTTAAGCTATCTTATGGTATTTTGGGAGGCATCACAGTTAACCTGAACACAGCCATGGTATTTTGGTTAATCCAAAATTAGATTATACTGAGTTGTGTGAAACCAGCCTGTGAATGGGCAAATGGTTAGCCTCAAACAGCCCTGGAGTATAGAAAGTGATGCTTGTGGTTTTGTGAGCTTGTGGAACCAGGTCACAAAAGAAGTGGGTATGACTTGTGCAAGGGTGCATTTATGCCCTGCTTCAATCCTTAGGCCACCAGTGCCCATGTGTGCAATCTTCAGTGCAAAGAGTTATCTTTCACATCCACCAGCTGCAGAGTTGTTAGCACAAGTGGTCTTTTTGCCGTTGTGACACAAACTTCCTTTCCTTGTTAAATGTAGAATAGAACATAGAAGATCATCAGAGTTGAAAGGCACCTTGGAGGTCTTCTAGTCCAACCCCCTGCTCAAGCAGGAGACCCTAGACCACTGCAGACAAATGGCTGTCCAGTCTCTTCTTAAAAGGGATGGAGCATGCACATGCACAAGTTGTTCCACTGACGAATTGTTCTCACTCTTAGGAAGATTCTCCTTAATTCCAGGTTGCTTCTCTCCTTGATTAGTTTCTATTCATTGCTTCTTGTCCTTATCTTTTTTTTTATCTAATGTGGTGACCAAAATTCCAGGTGTGGGTTTACTAAGGCTTACTAAGGTTCAAGAGAAGCCTAAAAGGTGTCTTGCCTTCTGGTGCTTTGGAAAATAGGTTGACCCCCTCTTTGTGGCAGCTCCTCAAATATTGGAGCACTGCTTTCATATCACCCCTAGTCCTTCTTTTCCCTAGACTAGACATATCCAATTCCTGTGTATGTTTTAGTCTCCAGCCCCCTAATCGTCTGTGTTGTTTATGTGTGTAACTCATTCCAGTGAAAAGAAACAGCCAAGCTGGGCCAAAGGAAACCATTTCCCCTCTTCCTTCACTGGTTGTTTGGCTCTGCACTGACCAAAAAAAAAGAAGCGCATACTTGGGTGTTAACATCATTGTTGTGTGTGTGGAGCCACCTCAGGGGTCAGCTTTCCAAGCAATCCTGCTGGGAAATGGCTCCATTAGTCATTCTCGTGTGGCACGGAGGTGTCAACTCCTCGGTGGCACAGGACAAAAGCCGCAACTGAGAGACAAAGCCGAAAGCCCTTGCATTTCTGAAAAGAACAGTTGAAGTGCAGAAGCCTTTGAAATGTTCATTTCAAATAACAAGAAGAAATTATACATTGATATTAAACCATCAGACAGAAATGGAGCGTTAATGCCGGCAATAAAACACCAAACCATTTCATTACCGGCATTTATCAACATAATACTAAAATTATAAAGCGACCTTTTACTGAGGAACAAAACAGAGTTGAATGTTCCTTCCACATGCTGGCAGAGGGAAAAAAAAGGGGGGGTGGACAATAATTACTCCTCATCACATTAAATAAACTGCTGCGGGCCTTGCCAGAAGCTTGCTTTTCAAACAAAAAATAAAAATAATAAAAATCTTTCTACCAAACAGCTTTCAAATGTGTACAAACTATTTATGCAAGACGCAGACACAAATTAGCAAAGATCCATGTTGATTGGGTCAAAGGTGAGTCAGTCTACAGTTCCCTGTTTTTCTCCTTTTCCTGCTCTCAGCTTAAGAGAGATATTGACTGATGCCCGCCCCCACACCCCATTAGACCAGGAATCAGATGGCTCCAAATTTTCAATCAGAGCTAAACTAAGCAGCACTCTGGATTCTAACAGCCGGTCTCTGTGAGTATGAGGCTTTGAACTATCTGAACCCAACAAAATTTAGCCTGTAGTACTGAAGTCTTTGGACTGCAAGGAGATCCAATCAGTCAATCCCTAAAGGAAATCAATCCTGACTCTTCTTTGAAGGACAGATACTGAAGCTAAAAATCAAATACTTTGGCCACCCAAGGAGAAGAGAGGTCTCCTTGGAAAAGAGACTGATGTTGGGGAAAGTGGAAGACAAAAGGAGAAGGGGACAGCAGAGGATGATGAGATGGTTAGATAGGGTCATTGACTCAATGAGCATGTGTTTGAGCAAACTCTGGGAGATAATGGAGCATGGAGAGAGGGGCTGGCATGCTGTGGTCCATGGGATTGCAGTGAGTTGGACAGGACTTAGTGACTGAACCAGAACAATAACAACAACAACTGAAGTCTCACTCAGCTGATTGTGGTCAGACCAGAACATGCTAGAGGTTCTGAAATGACCACAGTTAGTTGAGTGAGTCTGTGAATAAGTGAATCTTATGGAGGTGTGAAGTCGATACAGCCAGATGTATTTGAGATCAGGGGTAGGGATGCATATTTTTATTTAGATATTGCTTCAGTGGTGGGATTCAAATATGGGAACAGCCAGTTCTCTGTGTGGATGCCGCTTCTGGAAGGCCATTCTGGTCCTGGGCAATAAAAAATTAGCTACCACTTCTGCCAAAGTGGTGCGAACTGGCTGAATCCCACTACTGTATTGCTTGCATATCCTTTTGGTATACCACCCCATAAATCAAGTAGTTCTTTGGGCAGTTTACCGGGAAGTCAAATGAAAAAGTAAAATCAATACACCACCTAAGATCAGACATCGCATGAGATTGTAATGACCAGTAATTCAGAATAGCAGATTAAAACAGTTGAACGGGGCCAAGTTGAAAGCCTAAACTCTAGTAGACTCTAGGTCTAGGTCTAGAATCTAGATCAACTGTGGGAGTTCTCCATGGTGCTGAAAAGAGAGTGAAGTATATGCCATGTAAAGGTCTCTAAGAAGGAAATTGTAGGGTGGCCCTTCTATTGAGCATCATGAAACAATGATGTTTTCTTTATGATTTTGGAGGGTGTTGCATGAATGGTGGTTAAAATCTGAAAATCACAACAAAGGAATGCTTTGTTGGCAGGCCTTTGATGGTTGGGTTTAAGCAGACTTTGGTGAAATCTGATCAGCATATGGTCAGATGGTAATGACCATTACTTGATGCTATTCATCACTATCACTTGAAAAAAAATACTATTGCTAAAATCAGATTTAATGTAAAATCCTCTTTTATACTAATACCAGTGTCTTTCATACAGGATTCTTTTTTGAACCTAGAGCTTTTTTAAAAAAAAACTGTTTTTTTTAAGGCTCTGTGTTCTTAAGTGAGAAATGCAGCTGAAAGGATGATTAAACTAATTGTTCTCAGTGGCCTTAGATGTCCAATGACATCATGAGCATTATGACACCATCATCAAAATGACGTTACTCTATGATTTGCATGAGTCATGTCATTTTGTCACACAATTCCATAACTCCAATAAGACCACACCAACCCTAATAAGACCACACCTGGAATACTGCAGGCAATTTTGGTGACCATATCAAAAAAAAGATGTTGAGAGTTTAGAAATAATTCAGAGAAGAGCAACTAAGATGATCAAAGGCCTGGAGACTAAAACATACGAAGAACGGCTGCAGGACTTGGGTCTGGCTAGTCTAAAGAAAAGAAGAAATAGGGGAGACATGATAGCAGTGTTCCAGTATCTGAGGGGCTGCCACAAAGAAGAGGGCATCAAACTATTCTCCAAAGCACCAGAGGGAAGGATGAGAAACAATGGTTGGAAACCGATCAAAGAGAGAAGCAACCTGGAACTAAGGAGAAACCTCCTGACAGTGAGGACAATCAACCAGTGGAACAGCTTGCCTCCAGAAATCATGGGGGCTCCATCACTGGAGATTTTTAAGAAGAGACTGGACATTCACCTATCTGAGACAGTGTAGGTTCTCCTGCTTGAGTGGGTTTATCCTATCCTATTCTATCCTATCCTATTCTATCCTATCCTATCCTATCCTATCCTATCCTATCCTATCCTATCCTATCCTATCCTATCCTATCCTATCCTATTCTATTCTATTCTATTCTATTCTATTCTATTCTATTCTATTCTATTCTATTCTATTCTATTCTATTCTATTCTACTCTTTCCATATTCTATTCTATTCTATTCTATTCTATTCTATTCTATCCTATCCTATCCTATCCTATCCTATCCTATCCTATCCTATCCTATCCTATCCTATCCTATCCTATCCTATTCTATTCTATTCTATTCTATTCTATTCTATTCTATTCTATTCTATTCTATTCTATTCTATTCTACTCTACTCTACTCTACTCTAATTTTCCTTCTTCTTCCCCTGCAGATAGCAATGTAAGTGATCCCATCTATATACGGTATATTGAGCCAATCACCAGGAGACTGTGAGTTCTAGTCCTGCTTAAGCATGAAACCTGGCTGGGTGACTTTGGGCCAGTCAACAACCCACCTTACAGGTTGTTGTTGTGGGAAAAATAGGAATGACGCAGGTGCGCTGTATATGTGTGCTCCTTATTTCTAAAATAATAAAGTCCAGATACAAATAAATACATAAATAAGTTAAAATTAGGCTGAGTTGAAAAAGAAGACAATGATCTACCCAAAGTGTCCTGGTGGCTAAGAATGGATTAGAATCAGGAAAATGGTGGAGGGGGAAAACCCCACCAGTTTTTGAATCTTCATGGATGCTGACAACTATTTATTCATTGTCAAATCTCTATCGCAACCCATCTCATGCAAGTGTGTCAGACTTGCCTTGTTCTCTGTGGTTGGGATCAGATGGTATGAAGTAGTTTTCCCACGTATGGCCAAATTCTGCTGCACTGTATGTAAAATTAGGCAAACTTTAACTGCCCACTGTTAATCCCACACCAATCACAACAGATTATTCTGCCTGCCTTTTACTTTTACTTTTTACTATTATTATTGTTTTCATGCTTTTATTTGCTGGTCTGTGACCATATTAAAGATAGATTGATTGCTTTCTGTGATAGAGACCAAATCCTAATGAGTCTCTCTGAAAATGGGTACTTTGCACCCTGGTTATTCCAGTTTCCACCCTATTCTGGCTCAAAGACTGAATCAGAATCAGAATAGAGCTGAAAGGGACCTTGGGGGTCTTCTAGTCCAACCCTCTGCTCAAGCAGTAGACCCAGGGCTTTTTTTCTCATAGAACGCTCAGAACGGAGTTCCGGCACCTTTTTTGGATGGAACCTTGTAGGGTAGGCAAGGCGGGTTGTATGTCATGTGTGAGTTCCGGCACCTTTTTCTTTTACAAAAAAAGCACTGAGTAGACCCTATACCATCTCAGACAAGTGACTGTTCAGTCTTGTCTTAAAAACCTCCAGTGATGGAGCACCCACAACTACTGGTGGCAAGCTGTTCTACTGGTTGATTGTCCTCACTGTCAGGAAGTTTCTCCTTAATTCCAGATTGCTTCTCTCCTTGATTAGTTTCCATTCATTGTTTCTTGTCCTTCTCTTTTTTTTGTAATGTGGTGACCAAAATTCCAGGTGTGGGTTTACTAAGGCTTTCTAAAGTTCAAGAGAAGCCTAAAAGGTGAGGTTTCTATCCAACCTTCTGTGTCTTTGTCCTCAATTCCTCTGGCGATGAGTCAGCATAATAGCGAAAGGGGTCCTTGGCAAAGAAGTAACAGCTTCCCTGACTTAGCTTTCCCAGCTATAGTGTGGCATGGCAACTTAATGTCATTGCTAAATTACACAACTCCTAGGACAATGAGTAAGTTTCCATTGCACACTGATTCACAAACCTCCTAACTCCTCTCGTGTCAAGCCAGCCGTTTGGCTCAATATATGGGGTGGAAAAGAATCAGGATAAGTTCACACAGACTGCCCAGAAGACTTTGGGCAGAGTAATAATGTTCCTCACAAATGATGTATACAAAAGCATACTACAGATGGTCATTGACTTACAACAGTTCGTTTAGTGACTGCTCAAAGTTATTACAGCACTGGAAAAAGTGACTTATGAGCCTTTTTCACAGTTATGACTCTTGCAGCATCCCCACGGTCATGGGATCAAAATTTAAATGCTTGGCCACTGGCACGTACTTATGACAGTTGCAGTGTCCCGGGGGTCACGTGACCCCCTTTTGTGACCTTCTGACAAGCAGACTCAAGGGGGAAGCCAGATTCACTTAACAACCAGGTTACTAACTTAACAACTGCAGCGATTCACTTAACAACTGTGACAAGAAAGGTCAAAAAAGGGGCAAAACTCAACTGACAAATGTCTCTCCCTCAGCAACATAAATTTTGGGCTCCATTGTGGTTGTAGGTTGAGGACTAGCCACAGCTGAGTTCACAGAAAAGACCAGAATCAAAGAAAATGCCAACACAATATGAGAACAAGTCACGGAAAATTAGGCAGCAATGTGCCTAAATTGGCAAGGTGAAAGAGAGAGAGAGAGAGAGAGAGAGAAAGAGAGAGAGAGAGAGGGGGGGGGGTTGTGTTGTGTTGCAAGGCCTCTGCATAAAGATGCCCCATTTTACTCCTTGTTGACTTGGAGTTCCCCATTTAGACACCACCGATGTTGTCAATGCTGCTAACCTTGGGTGTTCTTGCTTTGACAACAGATGGAAATGCATTCATTTTTCTCTTTCACTTTTAGAGCTGATTGATGCTGGGAGGGGGGAATGTGGATGAGAGTCCGGTTAGTCACAACAATTTCAAGTCGTGGGAATTCAAGGTTACTGAGCCCAGAGCTGATAACGATTTGGCGGGCTGGAGAGCTGTGGAGAGAGCCCGCGTTTCATGCTTATTGGGGAATGTGATTTATAGCCATTAGTTGGAGGAGGGAATTGTGCTTTGCTACTTTGTGCCCAGGGGAGGGGAATTCAGTTTTCTGGCTTCAATTAAGTAGTGCCGACATTATGCTTCTCGAATAAAAGATTCTTTAAGGAAAACAATGCCTCAAAGTTCTTTAGAAGAGTGTCATCTGTCGGAACCATCAGAGATGTTTAATTCAGATGACCATCAGGTATACTACTGTGGGCAAGAATCCCTCAGAAGAAATGGAGTAGCCTTCATAGTCAATAAAAGAGTAGGAAAAGCAATACTGGGATACAATCCTCAAAATAACAGAATGATCTCAGTTCGAATCCAGGGTTGGCCATTCAATATCAGAGTAGTCCAAGTCTATGCCCCAACCACCAGTGCTGAAGAGGATGAAATTGACCGATTCTATGAAGCCCTTACAGCACCTTATAGAACTAACACCAAAAAATGATGTCCTTATCATCATGGGGGATTGGAATGCTAAAGTAGGAAGCCAAAAGATAACCGGAATAACAGGCAAGTTTGGCCTTGGAGTACAAAATGAAGCAGGGCACAGGCTGATAGAATTTTGTCAAGAGAATATGATTGTCATAACAAACACTCTTTTCCAACAACCCAAGAGACGGCTCTACACATGGACATCACCAGACGGTCAACACAGAAATCAGACTGACTATATGCTTGCAGCCAAAGATGGAGAAGCTCTATACAGTCAGTAAAAACAAGACCAGGAGCTGACTGTGGCTCAGACCATGAGCTTCTCATTGCAAAGTTTAGGCTTAAACTGAAGAAAGTAGGGAAAAGCACTAGACCACTCAGGTATGAATTAAATCATATCCCTGTTGAATATACAGTAAGGTAAAGGTAAAGGTTCCCCCACACATGCATGCTAGTCATTTCCAATTCTAGGGCGGTGCTCATCTCCATTTCAAAGCCGAAGAGCCAGCGCTTGTCCAAGGACGTCTCCGTGGTCTGACTCTGTAAACCACTTAGAGAGGGCTGCAAAGCAATGTGAAGTGGTATGTACCGTAAGTCTAAGTGCCGTGGCTATTGCTACCTTGGGGCATAATAAAGAGGGCACAGTATGAGAACATGAGCAAAAGCATATTAGTGAATATCTGGAGAAGCCTCTGTTCATTAATGTGGAGTTTCAAAATGATTAGTTTAATAAAGGTAAAGGTAAAGGTTCCTGTTCTGTACCAGCCTACTACCGGCCCTGCAGAAAAGGCATGGACAACCCCTTTACAAGAAGGCAAGAGGCTGGAACTAATCCTGGCAAATTTATGGACACAAAAGCAAACAGAGCAAAACAAAACACAAACCATGAAACAGGAGCTATTCAAGCGGTTGCCTTCAGCAAACCAGCCCTCCCACACATTCCCCTTTTAAACAGTTCAAGGTGTGGCTTCTCTCTGCCTCCTTCCGAGGTGTCCCATTGCCTTCCTCTGTTTACTCCTGCTTGACTGCCTCCTGCGTCGGGCGTCCTTGAACAGGGCCAGCTGTGGGTCATCTTCATCCACGCTGTCAGGCTCACACAGCTGGGTCTGCGTCGTAACCAGATGGGAGGGGCCTGGCTGAGGGCTCTGTGGAGCCTCAAGGCTATCCTCAGCAAGCTCTCCAACACCCCCCTCCTCCTCCTCTGAATCGTCCGACCCAACTGCCGAACCCACAGGCTGACCCTGAATCACAACAGTTCCCCCGCACATGCGTGCTAGTCGTTTCCGACTCTAGGGGCCAGTGCTCATCTCCATTTCAAAGCCGAAGAGCCAGCACTTGTCCGAGGACGTCTCCGTGGTCATGTGGCCAGCATGACTAGACGCCAAGGGCGCACGGAACGCTGTTACCTTCCCACCAGAGTGGTCCCTATTTTTCTACTTGCATTTTTTGCGTGCTTTTGAACTGCTAGGTTGGCAGAAGCTGGGACGAGTAACAGGCACTCACTCTGCTACGTGGCACTCAGGATTCGACCCGCCAAACTGCCGACCTTCTGATGGACAAGCTCAGCGTCCTAACCACTGAGCCACCGCATCCCTTCAATGATTAGTTTAGGCACACATAATTTATTCCTGCATCTGTTATGAAGGTAAGAAAGAATGCCCTAATGCAAAAGCAATTCACCCTGAAACAAGTGCAGGACAAAAGTTCAAAAACAACCCTGGAATGACAACAAAGAAGACTGGTGATCAGACAAATCACAGACACCATTCCACACAGTAGGGGAGCAACCAACAATTCTACAATTAAGAAGCCTTAATTCTTCCAGAATTTTACCAATCATTAAGGGGGCCAAAGGGGGAGGAAAATTAATTGGCATCTGTAACAAAAGGGCTCTCTTGATTTTTCTTGGATAGCTTTCTAGTGGGTTTAACAGGAGCCCCACATGTGTTTTTGCACAGGGAGGAGGATCGCTATGGTAACGGTTAGTAACTAGAAGAACATGTATTTCTCTACCACCATACTGTAAATTTAAAAAAAAACAGTGAAGAATTCTGGAGTTGCTGAAACAAGAGCAGTGTAAGAAATAGCAATGAGACAGACCCATACGTGCCTGCCAAATGTTCCTCTTTAGTGCCTTTGGGAATCATCTTGAGATCGTATTAAGCACACAGTGCAAGTGAAAACAAATTCAAGATTAAGTAGAGCATATACTTTAAGCTCTGAATCTTGGGTCGGAGGGTGTCAAACCTGCCCCAATTTTTCCTTAAGGCAAAAAAAGACCCTTGACGCCGTGCGTGCGAAAGGTACATTTTTACTAAAGACCAAGTGGTTACAATACAGCAAAGCCAGAACTAAAGTTTGTGCATGAAGTTTCCCTAATTAACTTTCCCCTAGCCCGTTCCTCCCCCTTGTTGTCTGCCTATTGTCCAAGTACATTCAAAGATTTGTTTTAGCAACGATCCCTGTTCTGGCAGGCAAGATGGCAAGCCATTGTATTTCCCCTCCCAGGCCTTGCCTTGGACCAGGGGTAGGCAACCTCGGCTCTTTTATGACTCATGGACTTCAACTCCCAGATTCTGCCTTGGACGATGAGTTGATGTCTCAGGACGGAAACAATGAGTAGTTTCGATTCCCACTCCCCACCCCCTTCCCTGTGATTCCAGCAATTTCCTTCCCAGATAGTTTATGGCACGCTGGCATTTAGCCAAGCGAGGTTAAAGTTGAAGCACAAGATGGCAGCTCCTGATAGTGGGAGAGAATGGTGGAAAGTCCATCTAACCCAGCTTTCTTGCTTCCAGAACAGCCAACCAACCAGATGTATTCAGGAAGTTCAGAAACATGGATGGGAAACAAAAAGCTCCTTCTGATATGTTGCTCTAGTTCTAGAATGGGTCATTGAAATCTGGAAATATAGAACTGCCATCCCAAGCAGATATTACTAAGCCCATTGTTCAGTAATCTGTCCAGTCCCTTTGGAAAATATCTAGATTGGGGATAGGGCCATCCTCACCTCACGTGGCAGCAAATCTCCCTATTTAACCATGTCTTAAAAGGTTTTATGTACAGGTGTGTACCTTCAAATCAGTGTTGACTTCTGCCGATTGCTTGAACTAGTCCTGGTAGCTTTCTTGGAAGATTTCTTTGGAAGAGGTCTACCCTGTTCTTCTTTCTAGGGCCAAGAGAGAATGACTAGCACAAGGTCCTCCAGTGGGCTTCATATCTAAGGCAGGACTAAGACTGGCTTCTAGCCTCGTGCCCTATCAGCTACACCAAAATAACTCTTGTTAAAGAAATGCTTCCTCTCATTTATCCTAAATCTCCCCACCCTACACAACTGGGGTAAAGGGGAAACAGGGACAAATTAGGCATCCCTATCAGAAGGCAAATTCCACTCCTTCCATCCTCTTGATGAGAACAGATATTTTGACAGGGATAGAAGACTATGTGGTAGGCTCTTGGGATAGAGCAGGGGTCTCCAGACTTGACAAGACTTGTGGACTTCAACTCCCAGAATTCCCCAGCCATCCATTGTTCATAAGTCTTAAAGTTGCCAAATTTGGAAAGCCCTGGGATAGAGCAATGGTGGCTGGGGAATTCTGGGAGTTGAAGTCCACAAGCCTTGTCAAGTTTGGAATCCATTCATAGTTGCCTAATCTGAAAAATGGTGGATAAAGCAATGAATGCCTCAGGGCCCAAGAACCAATATTGTTGGTCTTCCTCCCCCTTGTTGTCTGCCTATTGTCCAGTTACATTCAAAGGATTTGTTTTGGTAACCATCCCTGTTCTGGCAGGCAAGATGGCAAGCCATTGTATTTCCCCTCCCAGGCCTTTGCCTTGGACCAGGGGTAGGCAACCTTGGCTCTTTTATGACTCATGGACTTCAACTCCCAGAATTCCTTGCCAGACTAAAGCAACTATCTGCATAGCTATAGATACACTTTGGGGGTTTTTGTGGGTTTTTTTGAAAATTTTATTAAATATACATTTAAAAAACAAAAGTGGACATGATTCAACTTCCATAGCTACTACACTACTATTAGTATTATCTTATGTTACAGAAAGAAATAACAAAAACCTAAAATACAATCTATAACAGGACAGAGTATAAAAAATGTACATATAAGATCTGTCGGTTTTTTTAGTAAACTGTCATTCAGTCCTCAGCATTATATTTACGTATCTTTCAGTTATGTCCATTATATAGATGCTAATAAAAAATCCTTACATTATCAACCACTCAAACAATGTTCATCTCAGCGATCCTCCTTAACTCTGACCAATTGTACAAATTTTGCCCAATTTCATGATACTCCGTTTCGTTCTTATTTTTGATCTCTAGGGGTTAACCTGTCCATTTCAGCGCAGGATAAAATTTTATCTATTATTTCTTCTTCAGTGGGTGTTTCCTTTCTTTTCCATTTTTGGGCATATGCCAGTCTTGCTGTGGTTAAGATATGTACTAATAAGTAGAGAGATGCTTTACTGAGATTATCGTTAATAATTCCTAATTAAAAAAATTCTGGTTTTAAATCAATTTTTTGTCGGAATATTTCTTCCAACCAATTTTTAATCCGCTGCCAAATATTTTTCACTTCTGAACATTCCCACCACATATGATAATAAGTCCCTGGAAGCCTTCTGCATTTCCAGCACATTGGTGAGATTTTTTTTTATCTATTTTTGCTAACCTTGTAGGGGGAAGATGCCATCTATAAAACCTCTTGTACAAATTCTCTTTATAGGAGGTGGCTAGCGTTAACCTCCTATTTCTATCCCATAGTAATTGCCAATTATCTAAGTCAATATTATAACCAAATTTTTTACTCCAGGTTAACATTGTTTCTTTTACCTGTTCTTCTAATAAATCCTGTTCTAATAAATATTGGTATATCTTTTTTATCAATCGATCTTCTGTTCCTAGAAGAATTTTATCTAACTGTGTATGCTCTAATTTTATCCCTGGTTCTTTTTTATCTTTTCTTTGTGATGGGGGTTTCCCGATACTCCCATGTAACACCTCTACTCCGCGAGCTGCATTGGCTTCCAGTTGCCCTCCAGGTGAGATTCAAGGTGCTGGTGATGACCTATAAAGCCCTACATGGCTTGGGTTCGGGATATCTGAGGGAACACCTGCTGCCGGCATCAAGTTCCCTTCGTCCAGTGTGCTCCCACAGGGAGGGTCTCCTCAGGGTGCCGCCGGTAAGAGATTGCCGGCGGACGACACCCAGGGATAGGGCCTTCTCAGTGGGGGCGCCTGCCCTTTGGAACCAGCTGCCAGTGGAGCTGAGGACTGCCCCCGACCTCCGTTCATTCCGCCGGGGCCTGAAGACCTGGCTCTTCGAGCTCTCTGGCCCAGGCTGAGGATTAATCTTAATTTTAACTGGGGTTTTATTTATGCAGGGACAAATATTTTTTTTTTTAAATTTGTTTTTAACTTTTGTATCTTGGTTTTTTAATCACCCTGTAAACCGCCCTGAGTCCTTCGGGAAAGGGCGGTATATAAATGTAATAAAATAAAATAAATAAATAAACTACTAAGGAGGCGATCATCTTTGCTCTTTTCCTACCTCTAGAATAGATTTTCTAAGCTCCACTGCCTCTTTGCCCTCTAGGAAGCATGGCTTTCCTTCTGGGACTTCAGACTACATTCCACCGCAAGATGGAAGGTGAAATGAAAAAAAGGAATAATAGACAGCAATGAATTCAACCTGCATTTTTTTGTTACAATTCCTCACTGGCCATAACAAGAATCCTGTACTTTGAGAGAGCATATGGCAGAGCTCAAAGTGCTTCCTGTGCAATGCTCATGTTCCACTGGACTCCCAGAGGTTATGCTGCCAGTAAGGAACTGAAGTTTCCAGGGGCTGCCAAAGGATGCCACATCTGTCCGTAACAGCAATTAATTTGAACTAGTAATTTTCCAATGTACCACTCACTTTCTTACCCATGATGAAACAGATGCTCTATGACACCCAAAAAACAAAAAATGGTAAACAAGAGCCTTATTGTATTTTAAGGTGGACACTGCCTAATACTATAAGCTTTTGGATTGATTAGGCCGAAGTACATCTTTATGGGTTTTGTCCCAAGAAATGAGGATTGTGCAAAGCAATTATCTCTGTTTCCAGATGTTGCTTCAGACAACTGTCAAACTGTAGATCACATAATGACTGGTTGTAAGTTGAGAGCATATACCGGTGCAGTATCTGATTTTTTAAAATATAAACGATGCTGCACTTGAATGGTTAGATGGCCCAGATGTTGGTATTTGAACATAGATATTGTTAACATTTATATTTTATTAGCTTCTACTAATCTAGTTGAAATGTTAATATATATTGCTAGTCCATGTACTGTATGATGTGCCATACGCTAAATAAATAAATGCTTCAACCATGCTTATTGCTAGTCATGGTGTTTCACTTGGCAAATGAAGTTACGCAATGCTACTGAAATCAGAAGTCAAAGGGAGCCAACTCCGTTTGGCTGGTTGCTGCTGATGCTGCAGATGGGAAAAGGGTATTTTTAGCATCTAGAACCACATAAGGAGCAATACCTCTTCTGTGTTTTGAAAGTGAACACTGCTGTAACTCAGGGTTTCAGTTCAAAAGACTATCGACAGAAGTTGTGTTGAAGCCAAGCCTGCATCAACTTGCTTCCATTTCAAGTCTTTCTCATTTAAAGACTTCTTCAAGCTGAGTTCAACTTTTGGTAACTAGAAAGACATGTTCTTTTTTTTTTGTTTTAAGATGGGGTGTGAAATGGCCTCCTTTGCAGATTCCCAATCTTGCTCAGAAGCTCAAGATTCTCCTGATAGTGTCCCATCCTGCTGAATTTTTCAAGATTGGTTAAAGTTGGTAAAGTAGAGTTTCTTTAGAGTAGAACTTGATTCTCGTTGACTACGTGGCAATACCTGAGGTTGTTTCTTGGGCAAAATTCAGAAGTGACTTGCCTTGGTCTTCTTCCAGGATGTTTTGACATTCTTGTTTAACCCATAGCATTGGGACCTTCTGGTGATCTCCTATCCATGTATTACTGGTTAGCTTTTTAAAAGTGGAGCAAAGGTTGAATGCTTCCATATGTTTTTGAGGTAGAAACCACCACCACCCCTTTATCATCTTAGCACCTCTTTTTAGTTAGCCCAGCATTTCTGAATTGCATTTATCAGTCCAGAGATGTGGAAAACAAACTGAGATACAGAATCTTCTTCTCCATCTTATCATTTCTGGCTCAGGAATTCCAGGAGTCAAAGCCCGTCTTAGAGTTTGAAAAACATGGCTCCAGAGCATGCCTGTAATATGAAACAGATTTCAAATTTTAGGGGAGGCAATTTTCAGTCCATTGGTAGCATCTTTCTCCACCAGGAACCCTTGTCTAATGAGCTCAGACAAGATCTTTGGCTGTCTTCAAAAGAAAGAAGGGAGATCACCTTCTCCTTTGAGGCTGCAAGGCTCTTAATAAGGAAGAGGAATCCAGTGTATTAAACTTCAAAACAGGCCCTCTTTGGAAAATTAACCAAGCAAATAAAAAGCACACGAGAGGCTGCTTGTTTGGTAAAAATGGATAACATGGCCCTTTCCCTTACAGCTATCCAACTCCCACCTTACACGACTCATGAAAAAAGGACCTCTGGTTGAAATTGCATTTTCTACCATTCTGAACTTAAAGAAGGCCCTCAGGATGAGAGAGTATCTATCATCTCCCTCAAGAAACTAGCTGGTTGCCACACTATAAAAAAAAGATGTAGAGACTCTGGAAAGAGTGCAGAAAAGAGCAACAAAGATGATTAAGGGACCGGAGGCTAAAACATGGTTGCAGGAATTGGGTATGTTTAATCTAATGAAGAGAAAGACCAAGGGTGACATGATAGCAGTGTTCCAATATTTGAGAGGCTGTCATAAAGAAGAGGGGGGGGGGTTCAACCTATTCTACAAAGCTTCAGAAGGCAAAACAAGAAGCAATGGATGGCAACCAATCAAGGAGAGAATCATCCTAGAACTAAGAAGAAATTTCCTGACAGTGAGAACAATTAATCAGTGGGACGGCTTGCCTCCAGAAGTTGTAGGTGCTCCATCACTGGAGGTTTTTAAGAAGAAATTGGACAGCAATTTGTCTGGAATGGTATAGGGTCTCCTGTCTGAGCAAGGGGTTGGACTAGAAGTTCTGCTAGGTCCATTCCAACCCTGTTATTCTGTTACATTGTCAGGCCCCAAAACCAAGAATAATGCATGGTGTTTCTTTCAAGCTGGGTTTGTCATTGTTTTCATGCCTATAGACAAAATCTTGCCAGACTGAGGACTCTACTGTCTGCATTTACAAGATACTCTGGGAACTATTAGAGAGAGGCTGTCTTCACCCTCTTTCTCACATACAGAATATCTTGACTGAGTTGTCTCTTATTCCTCTTGAATCACCCCCTCCCTCCAGGAAATCCATTCTACTACATTCCTTCACCTCCCCCTATTACATTCCTTTGTTGATGATGTTAATACCACACCGATCAAGACTTAGCCTACAGACTTTACCAGCTGGCCAATGCTAATAAATATGTTATTCCATTAACATCTTAACTGTTTTAATCAGATGGATTAATCTGTTAAAATCCCACCGAACCGGCCAAACATCCATTTTAATCGGGCAACTCATTTCTCAACATTTAAAAATAGATGCAAAGCCTAAGGAGAACAACACCACTTCCCTTTTCTGTATTTTTTTTCACACAGTTTGACACCCCTACTCTACATGGTTTGGGCTGCAACACATATCTTCCAATACTGAAAACCACCTATGAGTGATAAGAATTGTGGTCCATATAGTAGAGCGGGAATTTATCCTAATGACTATCATAAATATATTTAGGCTAAATACTTTTCCCATTTAAGCATTCTACAAATAAGAACTGGGATAACTGAATTATCACATCACATTAACCCACTGTTTAAAATGTTTAAATGCTATGAAATGTCCACACCATGCTTTGGTTTAACCATGGTTTGTTGAACAACCTTAATTAACCTTATATATTAAAATATATAAGCCAGAATTTAGGTTCCATGTTGATAGAGTTCGCATGCTAGACTAAAGGTAACACAGACAACCATATATTGATGCAAATTGAGGTCCAGCCGAAAAAGGAATGTAATATTTGCAGAGAAAAGGTTGATTTTAAAATTGGGCTGATGTTCTCAATATGTACAGCTAGTAAAGTACAAAGTTTATTTTCAATTTCTAGGCATTGTCATCACACTTTCCAGGTGTCAGATAGATGTGATATTGCTGCTGTTGCAGCATCCAGCTCCCGATGCAGAAGGAATTTGATTAGACCTGATCAATTCTTTTATACCTGCTTGGTCAGAACAGACAAAGATGCTCACTCATCTTTGCCAGACAAAACATGGAAACATTAGGACCACATTTCATGTGTAAGAATAACATGTCATGGTTCCAACAGATGAAACTCTTCAAAGAACTTTGAGGCATTGCTTACCTTAAAAAATCTTTATTCGAGTAATATATACCATAGGTACAAACCTAGGTGAAGCCAAAATCTGAATTCCCCTCCCCTAAACACATAGTATCTAACGCAAATCCCTCCTCTAATTAACAGTCATAAATCACATTCTCCAATTAGTTTGAAATGCAGGCTTCCCTCCAGTTCTCCAACCCACCATTTCTTATCATCTCTTATTTCAAAAAACCTTGATTCTCACACTATTCCAGTATTGTTATGTCTAACTAACTCCCATGCACATTCCTCCTCCACTCCCCGCCCCTAGTATCATTTAATTCTAACTCTAATTCTAAGAGTAAAACATAAGAAGGAAAATGGCTGCATCTCCATCTCCATACATTGTCAAAGCAAGAACATCCGATGTTAGCAGCGTTGACATAACATATGAAAGCACGCAGGTATGAAATAACCTTAGATATTGGGTATGTCTAGTCAGGTGAAAACAAGAATTGTGGCGGGGGGGGGGGGTGACGTGATAGCAGCATTCCAATATTTGAGGGGCTGACACAAAGAAAAGGGGGTCTGTCTATTCCCCAAAGCACCTGAAGGCAGGACAAGAAACAACGGATGGAAACTAATCAAGGAGAGAAGCAGCCTAGACCTTCCAAATATGCTGTTCTGTTATTCTGATAAAAAAATTACACAAAAACTATAAGATTGATCTCAACCCCTTAATGGTAAGCCAGATCAAGAAACAAGCAGGGCAGAGATTCCAGGATCACCCTTTATTGTATTTAGGCAGAAGAATAGAATGTTGAAGGACTGCCCAACTTTCTCTCTGTCTCATCAGATACTAAACAAAATCAAGGCAGGGTTACATTGAGTTTCTATCTTACTCTTTCTTTAATCTTAGATTGTGCAAATATCTTTTCTAAGTCCCTCCTTAATGACGCGCTCATAGCTTCGCCAAGGTGAGCTCTAAATTCCTTGACACAACTTTATTTTAGGAAGAGCATTGACCAACTGAAACACATCAGGAGGAGAGTTATATAAGGGACTTTGAAAGGCAATCCCTTTCAAGGGGGGAAAACTGGAAACACTGCTGAAGTTTAGCTTACAGAAAAAGTGACTGCATGGAGATGTAATCTTTGTTTCAGAATCTCCAAAGAGCGAAAGCAGGAAGGGAGTCAACAAGAAATTAGAGCCCACTTCAAACAGATGAGGAATAAGTAGTACGACACTTTGTACTCCCAGGTTCGAAAATTCATAGGGATAATGACTGCAGCCATGGCATAAAGAGAGTTCTGATTTTTGCAAGAAAGGTAATGATGATTCCAGACAAAATATTAAAATACAGATCCATCGCATTGGCAGCAAAGGTGCATATGGTTTTTCTGAATCGTAAAACCATAGAATCAGCGGCTAGGGAAAGCTGGATCATCAAAGAGTCCGAAGCAGGAGCACCAATGTCTTTGGATTGTGAAGTTGAACAAGATTGGAGGAAATACCCGGGACTGCAAGAAGAACATATAATTCAAGGCAAGCTGGTGTTAAAATCAGACAAGTTCCTGGAAGCCCTAATTATGGGGTGAAAGTTTAAATACGGATTCATGATGTGAAGGCAAGCAGTAGTGGAGAAGAAAGCAATGCTTAGAAGATTGGAAGGCAGTTGGAACAGAGGTTGAGAGCAGATAAAGTAGGTGAGATACTGTCATAATAACATTTTAAAAAGGTAAAGGTTCCCAAGCACATGCGTGCTAGTTGTTTCCAACTCTAGGGACCGGTACTCATCTCTGTTTCAAAGCCGAAGAGCCAGTGCTTGTCTGAGGACATCTCCGTGGTCATGTGGCCAGCATGACTAGACGCCAAAGGCGCACGGAACGCTGTTACCTTCCCACCGTAGTGGTCCTTATTTTTCTACTTGCATTTTTACGTGCTTTCGAACTGCTAGGTTGGCAGAAGGTGAGACGAGTAACAGGCAGTCACTCTGTTACGCGGCACTCGGGATTCGACCCGCCAAACTGCCGACCTTCTGATCGACAAGCTCAGTGTCCTAACCCACTGAGCCACTGCATCCCTAATAACATTTTAGGAGAAGCCAAAGAAAGAGTTGCTGACAAATAGCAAATGGCAAACTGAGGACCATCAGGCCACAAAGTGTTGGAAGCCACAAAACGATTGAAAAAACAATAACATGGAGAAGTCAGGCAGAAGAGGGCAGGGAGAATGAATTGATGATGCTTTGACATTTGACAAGAAGATTAAAATGTCAGCTGCTACTTCTGTAAGACTGCTTTGAATCAAGCAGTCAAGAGTAGGGCTCTGCTCTGGGGTTAGTACTCTTTTAAGTGAGATACACTAATATACTGAATATTCTACTTCTTTCTGAACATCCTCCACAAGCGCTAGGGCTCCTGTCATCGATTTTTTCTTTTCTTTTGGTTCTTTTCTTTTTTTCTCCTTTTTTACCCAAGAGAGAACTTACGCTTGATATTTGCCAAGCAAGATTCAGACATCTGTCAAAACTATTTTTGTAGTTGTCTCTTCTTTTGGAGCAATTGCATTTATATAAACTTTATTATTCATTCCTCGCACTGGAGATATGAGTTTTGCCTTGTCAGACAAACCTGCAATGAAGTTTGCAATCATGAGCATAAATAATAGAAATCCAGAATAACCAGCCTGTAGAAGTGACAATAGATTGAAAACATTGTTTTTTAAAAAATAGAAGCTATCTTTTCCTATAGCCAGACACAGTACTAAAACCTATTCCTGGAAACTACTAATGCATATATGGGGATGATGATGATGATGATGATGATGATGATGATGATGATGATGATGATGATGATGATTATTATTATTATTAATTATTTTTGCTGTATTATTTTTAAATGCTTTATTTAGAGGCATAGACCAAAAATTAGAAAGTTGGATATAGTAATCAGACAATACAGCAAGCAGAAATTCATAGGTAATCATAAAATTAGATTAAATTTAAATTATTTTGTCATATTTTATTTATATAGTTTTATCTTTTTAGTATTGTAAGCTGCCTGTGTTACCCTGTGGTAAGGTAGGTGGCAATAATTAAATTAAATTAAATTAAATTAAATTAAATTAAATTAAATTAAATTAAATTAAATTAATACATATATACACAGAGAGACACACACACACACATACATACATATATAAACGAATAAATAAATGAGACCATAAGATCAAATTTGAACCCAGAGCTTCCTAATGGTGATAGCTAGCTATCAGTCACAGGATAATAGACTACAATTACCAAAAGCCAGGATACTCAGTGGTGAAGGCTGTTATAGTCCAGTAATAACCAGAAGCCAGAGATTTAATGGTGATCTTTCCAGCAGCCAAAACATGACAGAAGCTTGATCTGTGACCTTTAGAAAAAGGTTTGGCAAACCAGTGTGGTGTTGTGTTAATGTGTTGGTTTGTGCTATGAAGATCGAAGGCTACACAGTCTTCAGCCACTGCTTCTCAGCCCAGGCTACATCACAGATTTCTTAGCATGAGAAAAAGTGACATGAAATACCCATGCAGACTGCGCTGAACTTTGAATGAAAAGCCACAATGTAAGCCTAACAAAATTAATGTTGTACATATAATGAAAGCTTTTGCAGGCTTTACAATCCACTTTCCTTTTTCAAACAGTAGCCTGCAAAATCTAATTTACAGTGCGAATAGCATTGAAAATCCTATTTCCCATGTTAATCTATTTACCTCTTATTAAATTATCCTTCAGAAGTCACTAAAGATAAACTTGATTTATTACCAGCAGTTCTTAATGGATTGATATGGTTCTATTTCCTAAGTTTCCCATCTCTCCCAAGCTATCACAAATGAAATTTAAATTTAAATAAAAACTTTTTTTTTAATCCCATTTATATCCCGCCCTTCTCCGAAGACTCAGGGTGGCTTACAATTTTAAGCACAAACCAATGTGCTTAGCACATTGTGATTGATTTGGATGAGTAGTAGCCATCCTTGGGAAGGAAAGGATGAAACCAGGTCAGTGGTGGGATTCAGCCAGTTCGCATCACTTTGGCAGAACCAGTAGCTAATTTTTGTTGCCCAGGCCCAGAATGGACTTCCGGAAGCAGCATCCACCCAGAGCACCGGTTGTTCATATATTGGAATCCCACCACTGAATCAGGTCCAATATTGGAATAACTGATATATTTTTAATAGGTCAGGCAAAGTTTAGAAAAGAGGGTCATGTCTGTTTCAGAAGAACTTCAGAAGTTTCTACAGAGAAGGGGTTTCTCGACCTTGGCAATGTGAAGATGTGTGGATTTCAATTCCCAGAATTCTCCAGCCAGCATGGATCACATTGGGCTGCAGTTGAATGAACCTTTATTGTCAAAGTACAACCATGTATACATTGAGATTGGCTGAGCCTCCCTTCTTGCCTCCACCCCCAACTCACAGTGACAACAAACCCTCCATCTTATTACACCATGTGAGCTAATTGCACAACACACCGGCCTTGCAAGTCAATCATACATAAAATTATAAAATTATTTCCTGTTCAAGACCCCATGGATAAAAGCTGTTCTTCAGCCTGTTGGCTATACTCCCATATCTCCTACCCAATGGTGGGAGAGTAAAGATATACCGACCAGGGTGTGTCGTCTCTGAGAATTTTCCTCACTCTTCCAAGGCAGCGGGCCCTGGCGATGTCATCCAGTCATCTGCTATCTTGACTTTTTTCAACCTGACCACCCCCACCCCCCTCCTTCAAGGCAACAAATAGAAAGAAGCTGGGACAGGTACAAAGAATGGATACATAAGGACTAGAAACTAAGCCCTATTTGGTGTGTGTAGAGGGATGGAATTATATGTTTAGCCTTGAGAAGAGAGGGCAGTAGGACCATGTTCTTGAGACAGGTAGTCCTTGACTTACAATCACAACTGAGTTCAAAATTTCTGTTACTAAGGGAGACAGTTCGGTGAGTTTTGCCCCATTTTATGACCTTTCTTGCCCCAGTTGTTAAATGAATCACTGCAGTTGTTAAGTTACTAACATGGTTGTTGAGTGAATCTGGATTCCCCATTGACTTTGCTTGGTCACAATAGGGGATCACATGGCCACAGGACACTCAACCATCATAAATATGAGTCAGTTGTCAAGCATCTGTATTTCAATCACGTGACCGTTGGGATGCTGCAATGGTCTTAAGTGTAAAAAATGGTTGTAAGTCACTTTTTCCAGTAGTGGGGTAATTTTGAATGGTCACTAAATGAACTGTTGTGACTCAAGGACTACCTGTAGGTCAGAAGCAGAGTTTCTCACAGAAGAAGGCCATGATCTGTCCTTCATTGAAAAGGGTAGGAAGCAAATTACGCAGACATACTTACTCAAACTAAGCACAATGGGACAGTTGACTCTATTATTAAGAGCAGGGGTCCTCAACCTTGGCATCTTTAAGACTTCAGGACCTCAACTTCAAAGCTGGATGAGGAATTCTAGGAGTTGAAGTCCACAAGTCTTAAAGTTGCCAAGGTTGGAGACCCCTGATTAAGAGGGTGTAGACTGGCTCTAAACCAGTTCAGGTTGTCCACCTGATCCACTATTGTCTGCTCTTTGTGGTAGGTCAAATCAAGGAATAAATATTGCAGAAGTACCAGTATCAGCCGTGCAGCTGGCGAATTCAAAATTGAAAAAAAAACTCTATGGTCTTGAGATGCCATAAGAGATAAATCTTTATTGGATACACATACTGGCACTGAAGAAGCAAAATCAACTCTTGTGTTCCCACGTGAAATTCTGGTTAGTTAACAATGGCTTTTCATAACTCCCACCCACTATGTGTTCACGTTGCCCAATCGCATGCTTTCTGTTTGTTATGGGAATGGTCCACTTCTCCATCAGATACCTGCTTTTGATGACCTTGGGTCTCACCGTCCATGGATGGCTTCTTGAAACCCCCATTTCTTTCCCAGGCTCCCCCTCCCCCCATTTCTATGGCAGGTTGAGTAGCAACAGAGGTTAGCAAGCATCTTAGCAATTCAACCTTGACAAAAAGAATGCCATTTTAAAGTTGTGGAGTACAGCAACAAAAGCTCTCAAAAGCTTCACAACCTCTTTTGAAGGGTAACAGTTTGGTGTAGTGGTTAAAGTCTGGGGTAGAAACCAAGAGGAGCATATGTTCTAGCTCTGCCTTAGGAAGGAAACCCAGCTAGGTGAATTTGGGCCAGTCCTTATTGTATGTTATTGTTGTTAGCCGCCCTGAGTCCTTCGGGAGATAGGGCGGCATATAAGTCCCAATAATTAATTAATTAATTAATTAATTAATTTATGAATTGTCTGATAGTTCTTTTTTGATTTTCTGATTTTTTTTATCCAGTTCTTTTACTTGCAGTACTTGGCAAGTGATATTTTCTTGTAGGTTACCTAGAATAAAACAAATTGAGTATGTCTAGTCCAGGGGTAGGCAACCTCGGCTCTTTTATGACTCATGGACTTCAACTCCCAGAATTCCTGAGCCAGCTTGGCTGGCTTAGGAATCCTGGGAGTTGAAGTCCATGAGTCATAAAAGAGCCGAGGTTGCCTACCCCTGGTCTAGTCTAATGACTAGGGGTGAAAGGATAGCAGTGTTCCAAAATCTGAGGGGCTACCAGTAAAAAGAAGGAGTCAAGCTTTTCTCCAAAGCACTAGAAAGCAAGACAATAAACAATAGATGGAAAGTAACCAAGGAGAGAAGCAACCTAGAACTAAGGAAAAGTTTCCTAATGGTGAGAGTAATCAACTAGTGGAATAGCTTGCCTTCAGAAGTTGTAGATTCTCAAAGTCAGAACTATTTCCTCAGCAAAGATGATGGTTCAGCTTGAAGAGTCAGAAAAGGGATTTACTTCAATGCAGTTTTCCAAATGGATGGAGAGAGAGAGAGAGAGAAGTCCTTCTCTTGAACTGATGTGGAAGCCTGCAATTGGCTCAACAAGCCGATCTGTCAGTTCATTTCAGAGCACCAATCAAATCGGCTACAAATCGGATTTCCAGATGGAAGCTTCACATAGTCCTACCACTTATTGGTGGAGTATGTTTGTGTGAGGGGGGAGGGGAAAGAGCTCTTTTTCCCCGGATGAGTACAAGCACAGCCCAAAGTGCCACAGCTGGATTTTGCACAGTGCAGAAGGATAAGCTCAGAGACCGTCCTCTGTGATTCTGTGACATTATCCACACCCATCAACGTCATCAGGTCAGAGTCATAAGACCAGGGATGAAAAGTCTCCTGGGAAATCTCCCAATACGGGTCCTGGATGCAACCTCCCCCAACTCCTCTCTCCCATCTGTGCTTAATACTTTGCCAATTTTAATCCCTTATACATCATACTGCACAGTGGGTCAGTGAGACTTTAATCCTCCCTATCATACATCAACAAGAATTAAAAGGGTCCAGATGGCCCACAATCCTCAAGAAAGAAGCAATTTTTTCTATAGTGTGTGTGTGTGTGTGTGTGTGTTTGTGTGTGTTTGTGTGGCTATGAAAGGGAGAGAGGGAGGGAGGGAGTAAGTATGGTTAGCGTGGAGGAGAGAGAGATTGGATCCACCTAGTGTTTTAAGTCAACGTATGATTTACCTGATTCTGATTTAGCATGCTAAAGGAAACAAATGTGTATAAATTGTTTATAAGTCAGGCATTTAGATACAAAAATTAGATTTAACTGGGGTTTTAATGTACAGGGTGAATTTAATGCTTTTTAAATTGGTTTTAACTTTTGTATGTTTTGATTTTAATTCCCTGTAAACCGCCCTGAGTCCTCAGGGAAAGGGCGGTATACAAATGCAAATATTAAATTAAATTAATTAAAACCTGATAGCTGTCACCCCTCAAGGTTGACCAGGGTCAGGAACCAAATACTGTATGAAGTACGAGATTCGTGGTTGCTAAAAACATGATCTTGGAAGATTGTCAGAGATTCTCTTATGCCAAAGAGAATCAAGATGGGTCAATCCTGAGTTTCTTTCTCACTCTCTCCTTGTTTCCAGGGTTAACCTGGACTTCACTTAACAGCTGCTGAGTTCCACCTTGAACCCTCACCCTAGCCCTACAGAAGCATGTTGGGACTCTACTACCAGACAGAAATAAGACCAGATCAAATGATTTGAAAATTAGCAGGAAATTAACAATAATTTAGCATTAGCATGCTATATAGCCCTCTGTATCTGTCACTCATTCAACAAACCTTTGTTGGGCCAACTCAGCAAAGTAAAACTCATTAAAGTATCTTCACTGGGGAAGAATTAATTATATGTCCAAATGTATGTGTTCTATCTCCTTATTTGTGAGGAGACTGAAGGAATCCTCTATACATCTGCTCTCACAAATGTGATCTAGTCTGGATTCTGGAGCCTGGCTAACAGAAATACTTCTTACAGAGAGAATCTGGCCAAACATCAGATACCTTACTTATGCCTGATGATGAGTTGCAAAGGCTCACGCAGGCAGAGTGGTTTCTAACCAACCACTTACCAGCTTCTCCAAAGGCAGAAGAGAAAAAATACCTCCTGTCAGAGAGAGATAAGGAATGTAAGGAGTGGAGAAGATATATGAAATGCAGAAGGGAGAAAATGAAATGAACTTAATAACGGAATCTTCTGATTTCATCGGGAAATGTGAGGCACAGCTGGAAAGCTTGATTTTTCCCCCAAAATGGATGGTCTAATAAAAAGTTTGTTTTCCATGAAATTAATAGTCGATTGGGCATGATTGTTTGCTTCCCTATACATGTGTTGCTTCTAATATTCCTCCAAGGGAATCACTTGGCTGCTTCATCCAAGAATTACGATCACAATTCTTAGATGCAAGCCGAAAGCCTTGGCCTTATTAAATATTGGATTCCAGAGCCCATTGGCCTATGGCAGTGGTGACAAACCTATGGCACACATGCCAGAGGTGGCACTCAGAGCCCTCTCTGTGGGCATGCATGCTGTCGGCCCAGCCCCGTCTCCCCCCTGGCCCCCTCACCTGTAGCCCCTAGAGGAGAGTCACTCTCCGGTGCAGCCCACATGGAGCAGTGCAGCCAAGGAACATGGTAGCTGGGCAGCGGGACAAGACTCTGCCCTCGCACCTCGTTGTGCACAGATGATACTGTGAGGTGCGGGCGGAGGGCATGGCCCCATGGTGCAGGTGGGCCACCTGGGAAATCTGCTGTGGTGGGCCATGGAGGCGGTGGGTGGCCCTGTGGGTGGAAGGGTGGGGGCAAAGCAGGGCAGGTTATGGGGTGGGGGCAGGGCAGGGGCAGATGGTTTGGGAGCACTTGGTCTTTAAAAGGTTTGCCATCCCTGGGCTGTGTTCATGGGCTACCAGCACTGCCTTTCAACATTTACAGGGCTACCGATTTTCCACCCATACTATGCTATAGCCTTCTGTTCCTTGAGTTCAGTAGCTCATAGCTTGAATATAAAAATGTAAAGGATGGCACTACTTGCTATTCCCAGGAAGGAGCAGACTGGACTCAATCTTTGTCATTATTAATTCAATCCAATCTGAGTATTTAATTGATTCAGAAAATTGCTTCAAACTGATTTGATTTTCCAGATTAATTGGGGTGGAGCGGAGAGCCCACGTCTCTCCAATAGATCAGAGACATCAGATTTGACTCAGTGACTCCATTCAATGCCAATTAGAATCAGAAATCTAATTTGATTTGGAGACTTGAGAAGAGAGTCCGATCAAATCTGGATGCTCCTTATCTTTCTGTGCCATGACGTTCCATTGCTATCTCCACCCCAAAAATATATGGTGGACATAGAGCCAATTCGGTCTAGTGCTGAAAGCATTAGGCTAGAAACTGTGGGACTGTGGGTTCTAGTTCCCCCTTAGGTACAAAGCCAGCTGGGTCTCTCTCAGCCCAAGGAAGAAAGCAATGGCTAACCATTTATGAACTCCTGCCAGGGAAACTGCAGGGTCTTCTCCAGGCAGTCACTTGACTCAAAGGTGAAACAACAGAACAACAACAAACAAGAAAAGATGTTGAGACTCTAGAAAGAGTGCAAAGAAGAGCAACAAAGATGATCAGGGGACTGGAGGCTAAAACATATAAGGAACGGTTGCTGGAATTGGGTATGTGTAGTTTAACAAAGAGAAGGACTAGGGGTGACATGATAGCAGTGTTCCAACATCTGAGGGGCTGCCCCAAAGAACAGGGAGTCAGGCTATTCTCCAAAGCACCTGAAAGCAGGACAAGAAGCAACGGATGGAAACTAGTCAAGGAGAGAAGCAACCTAGAACTAAGGAGAAACTTCCTGACAGTTAGAACAATTAACCAGTGGAACAACCTGCCTCCAGAAGCTGTGAATGCTCCAACACTGGAAGTTTTAAAGAAGAGATTGGACAGCCATCTGAAATGGTATAGGGTTTCCTGCCTGAGCAGGGGGTTGGACTAGATGACTTCCAAGGTCCCTTTCAATTATTATTATTATTATTATTATTATTATTATTATTATTATTATTATTATTATTATTATTATTATTATTATTATTATTATTATTATTATTATCACCTCTGCTATCAAGAACTCAAATTTCTCAATAGGCAGACCTGCAACAATCGGAGGTCTCCATTTCCCATGCTAATTTTTATCAGTCTGCACCTTTCACATTTTTTTCTTGGAGAAAGCTCAGAAAGCTCATGGGTTGGGAACTGACTTCATCGTATTCAAGGCTAAACATCTAAATCTGTGGCATTTAGATTTTGAAGGATGTATTCTAGGGGTTTGGAACTCGAGGTTATCATTACTTTGAATACAAAATTTTATCCTTCTTCACCCAGCTCTCCATCAAATCAAATCAGAGATTGCTTGATTAGACGTTTGAGGTCAATAATTAATTTGCTAGGAGTAGATACCATGACTCTCTCAAGAATTATTGACTTGAACAACAAGTTCAAAGTCAACAATAAGAACAACTACAAACAATAAGAACAACCACAAACCACCGTACTATCAAGAACATACTGTAGTAGACCTGGATGGAAGTCTCCATTTCTCATGCTCATTTTTTTTTATCAGTCTGTCCCTTTGACATTTTTTTTTGTCTTGGAAAAAGCTCAGAAAGATTGTGAGTTAGGAATAGATTTCACTGTATTCAAGGCCGGCCAAATTTATGGGATTTAGATTTTGAAAGATGTATTCTAGACTAGAGGAATGAAAGCATTCCATATGTAAAAAAAAAATAATACAAAAATATAAATGGTCACCGTCTTTTGTTTGAGGTAAAGGTAAAGGTTCCCCCGCACACGCGTGCTAGTCGTTTCCGACTCTAGGGGCCGGTGCTCATCTCCGTTTCAAAGCCGAAGAGCCAGCGCTTGTCCGAGGACGTCTCCGTGGTCATGTGGCCGGCATGACTAGACGCCAAAGGCGCACGGAACGCTGTTACCTTCCCACCGGAGTGGTCCCTATTTTTCTACTTGCATTTTTACGTGCTTTCGAACTGCTAGGTTGGCAGAAGCTGGGATGAGTAACAGGCGCTCACTCTGCTACGCGGCACTCAGGATTCAGCCCACCAAACTGCCGACCTTCTGATCGACAAGCTCAGCATCCTAACCCACTGAGCCACCGCGTTTAGTTTAGTTTAGTTTAGTTTAGTTTAGTCCAGTGTAAAATCATGAGTTCATGCTTCCAAATTTCTTCCTATGATATCTTTTTTTAAAGTAAAAAAGAAAAAAAATCAATTCTGCCCAAAGGCCCAGTTAAAATAATGTCTCCTCTGAGGCTAATTGAAGGTTTTATTTTTTTAATGAGCTAGCAAAACTTGTGCGTGATTGTTTTAAAACAATAGACCTGGAAAGGAAGAAGTATTTCAGCTTTCCTATCCTTGCATCTGAGAGTCCCACTTCAGATCAAGCCTTCCTGCATTTACTCAAGAGTAAAGAATAACTGGAAGAGCTGCTTCGCTTTATGTATTTCACATATTTCATCATTTGCTTCTAAATCTGGGAAGCAATTGTTAAGGCAAGGTGGCTCAGTTTAACTATCCAATCATGCTAATCTAATTGCCTTGGGAAATATTTCATCTGTGCTTAAAATGAACGGGGACACAGGCAAGAGTCTACATACAAAGTAGGCGTGCTTTTCCCTGGTTGATAAAGAAATTTCTTCTATAGAGAAGGACGCGTTTAAGAACTAAAGTATTACCGTATAGGATTGGATTCACATAGCCTCTTATTGCTCCATCAAATCGCTCAAGTGCCCCTAAAGGTTAAGCTCTCAGCATTATAGAGGAGGATTAGAAGGATTAAGTCTATGGTTTTTGATGCATACTTTATAATAAAATAGACAAAGTAAAAAAATAAAAATAAATCCTCCTTCTAGAACACTGTTTAACATACTGCTTATTTACTGAAGTTTCTGAGATTTTGAAATTCTCTATTGTATTACGATTTTTCCATTTCTCTGAAAAGAGTTGTCACAACAGCTACCCTTTTTTAAAAAAGTAATAATAAGACACAGAGTTTTAAAAATGAAATAAGAGATTAAGCTTAAATGCTGGCAAAGTAAGCTGTGAGGAAGAAGGTAAATCGTTCAAATCTCAGTCCATAGGGATTCCATTTTTCCCCCTCCTGAAACAAATTATATCTGTAATTTTCCACTGCTAATGATTTAAACTGAATTGATGCCCAGGCTACCAATGATTTGCATGAATGATATTAGGTTTTCTTATAGTAATTGTTTTTTTTTTCATTTCTGTTTTTATACAGCATAAGGGTCTCAAAGAGCAGGTGGATCCATACAAATGTGGATAAATTAATCAATCTGCCCTGTGACTGGATTATTATGTAATAATTATGCATTGATTGATTGATTGATTGATTGATAGGAATAGGATAGGATAATATCTGGCCATCCATTCATGAGGTTGCCCATCAGTTAAGAATTGAGTGAATTGTTGCTCACCCTCTTTGGAGGATCAGCACCACTAGCTCTTTGGACAGCTCCACACAGGAATGATCTTTACATCCCATTAGAAGACTTTAGGAGTCATCTTCCCAAACCTCTCTCTCCTTCTATTGAGCAGAAATGGCCAACCATGATGTTGGGGAGACAGAGAATTCAGGGGGAAGGATAATGAAATATAGAGTGTATGACGATCTCCAAATCAGTCCAACTGGACTCTGATCAAATTCAAGGAAGAGTCACTTGTCTGGAATAACAATAGCACTTAGACTTCTATGCCGCTTCACAGTGCTTTACAGCCCTCTCTAAGCAGTTTACAGAGAGTCAGCAAATTGCCCCCACAGTCTGGGTTACTGACCTCAGAAGGATGGAAGGCTGAGTCAACCTTGAGCCGGTGAGACTTGAACTGCCAAACTGCTGGCAGCCAGGAGTCAGCAGAAGTAGCCTACAGTACTGCATTCAAACCACTGGGCCACCTCAGCTCATGATATACAGTCTCCTGTTTGTGCAGGGGTGGGTGGGTTAGAAGACCTGCAAGGTCCCTTCCAACTCTGTTATTATAGTAAGAGGTTTCACATCAAGAGGGTCACACTTTTTAAAAATGATCTACATTCTCTTATTTTCTTATAGTATGAGAAGCAACCGTAATATCTTAAAACATATACAACAATTAAAAAAATATCTCATAGAAAACAGACCTAGGTATGCCGTAGTTCATGAGACCTTGCATATTCCTGATTACACGTCTACACACAGTCTCAGCTACTACAATGTTCTGGCAAAGGCGCACCACACCAAGTTTTTAATTAACGAAGAATGCTTACAGGGAAATCAAAAGTCATCCAAATGTATAGAACTCTTGAGTATTTCAGCAAGATGACGGTCTCCCTGACACACAAAATAACACGGCCCCTTGGTATGCACTCCAATTCAAACAATTGGAGGGGCATTACATTCCTTCCCTCAGGCACTCACAAAAGTGAAGTTCCAGCAGATTATGTCAGCAACCAGAGAGGGTTGACTTCTTAATATTCCAAATAATATGCAAGGGCTGAAATTATAAAAGATTTTACACACCAGTTATTGTGCTGACCTACTTCTCTTTCAGCACACAGAGAAATGCTGGAAATCTCTCTTGATAGAAAAATAATTTTGGCCTGATTCAGATAAAGTTAAATATTTAATGAATTTCGACAAGGAGGCAACACTACAGAGATTTACAAGCTTTGCACAGGCTACTGCTAAATAGAGATGATTTTATTACACGTTCCTGGTGTTTTTCCATCATTGTGTCTTCTTTAATAACAAGGTTTTAACATTTTTACATATGATTGCACGTTTACTGTATTTCATCAATGTTTGGCTACTTTTATGTAAGTTTTATCTCATGTTACAACTGGCAATCAAAAGAATAATATTGAATTGAACTGAATGTTTTGGCTCATTTAAGCTTGGCCAATAACTGCAGAAAAGTGCACCATGCCAGGGTTTTAATTAACAAAGAATGCTTGCAGGGAAATCAGAAATGATCCAAATGTACAGAATATTTGGGTATTTTGAAAGGGAATGGGACAATTTGCCGTGGCCGGCTCACCGTGGACATTTCACCACAGCCATCTCAACTCAGCCAACTCATCCTGGGACAGCTTGTTGTGGCCAACTTGCCACATGACAACTCACCACAGAAAATTCCACACTCAACAAAATAAATGTTATCCGCCAACTGTTTCTCTGAAATAATGTCCATTTTTGTCAATGGAAATAATGTCAAGGAAACCGTGGCAGATAACATTTATCGTTTCCTGAGTTTTCCTGCGTGGAATTTTCTGTGCCAAATGGTCACACAGCAAGTTGGCCACGGCACGTTGTCCTGGGGTGAGTTGTCCACAGTGAGATGGCCGTGGTGAGTTGGCCGTGGCGAGATGGCCATGGCAAAATAGCCTCGTTGAATTGGCTGCAGTGAATTGTCCTAGCCCCATTTTGAAAAGATGACTCTCTCACACACACTCTTTTTAAAACCAAGTTTAAAAGCAGGTATTATTTTCAACAACAAAGTCAATTAAACCTCAAAATGCACAAGGATCAGGATTCACAGTGTAAGCAAACAGGAGTGTCTCTTGTCTCACATGCTGTGAAATATTTTTATGTGGGTTTGGAACTCGAGATTATCACTATTTTGAATACAAAACTATCCTTCTTCAACCAGCCCTCCATCAAATCAAATCAGACCTTGATTGATTAGCTGCTTGGGGTCAATAATTAATTTGCTAGGAGGAGATGCCATGACTCTCTCAAGAACAATGGGGCAACTGCCAGGAATCACACATGCTCAAGGATGGAGAATCACCAAAGTCTACTTGAGCAGTACTTTTTCATTTTTTCCCCCACATTTCTTTTTATTTATAATTGATTGCCACTGATTTAAAGTGCTGTTTTTAGCCTTGAAGACCCAATATACCTGTGGTTTATGAAGACCTACTCACTCTCGACTACAAGAAGGCAGAACTCTGTCCTTGGAAAAATGATATTCAGGAAGATACATTATTGTTACATAACCCATTTTTACAGATCTATCTGGCTTGTTCTTTGAGTTTTTTTGACCGTTACAAATTCACCTTGTAACAGGCATTATCGTCATCATCACAGAAAATAATAATGTTGAAATAAATACCTGTTTAAGAATAGAGAAAAGGAAGAGAGGGAGGAAGGGAGAAGGGAGATGAGAGACGGGAGAAGAGGATGAGATCTTGAGTTCAGAGGATGTAGTTATTGGAAACTGGGAGGGAAGAAGGAAGGGAGGAAGGGAGGAAGGGAGGAGGGAAGGAGGGAAGGAGGGAAGGAGGGAAGGAGGGAAGGAAGGAAGGAAGGAAGGAAGGAAGGAAGGAAGGAAGGAAGGAAGGAAGGTGAAAGAGGGACAGGATGGGATGGGGTGGGATGGGACAGGGAGGGAGGGAGAAGGAAGGAAGGAAGGAAGGAAGGAAGGAAGGAAGGAAGGAAGGAAGGAAGGAAGGAAGGAAGGAAGGAAGGAAGGAAAGAAGGAAGGCGAAAGAGGGACAGGATGGGATGGGGTGGGATGGGACAGGGAGGGAGGGAGAAGGAAGGAAGGAAGGAAGGAAGGAAGGAAGGAAGGAAGACAAAAGAGGGACAGGATGGGATGGGGTGGGATGGGACAGGGAGGGAGGGAGAAGGAAGGAAGGAAGGAAGGAAGGAAGGAAGGAAGGAAGGAAGGAAGGAAGGAAGGAAGGAAGGAAGGAAGGCGAAAGAGGGACAGGATGGGATGGGGTGGGATGGGACAGGGAGGGAGGGAGGGAGAAGGAAGGAAGGAAGGAAGGATGGAAGGAAGAAAGGAAGGAAGGAAGGAAGGAAGGAAGGAAGGAAGGAAGGAAGGAAGGAAGGAAGGAAGGAAGGAAGGAAGGAAGGAAGGATGGAAGGATAGTGAGTCACATATAGGAGCATTTTGACACCATCATTATTCTCTCATGACTTAACTCACTGAGATCTACAGCTGAGTTGATGACAACCTGACCTAATAAATGGTAGTATGAAGACTATTGCACCTCGTTTTATAATTTTTGCCCTGTCCATCAGTTGCCCTGCAAAATTGCTTTACACTCTACCTCTCAAGGATACATTTGAACTTTGCAGAGCTGAGCCATTTGAAAAAGCCATAAACGTGGTTACTAAATTGCACGTGTGTGTGTGTGTGTGTGTGTGTGTGTGTGTGTGTGTGTGTGTGTGTGTGTTTGTGTCAGTCTCACCTTCAGAAGGTCTTCATTTCAGCAGGCGGTCAAATTGCTTAGCTGAATTATAACTCCTGTTACTACTATTATTATATCTTGGGACGGCTTTACGTGGGGCTGTATTTTCCATTTTTGTCATCCTTAATAGTTTTATTGGATTACACAAGTTTGGGTAAGCTGTTTTGATTCAGTCAGGTTTTTTCCCCTGCAATTATACAAGGCATTACTTTGGGTTTCTAAGAGCTGTTTTCTAACAGCCATCAGGAAATAAAGCCTCCTAAATTGCGAAATGTCTGGAGGCAAAACAAAATCCCTTTTAAATAAAGACTTCACAAATCCTGCTTCCAGACAAGTGTTTATGCAAATAGAAATATCATCTAATAATGAAGAGCCATAACAGGCGTGCCACAAAGAGAAATCGGATTTGGGGGGCAAGATTTGAATACAGTTACAGAGATGGAACAATGGAATATCAGTGGGAAAAGAACATTAAATTTACTTAGAATGCTATATTTACAGAGTATTTGTACAAGATATATAGCCCGTTTTACAGCTGGTAAAATTCAGCTATTATTTGCTAAAATTAGTAACTCCTTTTCTGGGTGTATTCCAGTATCTGAGGGGCTGCCACAAAGATGAGGGGGCCAGGTTGTTCACCAGAGCACCAGAGGGAAGGACGAGAAACGATGGTTGGAAGCTGATCAAAGAGAGAAGCAACCTGGAACTAAGGAGAAACTTCCTGACAGTGAGGACAATCAACCAGTGGAGCAGCTTGCATCCAGATGTTGTGGGCACTCCATCACTGGAGATTTTTAAGTAAAGACTAGACAGTCACATGTCAGAGATGGTATAGGTTCTCCTGCTTGAGCAGGGGGTTGGACTAGAAGACCTCCACGGTCCCTTCTAGTTCTGTTCTGTTCTATTCTATTCTATTCTATTCTATTCTATTCTATTCTATTCTATTCTATTCTGCATAGTACTGTAAAGTCACTGAAAGATGAATCTTTCTTCCACATGTGCAAAGCTCATCAGTATTAGAAATTAACTCATTGTTGAAAGGAACACATTTTAAAAGTTGTAAATTCATTTCAACGTTCAAAAAAATTAAACTTCATTGAACTGTACGTTTCAGGAAAATATACAATGGCAATATGTTGTTTTTTTTCCGGGGGGAAATTGCCGTCCCCTTTATGGGAAAAAATGGCTAATTAAATTGTAGGAATATCCTTTGATTTATTTTATTTATTTATTTATTTTATTTTAATTCCATTTATATCCCACCCTTCTCCGAAGACTCAGGGCGGCTTACAAGCTTAGCAGTAGCCTTCATTCTATGTATATGCCTGCTTATTAGGGCTTTTGCCACCCCCCCAAGCGGCATTATTACCAAGTCAGCTTAATTGCCCCCAACAATCTGGGTCCTCATTTTACCTACCTCGGAAGGATGGAAGGCTGAGTCAACCTTGAGCCTGGTGGGACTCGAACCTGCACTAATTGCAGGCAGCTGGTGTTACTTAAGGAGGCATTAGCCCACTGCTCCACCAAGGCTCCTTTAATGTCTAGAATAACTTCATATTTAAAAAGTAAAGCTGGTGCACAGTTTAATTTTATTTGGAAACCAGTTCTAGATTATAGTTCTATGCATGGAATTGTGCCACATTTCAAATTGGAGTTCTAGAGTTTGTCCATAGTCTACACACCTTATTTACAGTATTTTTTTTTAATTTTATTGGCAAAAAATAAAATGGGGCAAAACTCACTTAACAAATGTCTCACTTAGCAACAGGGGCTCAACTGTGGTCATAAGTTGAGGACTGAGTATTTCCATCAAGGTCATCTGCCTTACTCTCTGCACGTCAGCAGGTTTAGCTTCTTGTTTTGGATTTTTAGTGATATGATTCACACGCAGTTAGGCCCTGTGGCTCACTACCTTGTCCCACTGACTTCTGTGTCAACTGTCTAGTTGGCGAATCCAGAAAAAGGGAAAAAAAGCTCCTGGGACATTATTTTACCAAGAGTATAAACTTTACTGAATAAATCCACACCGGCACAGAAGAAATGAAACTAGCTCTGGGCTTCCCGCACAAAACCAAGCACAGTTAATTCCCCTTTTCCCCATGGGCCACCCACAGTCCATTACATCTACCAATCACTTCTGTTCATTTTGTTATGGGAACCAGCTGGCCACACTCTGACATCTGCTCTGGGTGTCCTTGAAGGAGGGAGCAATGTCTCACGGGAACTGATGGTGTTTGGGTGTCATTCCCCCCCACCCTTGCCTTCCAATCCACCCCCTCCCCCTTTTCTTTGTCAAGCTGCGAGCAAAGCAGGATACAGGGGAAAGTTTCAAGTCAGTCTTGACACGTTGTCTCAGTCCTCTTGAACTCGTTGTGAGCTGCTCTACCCAGCAATCACGTGAAGTGCTAATACTACTTTATGACACCTTGGTAAGGCCACGCTTGGAATAAGGCATCCAGCTGTGGTCACCACCATGTTAAAAAAAATGTTGAGACTCTAGAAAGGGCACAGAGAAGAGCAGCAAAGAGGATCAGGGGACTGGAGGCTAAAACCTACAAAGGATGGTTGCAGGAATTGGGTATGTCTAACTTAATGAAAAGAAGGAGTAGGGGTGAGATGATAGCAGTGTTCCAATATTTCAGGGGCTGTACACAGAGAAGAAAGGCTCAACCTATTCTGCAATGCGCCCGAAGGCAGGACAAGAAGCAACAGATGGAAACTAATCAAGGAGAGAAGCAACCTAGAACCAAGGAGAAATTTCCTAACAGAACAATTAATCAGTGGAACAACCTGCCTCCAGAAGCTGTGGATACTCCAACACTGGAAGTTTTTAAGAAAAGGTTGGACAACCGTTTGTCTGAAATGGTATAGGGTTTCCTGCCTGAGCAGGGGGTTGGACTAGATGACCTCCAAGATCCCTCCAACTCTGTTATTCCATTCCATAACATTCCATTCCATTATATTCTCTCTGGTGTTATGCAAATGTAATGCAATGCAACCAGTGACTCTTGACAATTAATCAGTGGAACGACTTGCCTCCAGAAGTTGTGAGTGCTCCAACACTGGAGGTTTCTAAGAAGAGATTCGATAACCATTTGCCTGAAATGTTATAAGGCTTGCTACTTGAGCAGGGGGTTGGACTAGATGACCTCCAAGGTCCTTTCCAACTCTTTTATTCTGTTAACAGGCATCATTTGTGCAGTTAAACATCCAGCTTCTTGGAAGCACTTACAATGGTTGGTTCCCAGGCTGATAAATATTCAGGCGAGCATGATCCCAGCAGCCAGCAGCCAGCTTTTTCGATATCAATCAAGAAAGCCATTCATTGGAAGGCTATTCAAAACAGAATAATAAAAAAAATCAATGCCCAAATCATACTTGAGGATATAATGGTTCTAAATGGGAAAGAGCTCAGTTGCCGAAATTCTCGTGAGCCCACTGCTCTTATCTCAATAAATCTTGCTAAAGAGAACTCTGTCACAATCATGCATTTTGCGTGCGATTGTTTAGGCTAAGAATAAATTGATTAACTGATAAATAGATGAAGAGTAAATGGATTAAAAATAGTCTTTCAAAGGAGCTGTTCTCAGCGGTTTGCTGCCTCTTCCCCATCTTAGCCCCTCCTCCATTTGACTGTAGAGCCTAACAACATATGTGGGTTTTCAGCAGTACAAAATATTTCGCTTCCCTCTGATGGCACCTGGGTCACTTCGTCCAGATGGCAAGGGCTTCACACTGTCCCAAACATGGTGTACGATGAGCAACGTGATAGCAATTGGAGGAAGCTCTTCCCGAGTAGGGGACTTTTTACTATGAAAGTCCCTGGTTCGAGTGAGTCTGAAGGTTTATGCCTGCTTTGGCAGATGGTGCCAGGTGCAGCGTTGGTTATCCTTGCGAATCCTGCCAGGTCCTCCATGTTTCTAACATCTTCAGAGAGGAAGCATCGCAACCTGGATCCTGATTGCCTCTATGTCTGCACTCCAGGAGTGCATCGTTGCCGGCTTGGACTAATTAGGGCGAGGGAGGTTGGAGGAATGTCCAGGGACACTGACCACGTGTCTGCCAATTGTATACAGGTAGTCCTGGACTTACAGCAGTTTGCTTAGTGACCGTTTGAAGTTACAGTGTCCCGGGATCCCCTTTGGTGACCTTCTCACCAGCAAAGTCAACGGGGAAGCTGGATTCACCGTGTTATTAACAACTGTGGCGATTCATTTAATAACTGTGGCAAGAAAAGTCGTAACCTGGGGCAAAACTCACCTGACAACTGTCTCGCTTAGCGGTTGGGCTCAACTGTGGACATACGTTGAGGACAACCTGTACATACATATGTACAGTATATATGTATATGAACCTATGTGTATAGAGATAGAGATGTATAAAGTTCCCTTCTTCAGTCCTAGGTCTTCTATCAGAGGCCTGGGAGTTTGTGGGTTTGGTGCAGGATTTTTGCCATTTCTTGCATTGCACTCTTCTAGACAGAGAGCCCTGATGATACACACACACACACACACACACACACACACTTCCATTCAATTGTATCCAATTCTCAGAGATTGCTTGGATGAGTCCCTGCGGTTTTCTTGATGAGGTTTTCCAGAAATGGTTTGCCATTGCTTGCTTCCTGGGGCTGAGAAAGTGTGATTGGCCAAGCTGAGTTTGTGCCTAAGGTGAGACTAAAATTCATAGACTCCTGGTTTCCAGGCTGATGCCTTAATCACTAAACCAAACTGGATAATCTATAATCAATCTATCTATCTATCTATCTATCTATCTATCTATCTATCTATCTATCTATCTATCTATCTATCATCTATCTATCTATCTATCTATCATCTATCTATCTATCATATGTCTATCTAACCAACCTCTCTTTCTCTCTATCATCTATCTGTCTGTCTATCATCCATCCATCTATCTATCTATCCATCTATTCATCCGTCCTGTCTGTCTGTCATCTATCTATATTTTATTTTATTTTATTTTAATTCCATTTATATCCCGCCCTTCTCCGAAGACTCAGGGCGGCTTACAAGCTTAGCAGTAGCCTTCATTCTATGTATATGCCTGCTTATTAGGGCTTTCACACACACACCCCAAGCGGCATTATTACAAAGTCAGCTTAATTGCCCCCAACAATCTGGGTCCTCATTTTACCTACCTCGGAAGGATGGAAGGCTGAGTCAACCTTGAGCCTGGTGGGATGCGAACCTGCACTAATTGCAGGCAGCTGGTGTTACTTAAGGAGGCATTAGCCTACTGCTCCACCAAGGCTCTATATCATTGGCCAACACATCAGTGTCCCTGGAGACAGACAGACAGACAGACAGACAAACACACAGGCCCAGACCCACCCACACATACAAACAGCCTGTGTTTTCCTTCCCCAGCTGAACACCCATAAGATACTATGGGCCGTTCTACCCACATAATAATAGTATTTCACTCTCCCGACCTCCTTCAGGACTGTTCTCCTAATTGGATGTTTATTGAATTTGATTTTATGGGGTAGTAAAGCACAACCTATCTTGGAACAGAGGAAATGGGAAGACAGGGCCCAACTGTAAGCCTGATTAAATGTTAAATCAGATTAACTCATCTCAATAAGCAAACTCTGCTCTTGTGGCAACCCATATAAAAATGCAGTACCAATTGTGTAATTTAATATATCTATGCTAACTTTCATTTTGTTTTTATTTTTTTTCCCCAACAGCAGCTACGTGATTTAAGATATTGGGTGATAGCAAACCTCCCCCCCCCCACTCCTCTTTCATTTAGCTTTTTGCTGGGAACATTTCCTGAAATTGGTTGTTTTCAGCTGTGAGTATCTGAGGGAGCTAAATTGCTCCATTTTTTGGGATAAGTGTAAATTAAAAGCTAATTTACACGGCAGTGCCTTTCTCTGTTCCTTTATTGGCAGATTAACATCAAAACAGAAGCCAAGGAAAGAAGGGGTTCCTCATCCTTCCCTATCTTTTCACCTTTTCAAAGAAACACCTGCTGAAACCTAGTGATGGATTATTCCATCAAGGAGTAACAAATTATTTTTAAAAAGCATTGACAGTGACTCTTCCAAACTGCAGGGCTTCAGCATTATGGATTATTTTATTTATTTATTTTTATTTTATTATCATTTCTATACCGCCCTTCTCCCGAAGGACTCAGGGCGGTGTACAGGGCAAGAATAAAACACAGAAATTTACAAAAATTAAAAGATAATTAAATGCATGCCCGATTAAAATACAATTGATACATAGTAAAAACCCCAATAAGAATGATAAAAAAAAACCCACCAATCCCCCCTCAGGCCAGGCCGGCTTGCTCGAACAAGTATGTTTTCAGATCGCGGCGAAAGGAGCGCAGATCGCGCGCTGTCCGGAGCTCAACCGGTAACTGGTTCCATAGCTCCGGGGCGCCCACAGAGAAGGATCTCCCCCTGGGGGCCACCAGACGGCATTCTCTGACCGGTGGCACCCTGAGGAGGCCCTCTCTGTGGGAACGCACAGAGATAAGATTTGCTCCTGGCACTGTGCCCCTCCCTTTTTTCTGCATACTTTGGACATCTCAATCAGTTGGCTAGAAAAGAGGATGGTGCCAATTTATTTTACCTAGACCAGGGGTCGGCAACCTCGGCTCTTTTATGACTCGTGGACTTCAACTCCCAGAATTCCTGAGCCAGCTGTGCTGGCTCAGGAATTCTGGGAGTTGAAGTCCACGAATCATAAAAGAGCCGAGGTTGCCGACCCCTGACCTAGACCAATAAGTGCTCAAAGATTCCTACAATAGCAACAGCAATAGCCCTTAGACTTATATTAAGAGCCATGGTGGCACAGTGGTTACAATGCAGCATTGCAGGCTAACTCTAATCTCTGCCAGCAGTTCGATCCTGACGGGCTCAAGGTTGACTCAGCCTTCCATCCTTCCGAGGTCAGTAAAATGAGGACTCAGATTGTCGGAGGCAATATGCTGACTCTGCAAACTGCTTAGAGAGGGTTGTAAAGCACTATGAAGTGAGATTAAGTCTACATGCTATTGCTGTACACTGCTCCATAGTAGTTGGCAGCGCTATGAGCAGTTTACAAAACCAGCACATTTCCCCCAACTATCTGGGTCCTCATTTTATCGACCTTGGAAGGATGAAAGGCTGAGTCAACCTGAGCCGGTCCGGATCGAACACCTGGCAATGAGCAGAGTCAGCCTGCAGTACTGCATTGTAACCACTGCGCCACTCCTTCAAGTACAGGGTTTCAGGTTCAAATAAGTTGTAATAACATTGAAAGGTGTGTCTCTAAAGCACTGTTCCCCAGCTTCCGCCACTTGAAAATGTATAGTGTTCAACTCCCAGAATCCCCCTTGTGAGCAGCTGGCTGGGGGAATGCTGAGAGATGAAATCCACACACCTGCAATTGGCTGAGGTTGAGAAACAGTGCTTTAGGCGTCTGCCATCTTACAAGCTTCCCATGCCTCCATGAAATTGTTGCCACAAAGAAGTGGGGTCAATCTATTTTCCAAAGCCCCTGAAGGCAGGACAAGAAGCAATGGATGGAAAGTAATCAAGGAGAGGAGCAACCTGGAACGAAGGAGAAATTTCCTGACAGTGAGAACAATTAACCAGTGGAACAGCTTGCCTTCAGAAGTTGTGAGTGCTCCAACACTGGATGTTTTTAAGAAGAGATTGAACAATCATTTGTCTGAAATGGTGTTGTTGTGATTCAGGGTCAGCCTGTGGGTTTGGCAGTTGGGTCGGATGACTCAGAGGAGGAGGAGGAGGGGGGTGTTGGAGAGCTTGCTGATGATGGCCTTGAGGCTCCGCAGAGCCCTCAGCCAGGCCCCTCCCACCTGGTGGAGACCCAGCTGTGTGAGCCTGACAGTGTGGATGAAGATGACCCACAGCTGACCCTGTTCAAGGACACCCGACGCAGGAGGCAGTCAATTAGGAGTAAACAGAGGAAGGCAATGGGGCTCCTCGGAAGGAGGCACAGAGAAGCCACGCCCTGAACTCTATATAAGGGGAATGTGTGGGAGGGCTGGTTTGCTGAAGGCAACCACTTGGATAGTTCATGTTTCTTAAAGCTTCTGTTTCTGGGTTTGTCTTGTTCCATTTGTTTTTGTGGTAATAAATTTGGCAGGCGTAATTCCAGCCTCTTGCCTTCTTGTAAAAGGGGTTGTCCCTGCTTTTGATGCAGGGCCGGTAGCAGTCTGGTACAGAACAGGTGTAGGGTTTCCTGCTCAAGCAGGGGGTTGGACTAAAAGACCTCCGAGATCTCTTCCAACTCTGTTATTCTATTCTAAATCCCAAAAGATGACTTTATATAAGTCCCAGCAGGGCTTAAATCAAGAGTAGTCAGAGATATATACTTGATGTACAATCACAACTGAGTCCCAAATCTCCACTGCTAAGCAAGAGAGTCGTTACATGAATTTTGCCCCACTTTACAACCTTTCTTGCCACAGTTGTTAAATGAATCGCTACAATTGTTACATTGGTAGCATGGCGGTGAAATAAATCTGGCTTCTCCATCGACTGAATGTCAGAAGGTTGCAAAAGTCATCACATGACCCCCAGGACATTGCAACCATCCTCAATGCGAACCAGTTGCCAACTGGTTGTCCGGACTTTGATCACGTGACTTTGGGAATGCTGCAATGGTTTGGAAAATGTCCGTAAGTCCCTTTTTCCGGAGTTCTTGTAACTTTGAACAGCCACTAAACGAATGGTTGTAAGCTAACCTGCAGTGGAAAGCCACAGCAGAGTTCTCGGCCATGTTGCAACCTTAAGTAAGCTTAATCACGTTACCAAAAGAAAATGTAAAATGTGTTGAGGTTATGAAATAGGAAAAAAAACAACAACAACCAGACATTTATTTTATAGGGGAAAAAGATGTCGAAAAGCAAAACAAAATCAGCACATAATAGTTGCAAATAGGAAACACACGTTTCACAGAGTTCTCCCAGAATCCCAGAATCCTAGTTTTGGAAGAGACCATTAAAATCACCGAAGTGGAAATAAAATGGCATTAGGTGTAGGCAAGAAAATTGCTCCCTCTCAAAATTCAGAAATTCATGTACCCAGGGGAAATAAACTATTAGCTCAGCTGTAAAACATTTAGACGCAAAGAATGTTGATTAGGACACTAAGAGATAAGAACAAGGAATAGGGTTGGCAAGCAAGGCCAGCAGGAGACGTGGGGGGTGGGGGGTGGGGGAAACCTCAAACAAAATAACAGGTCAAAGTAACTTTATTCAGAGAACATGTCCTCCTGTACCTCAAGGAGATATTGTTTTTGTAGTCCTCCTCCCCTGTCTGATAAAACCCACCCTGGATCTGACATCACTAACCATAGGTTAGGTTGGACACAGGTGAATGTTTTACTGTAGATCTAAATATATGTATACAGATAGTCCTCGACTTAACAACGGCTTGTTTAGGGACAAGTTCGAACTCACTGAAAAAAGTGAGTTGTAACTATTTTTTCACACTCACAACCCACTGCAGCATTCCCCCCCGGCTCACGTGATCAAAATTCAGACACATATTTATGACGGTTGCCGTGTCCTGGTGTCACACCATCCCCTTTTGTGACCTGCTGACAAGCAAAGTCAGTGGGGAAACCACCTTTGTTTCGCAACCGTGTTGCTAACTTAGCACCTGCAATGCTTCACTTAACAACTGCGACAGAAAAAGTCATAAATTGGGGCGAAACCCACTTAACAAAGGTCTCATTTAGCAGCGGAACTTTGGGACTCAGTTGCGGTCGTAAATTGAGGACCACCTGTATTGTATGTCGAATAACTCTGTGCATTTTTTTTATCTATTTAAGAAATATTACTTTGGTGCGAATTTCAGAAATATGGCAGTTCTTATTTTGGTGGTGCTAGCTTCAACAATTTGCCTCATACTGTGCCAGTAGAATATGAACACAACAAGGAGTGTCTTGGTGTGCCATTAACTTTATCTATCTGTACATCTAGAGAATAGTAAATGCCTAACATAACACAATGTGACAAGGGGGGGGGGGAATCATGGCTCCGTGAATAAACAGGAGTATGTTATACCATGAAGCAGGTGGCCTCACAGAAATAGAAATGAGCTGGTCACATGGCGCAAAGATCAGCACCATATAACAACAATCCTGCACACTAACGGATCCTAAAAGGCTCACAAGGTAACCAAAGAAATGATGGGCAAATTATGTAACACAGACGGTGTCAGCTAAAGGTAGCATGTTGAAGCAGTTTGAAAAACAGCAGAGGACACTTTTATCCAGCAGTGGATTAATTTGGGGAAGGAAGGAAGGAAGGAAGGAAGGAAGGAAGGAAGGAAGGAAGGAAGGAAGGAAGGAAGGGAGGGAGGGAGGGAGGGAGGGAGGGAGGGAGGGAGGGAGGGGAGGGGAGGGGAGGGGAGGGGAGGGGAGGGGAGGGGAGGGGAAGGAAGAAAGAAAGAAAGAAAGAAAGAAAGAAAGAAAGAAAGAAAGAAAGAAAGAAAGAAAGAAAGAAAGAAAGAAAGAAAGAAAGAAAGAAAGGGGAAAGGAAGGAAGATACAATACACACACACACACACACACACACATATTCCAATCAATCCATTTTCTTGGTTTAGAATCATATCCATTGATGGGCTCTAAAGTTTGAAGGGTTCACCTCGCATAAAATGACAGGTGCAAAAATCCAAATTAACTTCATCAGAACCCAGTGGAAGCTTAGAGCTCAAGCAGTTGACTCAATTATGTACATTTTCTTAGAATTTTGAAGAATTATGCTCAGGGCTGCCCAGCTTGGCTGGAAGCGAGGTATATATTATTTACTGTGTGCATGCGATAAAATTGCATTGTATCTCCCAAGTGACTTCGTTGCCTTAGGTGAACCTAAAGAAGCATTTCCCAACATGGGCATTGATAGCCTCTTCCAGTAACAATCCCGAAGCATTTGTCCACCGCAAGAAAGGCCCCATCTGCAGTCAGATCTTCAGCGAGAGCAAGAGAGAAATTTCCATTCTAGAACATTCCTTCATTTCTTTATTCATTCTTCCATTCATTCAGACATTTCTGCCTTCCTTAAAATTTCACTCGCTGATCTAGAAAATCAAAAGCATCCCCCCGCACCCAATTTGGACCCCCATGCCCCAGCTTCTGATAATTTTGGACACAAGTGATGTTGAATCTTGAATTGTACAAAGAAACACAATTTGATTGACAGGAAAGTATTGAAATGAGCATTTCCTTCCTGCCTATTTTGTGAGGGACAAAATGGATTATGACTTCTTAAGGTAATGTGACATGCTGAGATCCATAATAATGATTTCCAACACACCAGACTTCCAAATGCTATTTCTTAAAATAATATTATTATTATTATTATCGGTTTTTCTTTTACATAACAGACTTGGGAGGGGTAGAGGACAAGATTGGAATAGCCAATGCTTCCATTCCTTTTTCACACTTCATTCAATAAGCGAACCCCATTGTACTGATGCTGCTGGTGCCCCCCCCCCAAATACCCCAGATTTGGGATTTGCAACCCTTTGAGGATAAAGAATGATTTAGAATCTGGAAACCTCATGATTGGTTGCACCGAAAGGCAAATTGACTACTCTGAAGCCTTCCCAGTAACAAAATAAGGATTGTGTTGTGAAGTAAACAAATGAGAATGCGCTCGCAAGCCTCTGTAGCTCTCCTTCGCTCCATAGTTTGGCAAAATAGCAGTAGCACTTAGACTTATATAAGGTCCCATAGTGCTTTACAGCACTCTCTGAGCAGTTTATGGTGTCAGGATATTGCCCACAACAATCTGGGTCCTCATTTTACTGACCTCAAAAGGATGGAAGGCTGAGTCAACCTTGAGCTGGTCGGGATCAAACTGCTGGCAGTGAGCGTTGAGTTAGCCTGCAAAACTGCATTCTAACCACTGCACCACCACGCCACCATGGCTGAGTTTGAACAAGCCTCTGGAATTGTTCAGAAGAATGAAAAAGTCTGTTTGTATGGGGTCTTCCAGTTGAAGAGGCAGACTCAGTACTTACGTGGTCTTGGTGCAGCATCTACAGAGAGGTTGCAAACACTGATTGAGGCACATGACCTATCAACAGCAATAGCACTTA